>NC_041384.1:32549395-32631237 GCF_002162155.2 Triticum dicoccoides | reverse complement strand
CGGCGGAGCTCCTGGACACGGTGGCACGGCGTGGGGTGGACGGAGGGCGTGGCTACGGCGAGGGGGTGGCGGCGATGGCGTCGGCCATGGCTGGGGCGTGCGAGGGGGACGAGCTGGAGGGGAGAGGGGGTGTCTGGGGGGTTCGGGGGAGAGAGGGAGGCCGGTTCACGGCGTTAGCCGGGCGAGGGAGGCGGCGAGGCGGCGAGCAGGTGCGTGGCACCCATGCGGTGCTCGCCGTCGAGCACCTGCCTGCCTGCCTGGCCGGCAAGCAGCTCGCTGGCGCGCTGCTGGGTTGGGCCGGCAGGTGGGCCGGGTGCTGGGCGACAGGTAAGCCTTTTCCATTTTCTTTCTGTTTTCTGTTTTTTAATACTTCTGCAACTTTGTTGAATTTAATAAAATACTTAGGCAACTCCAAAAATCACCAAACTACTCCTGGTCCATAGTTGGATTATTTCCAACATGAAACATTTTAGTTTGGAGATATTTGAGCATTTAAATATTTTATATAATTTTAAATGCCCAAATTCAAATATTTATGATTTAATTCAAAAACCCTAAACTGGCCTAGAAAAATGTGCACCACTTTTGGCAGAGGTTCTGAACCAAGACAAAAATGATGGGCATTTTAGAAGGGCATTTCAGGTTCATTGAAAATTATTTTTAGTAACCCTAGTTGGTTTCAGAGGGGGCTGGGGGTTCTGTCATCCCCATTTCAGGTTTCTGATGAAAAAGTAAACATGATGCAACACTCTAATGCATGGCTAACTAGGATGTGACACTTGGGATATATTGGTCCGTTCAACCGAACCAAACCACATATGAGATGGCTCAATTAGTTAGGAGGGATTTCGGTCATCCTTTTTTCACTGCGGTTGTCTTCACTGCTACTTGGAATATTTGGACACAAAGGAATGGGAAGATCTTCAGAAATGAGCAACCTTCTTTTAGAGCTTGGAGGAGGAACTTTATCCATGACATTTCTCTTCTATCTCATAGAATAAGATGTAAATATAAAGATAGCTTACTGTCTTGGATAGCTAACCTTTCATAGACTTTTTTTTGTAAGTATCTCTTCTCTTTTCTTGTAAACTTGTAAACTTGTAACTTTCCTTTTTTCAATTAATAAAGGACCGTGAGGCTGTTGCCTTGCAGTATATAGTAAAAAAAAGAACGTCACGTTATATTGCCCCTTATGATAGCAACCTTTATTATGCAGTCCGTCTCTTTTATTACTTTGCCATCACAAGTTCGTACAACGCTCAATTTTCTCTTACACTAAATGATCTTACACTTTTAGAAGCAATTTTTATTGGCTTATTGCACCGATGACAACTTACTTGAAGGATCTTGCTCAATCCTAAGGTAAGTATGGTGGACTCTTGAAAATAAGATTTGGGTTTAAGGGTTTTTGGATGCACAAGTAGTATCTCTACTTGGTTGGAATTTTTGGCTAGCAAAGATGGGGGGCAAGCACCACATGTTGAAGGATCTATGACAATATAACTTCTATGTGAATATGAACAAACATAAACCATTACGTTGTCTTCCTTGTCCAACGTCAACAATTTTGGCATATAATATTTTGATGGGGGCTCACAATCACAAAAGATTTCCATGATAGTGTATTTATATGTGAAAGTTCTCTTACTTATACTAATTATTCATGAATTGCTTGTATGACCAATATCGTGATTGTCAAGCCTCAAAATATTTCACTTTCTAAACCCAATGTGAAGCTACCACTAGGCATGATATGATTCCAACTTCATGGAAATCAATTTATTCAACAATTTACTCATAGGATATAAGTGAAGCAAAAGAGTAAATGACATAAAAAAGAGCTTCGTTGAGGGGATATGAATGCCGCTTACTTAGCCTCTCTGGCAACTATTTGAGGACTCTATTATATTTAAAAACTTTCAGATCTAACTATTTAAAACAGCAAGCAAAACAAAATGAAATGACATTCCAACAATAGCACAACTCATGTGAAGTAGCAAAAACTTAGGCTCAACCGATACTAACCGATAATTGTTGAAGAAGAAAGGTGGGATGCCTACTGGGGCATCCCCAAGCTTAGATGCTTGAGACTTCTTGAAATATTATCTTGGGGTGCCTTGGGCATCCCCAAGCTTGAGCTTTTGTGTCTCCTTAATTCCTCTCATATCACGGTTTTCCTTAATCTCAAAAACTTCATCCACACAAAACTCAACAAGAACTCATGAGATAAGTTAGTATAAACCAATGCAAAAACCTTATCATTATCTACTGTCGAAAATCACTAAAATTATTATTCAACATTGCATACTAAATGCCTCTGCGTATTTAATACTCCTACCCTCAAATAGGATCATTAAAAAATCAAACATATGCAAACAATGCAAACATAACAGCAATCTGCCAAAACAGTACCGTCTGTAAAGAATGCAAGAGTATCAATACTTCCCTAACTCCAAAAATTATGAAAATTTACTACTCCGTATAAAATATATCAGAGCTCATTTTTCAAAAAAATCAGCATTTTATCACATTCTGACTTTTCTAAGGAATTTTTGCAACATCGGTAAACTTTCTGTTTTCAAACAGCAACATGTATACTTGCAAAATAAGCACGGCAAAGGCCATCATTGCCACTTTTATTG
Organism: Triticum dicoccoides; assembly: GCF_002162155.2. Taxonomy (NCBI): domain Eukaryota; kingdom Viridiplantae; phylum Streptophyta; class Magnoliopsida; order Poales; family Poaceae; genus Triticum; species Triticum dicoccoides. The sequence goes on along the minus strand of NC_041384.1, from coordinate 32,628,595 downwards.
AAATAAAAGATGCAAAAAATTATTCTAAATAACAGCAAGCAAATCCTAACAAAATAAATTGACGCTCCAAGAAAAACACATATCATGTGACGACTGAAAACATAGCTCCAAGTGAGGTTACCGATAATGTTAGAGACGAAAGAGGGGATGCCTTCCGGGGCATCCCCAAGCTTAGTTGCTTGGTCTTCCTTGAATATTACCTTGGGGTGCCTTGGTCATCCCCAAGCATAAGTTCTTGTCACTCCTTATTCTTCCTCATATCGACATCTCACCCAAAACTTGAAAACTTCAATCACACAAAACTTAACGGAACTTTGTGAGATGGGTTAGTATGATAAAGAGCAAACCATTTCACTTTTGGTACTGCCAAAGACAAGATTTATAATTGTTCTCACACAATGACTACTGTAGAATATCATTTCCACAATTTAAATTGAGCAATATAATCCATAGAAACTAGAAAACAAGCAAACTATGCATTGAAAACAGAATCTTTCAAAAACAGAACAGTCTGTAGTAATCTGTACTCAAACCATGCTTCTGCTACTCCAAAAATTCTGAAAATTTAGGACAACCTGAAAAATTTGTACATTAATCTTCTGCAAAAAGAATTAGCATTTTATTGCGCTTCTGTTAAAAACGAGAATTATTTTTGTGAGCGCAAAAGTTTCTATTTTTCAGCAAGATCAAATCAACTATCACCATAGGCCATCCCAAAGGTCTTACTTGGCACTTTATTGAAACAAAAGCAATAAAACATGATTACTACAATAGAATAATCATGTGAACACACAAAAACAATAGGTAAAAGTGTAGGGTTGTCTCCCAACAAGTGCTTTTCTTTTAAGCCTTTTAAGCTAGGCATGATGATTTCGATGATGCTCACATGAAAGAAAAGAATTGAAACATGAAGAGAGCATCATGAAGCATATTACTAGCACATTTAGGTCTAACCCACTTCCTATGCATAGGGATTTTGTGAGCAAACAACTTATGGGAATAAGAATCAACTAGCATAGGAAGGCAAAACAAGTGTAACTTCAAAACAATCAACACATAGAGAAGAAACTTGATATTATTGAGATATGTAAGGACATAAGTTCCTTTCTCATAATAATTTTCAGAGGCATCATGAATGAATTCAACAATATAACTGATACATCTCCAACGTATCTATACTTTATGAAGTATTCATGCTATTATATTATCAACCTTGGATGTTTTATAAGCATTTATATGCTATTTTATATGATTTTTGGGACTAACCTATTAACCTAGTGCCCAGTGCCAGTTTCTGTTTTTTCCTTGTTTTTGAGTTCTACAGAAAAGGAATATCAAACGGAGTCCAATTGACGTGCCAATTTTTGATGATTTTTTATGGACCAAAAGAAGACCCCGGAGTAAAAGAGTTGGGCCAGGAGAGTCCCGGGGCATCCACAAGGGTGGGGGGCGCGCCCACCCCCCCAGGCGTGTGGTCTTGCCTCGTGGACGCCTCAGGCACCTCCTTGATGTGAGACCGACACCAAAATTCCTATAAATACAGAAACCTCAGAAAATTAACCTAGATCGGGAGTCTCGCCGCCAGAAGCCTCCGTAGCCACTGAAAACCAATCTAGGCCCTCTCTGGCACCCTGCCAGAGGGGGCCGTCATCACCGGAGGGCATGGAGGAGGATCCCGGAGGGGCCATCATCACCATGAAGGCCAAGGACCAGAAGGAGAACCTCTCCCCATCTAGGAGGGAGGCCATGGAGGAGGAAGCACAAGGGTGAGAACCTCTCCGCCTCTCTCTCGGTGGCACCGGAGTGCCATCTGGAGGGGAATCATCGCCGCGGTGATCGTCTTCATCAACATCACCACCATCATCATCACCCTCATCTCTTTTACACGGTCTACTCTCCCGCACCTCGCTGTAATCCCTACTTGAACATGGTGCTTTATGTCACATATTATGATCCAATGATGTGTTGCCATCCTATGATGTTTTGAGTAGATATCTTTTGTCTTTGGGTTGATTGATGATCTAGATTGGTATGAGTTGTATGTTTTACTTTGATGTTGTCCTATGGTGCCCTCCGTGTCGCGCAACAGTACTAGGGAAAACCTTATACACAAAACATTAGCAGTAGCGCGGGCTAAAAACACACGTTGGTGCTAATTAGCAGCAGCGTGGTGTTTTAAACCGCGCTACAGATACAGTTATAGCAGTAGCGCGCCCGAGTACAAAAGCGCCACTACTAAAATTCCCACGGCTTAGCCGATAGGCAACACATAGTAGTAGCGATCTACGTAGAACCGCGCTACCGCTACTTGTTTTGTAGCAACGCGTTTACGAACAAAGGCGCTACTGCTAACAAAAATAAAATTAAATGGAAAACAAATAAAAAAGAGAAGGAATAGCAGTAGCGCTTGTTAAGAAACATGCTATAGCTATCGTAGCAGAAGCGCACTTCCTGGAACGCGCTACTGCTACTTTTAACTTAACCGCGTGGGTCGTTCTCCCCCCATGGCCACTTCCCCCAAATCTCTACTCCTCTGCTGTTGCCGCCCTGCATCGCCGTCGGCCACCGCGCGCGACCTGTCACTCTCCGCACACCCTTGACGCTGCCCCCGCCCCCGACCGTGACCTCGATGCCGCCCCCGACCCCGACCTCGACGCCCCCCTACATCGCCGCCCTCCGCCGTGCGCCCGCCGCCCCGACCCCGACCCCATCCCCGACCTCGACACCGCGTGTCCCTCTCCCTAACTCTGCCGGCGCCAGAGGTGAGCATGCCCTCCTCCTCCTCCCTTACCTCTGCCTAGCTAGGGTTCTTAGGGTTAAATTTCAGAGTTCATCTAATTAGTTAGGGTTCATCAAATTAGATGCTAATGATGGCAGTAGTTGTTAAATAGAATTAGTTTTAGCGTTCATAGAATTAGTTAGGGTTAAATTTTAGAGTTCATCAAATTAGTTAGGGTTAAATTTTAGAGTTCATCAAATTAGTTAGGGTTCATTAAATTTTAGAGTTCATCAAATTAGTTAGGGTTAAATTTTAGAGTTCATCAAATTAGTTAGGGTTCATTAAATTTTAGAGTTCATCGGTTAGGGTTAAATTTTAGAGTTCATCTAACTAGTTTTTTTTACTGTTTTTAGTAAGTGTTTAATAGAATTAGTAAGACAACTAATATAACTAGTTGAACTAGTTTATTTTTAGTAAAAACTAGTTTATTTTTATTCATAGTAAGTGCTTAATTGAACTAGTTGAGTTAATACAACTATTTTATTTTTAGTACGAAAATTAATAGAACTAGTTTACTTTTTTAGTTAAAGCAATTATTCCCGCATCGACGTCGACGATGCCTATCCCGCATCCTCATCGTCAAGTCGGCAGAGGACACCTGCGTCACCAGATGGGTCATGTCCGGGACTGGGCTCCGCCAGGGTGGTACTGGGAGGCGCTACCTACCGAGGGGCGCAGGTTGGTGAGGAGTTAGCCCGTCGTTGACCCAAACCTTCTTTTGTGGCGGTCGCGTGGGCCAGTGACGGTCCAGAGGCTCGAGGACCCCGTGGAGGTGGTGCATCACCGTGTCAGTGAGGAGGACGCGCACGTCCGTCTCTACTTGTTTGCGTTGGAGCACAGGTTATCCAATACCTGGCAGGTTCTCCAAGGATCTCACTGGAGCTATGATCCTGTGATGGTTCCTTCTCTATGGGTGTCCACCGCCCGCGTCGATACCCGTCGTGTGCTAGGGTTTTAGTTGTATTAGTGATGTTATATGTATGATACTATTCGGGATGTATTAGTGATAATATTCGATGATGTATGGACGCATGAGATGATTTACTTTTGCTTATCGAATGCATGCTAATTTGAATACTTACTTATTTTACGATTTGGTTTTGCTTATTGAATGCTCATGTCAATATGAGTCCTATAAGATATTTTGAAGTGTATATATTGTGTTGCTCAAATAGGATATGTGCTTGCCCAAGTAGCAGGTCATGTTTACAGGTTACACCTCCGAGTGGCGTATGTTTTGCTGGAGTGTTGATTCATTTCCGTTCCGGCAAATTTCAAGCGCTCGATATGTCGTATTTTAGCAAAGGTCATGCCGGATTTTTCCGTGAATTTTGGCATGACTTGTGCCAGAATATGTAGGAAATATCAAGTGTCCCGGATTTGTGTGTTGAGTATCCTAGTAGTTGTCTTCGATCGATTTTCAATTAATGTTTCAACTATGAACATAGGAAATGTCTGATGACGAAAAGGATTTCAATATTTGCAAGTACTGCGAAGATGAGCACGGCCTGTGCGACGAAATCTTCCTAGATGATGATAGACGCTTCAGCATCAAGCTGGACGAGAACTTCGAAGTGGATACAGTAAGTCACAACGGCAAGTCTTTTTCGTAATTAAGAATGACATCTCCTTCATTTGCTTCAACTTATAATTTATTTTTTTACTATTCTACTAGCGTATCCCCTGCCATGCAAGAGTTTTTGTCTTGGATAAGATAGGTTTCAGTCGTACTATGGAGGTAAAGAAAGTTTACTTGAAGACCGAGCATGGTTATATTTTCCATGCAAAATTATACAACAAAGACGACTACACCTATTTTGGATGCAAAACTTGGCGAGCACTATGCAAGACTTATGCATTTGAGCCTGATATGGTTATCACCTTTGATATTCGTCCGGAAGATGATATTGAAGGTAATACCGACATCTGGGTCGATGTGCAGACGCCTCCAGTTATACCATTATGTGAGTTTCTTAACCATATTTATGTCTTTGATATTGTTTATTCAAAAATAGTTGACAACTAATTTCTATTGTCAGCTTATTTCCGTTCAAGCAAACATGACCAACGCTTGGTAGACAGGACCTACTACTGTCCCGGGGCTGAACTAAACTGCGAGGAGCTAAGTCATTATGTTTCATGGCTTCAGAATCTTGATACTGTCAAGACAAATTTTCTTCCTGCACTTAGAAATGTTAGTACTGAAAACGTGTGACCAATAGTGTTTGTACTGAACTACGGTCACATCTATTTAGGAAAGATGGTAAGATTTTTACTATTTGTCCTCAGTTCATCTTTTGCATACATTATTTTTTAAGCTAAACTTCATTGCTAAGTATGTTACTATACGATGTTCTTCAACAGGGACTCCCGGTGAATGTTGTGCCCAATTGGATCGAGACTAAAGGTACCGTGAATATTGTTAGCTTACGTCCAAGATATCCTACAATGCACTTTAGTGCATTCAGGATTTCTAATAGCAAGGAATGCTTAATAGTGAAAGACTGGAGCAAAATTATGAATGATCACAGAGAAGTACTAGGGGTGATGACCCACAAGTATAGGGGATCTATCGTAGTCCTTTCGATAAGTAAGAGTGTCGAACCCAACGAGGAGCAGAAGGAAATGATAAGCGGTTTTCAGCAAGGTATTCTCTGCAAGTACTGAAACAAGTGGTAATAGATAGTCTTGTGATAAGATAAATTGTGACGAGCAACAAGTAACAAAAGTAAATAAAGTGCAGCAAGGTGGCCCAATCCTTTTTGTAGCAAAGGACAAGACGGAACAAACTCTTATAATAGGAAAAGCGCTCCCGAGGACACATGGGAATATCGTCAAGCTAGTTTTCATCACGTTCATATGATTTGCGTTCGATACTTTGATAATTTGATATGTGGGTGGACCGGTGCTTGGCTGCTGTTCTTACTTGAACAAGTATCCCACTTATGATTAACCTCTATTGCAAGCATCCGCAACTACAACAAAAGTATTAAGGTAAACCTAACCATAGCATGAAACATATGGATCCAAATCAGCCCCTTACGAAGCAACACATAAACTAGGGTTTAAGCTTCTGTCACTCTAGCAACCCATCATCTACTTATTACTTCCCAATGCCTTCCTCTAGGCCCAAATAATGGTGAAGTGTTATGTAGTCGACGTTCACATAACACCACTAGAGGCTAGACAACATACATCTTGTCAAAATATCAAACGAATACGAAATTCACATGACTACTAATAGCAAGACTTCTCCCTTGTCCTCAGGAATAAACGTAATTACTCACAAAGCATATTCATGTTCATAATCAGAGGGGTAATAATATGCATAAAGGATCTGAACATATGATCTTCCACCAAATAAACCAACTAGCATCAACTACAAGGAGTAATCAACACTACTAGCAACCTACTAGCACCAATCCCGGACTTTGAGACAAGAATTGGATACAAGGGATGAACTAGGGTTTGGAGATGAGATGGTGCTGGTGAAGATGTTGATGGAGATTGCCCTCTCCCGATGAGAGGAGCGTTGGTGATGACGATGGTGATGATTTCCCCCTCCCGGAGGGAGGTATCCCTGGCAGAACAGCTCTGCCGGAGCTCTAGATTGGTTCCGCCAAGGTTCCGCCTCGTGGCGGCGGATTCTCGTGCTGAAAAGTTCCTTCTGATTTTTTTCTCATTGAAAGACTTCATATAGGAGAAGATGGACGCCGGAGAGCCACCAGGGGGCCCACGAGGTAGGGGGGCGCGCCCTAGGGGGGGCGCCCCCCACCCTCTTGAGCAGGGTGTGGGCCCCCTGTCCTTCATCTTTGGCGATGATTTTTCTTTATTTATTTTAAGATGTTCCGTGGAGTTTCAGGACTTTTGGAGTTGCGCAGAATAGGTCTCTAATATTTGCTCATTTTCCAGCCCAGAATTCCAGCTGCCGGCATTCTCCTTCCTTATGTAAACCTTGTAAAATAAGAGAATAGCCATAAGTATTGTGACATAAAGTGAAATAACAGTCCATAATGCAATAATTATCGATATAAAAGCATGATGAAGAATGGATGTATCAACTCCCCCAAGCTTAGACATCGCTTGTCCTCAAGCGAAAAGCCGATAACAATAAATATGTCCTCATGTTTAGAGGTAGAGGCGTCGATAAAAATAAAATACGGACATGAAGGCATCATGATTATTCTCATAATAGCAACATATATAGATTTTGTCATATGATTACTTATGTTCAAGTGATGATCTATTCACAATGCAAAAGTATAAATCATAAACCTTATTGGGCTCCGACAAACTATAATCTCATTCATTGAAGCAATTGCAATTTATCATAACATCAGAAAGAGTCTATGTCAGAGCTAAAAAGCAAGTCCACATACTCAACTATCATTTAGTCCTCCATAATTGCTAACACTCACGCGATACTTGTGGTTACGGAGTTTTAATCGGACACAGAGAAAGATAGGGGCTTATAGTTTTGCCCCACAACCTTTTACCTCAAGGGTAATGTCAACAATAATGGTTCATACTCCCCTACATCCAATTCGATATATATATATCATGTTCTTTCCAACATGCTGAGCTTTCCAAAGGATAAAATGAAAAGGGAAAGGTGAAGATCACCGTGACTCTTGCATAAGGTAGAAGATAATGATAAATGATAGGCCCTTCGCAGAGGGAAGCAGAGGTTGCCATGCACTTTTATGGTTGGATGCATAAAATCTCAATGCGAAAGAACGTCACTTTATATTGCCCCTTGTTATATGAACCTTTAGTATGCAGTCCGTCGCTTTTATTACTTCCACATCACAAGATCGTATAAAGCTTATTTCCCCCACACCAATCAATCATACATATTCAGAGCAATTTTTATTGCTTTGCACTGATGACAACTTACTTGAAGGATCTTACTCAATCCATAGGTAGATATGGTGGACTCTCATGGCAAAACTGGTTTAAGGGTATTTGGAAGCACAAGTAGTATTTCTACTTGGTGCTGAGAATTTGGCTAGCATGAGGGGGAAAGGCAAGCTCAACAAGTTAGAGGATCCATGAGAACATACTTTATCTCAGATATGAGAAAGACATGACTCATTATGTTGTCTTCCTTGTCCAACATCAACTCTTTAGCATGTCATATTTTAATGAGTGCTCCCAATCATAAAAGATGTCAATGATAATATATCTATATGTGAAAACATCTCTTTCCTTATTACTTCCTATTAATTGCAACAATGGCCAAAGCTATGTCTGCCAACTACCAACAACTTTTAATCATCATACTCTTTCTATGTGAAGTCATTACTCTCAATAAGATCAATATGAACTTTTTGTTTCTTTTTATTCTTTTTCTCTTTCTTTTTATTCACCCAAGATCATGGAAAAATAATCAAGCCCTTGACTCAACACTAATCTTTATTATATATAGCTCACGGACTCGATTACATAGAGAGATCATAAAGCAAACTCAAAACTAGATCATGCCATAAACTTTATTCTACTAGATCAAGATACTACTAATAGGATCGAACTAAGAAAAACGCTAAAGATAGGAGTTGTGATTGTGATACGATACCAGGGCACCTCCCCCAAGCTTGGCAGTTGCCAAGGGGAGTGCCCATACCCATGTGATTATGTCTCCTTCTTTGTTGTTGGTGTAATATTCTTGGTGATTATTCCCCTCAGGATGCGGTTCTCCCCCTCGAGCTTATTGACTTGCTGCTTGAGGTTCATTATTTCCTTACGAAGCTTTCCTGTGACAGCTAAAGCTCCTTGCACCCATGGGTGTTGCATAGCTGCGGGAGAACAAGTGACACTCCTCTTCATATTTTCATAAGAAAGAAATCTAACATTGGAAGGGATAACCGAGTTTGGAATGGCTGAGCTCTGTAGTTCCCCCATCATGAATCTAGCTCGAAAGCGAGAGGTGACTTCTTCATCCTTCATGGCATCTAATCTCATCAAGTCAGCCTCCATCTCTTCCTCCGTTGCTGGCCCAAAGTGGTCAGCGTCGCTGTTTGCCCTTGGTTCCGGTGCCGGATTAGATACCCGGCTCTCCCCGATTGACTCTTGAGAAGACTTCTTGTTCTAATCTGCAGCAGCAATAGCTCAAAAACAAAAACAAAGGAGGTTTATGTGGTACGGGAGTCAAATCCTTCGAGAGAATATATAATGAATTTTTACCGACCAAAATACGTAACGTGCAAGAAAACGGAGTCCGGAAGGCACACGAGGTGCTCACGAGGTGGGGGTAAATAAAGTAACAAAATTAAATAAAGTGCAGCAAGGTGGCCCAATCCTTTTTGTAGCAAAGTACAAGCCGGAACAAATTCTTATAATAGGAAAAACACTCCCGAGGACACATGGGAATATCGTCAAGCTAGTTTTCATCACGTTCATATGATTCGCGTTCGATACTTTGATAATTTGATATGTGGGTGGACCGGTGCTTGGGTGCTGTTCTTAATTGAACAAGCATCCCACTTATGATTAACCTCTATTGCAAGCATCCGCAACTACAACAAAAGTATTAAGGTAAACCTAACCATAGCATGAAACATATGGATCCAAATCAGCCCCTTACGAAGCACGCATAAACTAGGGTTTAAGCTTCTGTCACTCTAGCAACCCATCATCTACTTATTACTTCCCAATGCCTTCCTCTAGGCCCAAATAATGGTGAAGTGTTATGTAGTCGACATTCACATAAGACCACTAGAGGATAGACAACATACATCTTATCAAAATATCAAACGAATACCAAATTCACATGACTACTAATAGCAAGACTTCTCCCTTGTCCTCAGGAACAAACGTAATTACTCACAAAGCATATTCATGTTCATAATCAGAGGGGTAATAATATGCATAAAGGATCTGAACATATGATCTTCCACCAAATAAACCAACTAGCATCAACTACAAGGAGTAATCAACACTACTAGCACCAATCCCGGACATTGAGACAAGAATTGGATACAAGAGATGAACTAGGGTTTGGAGATGAGATGGTGCTGGTGAAGATGTTGATGGAGATTGCCCTCTCCCGAGAGGAGCGTTGGTGATCACGATGGTGATGATTTCCCCCTCCCGGAGGGAAGTATCCTCGGCAGAACAACTCTGCCGGAGCTCTAGATTGGTTCCGCCAAGGTTCCGCCTCGTGGCGGCGGATTCTCGTCCCAAAAAGTTCCTTCTGATTTTTTTCTCATCGAAAGACTTCATATAGGAGAAGATGGATGTCGGAGAGCCACCAAGGGGCCCACGAGGCAGGGGGCGCCCTAGGGGGGCGCGCCCCCACCCTCGTGAGTAGGGTGTGGTCCCCCTGTCCTTCATCTTTGGTGAGGATTTTTCTTTATTTATTTTAAGATGTTCCGTGGAGTTTCAGGACTTTTGGAGTTGCGCAGAATAGGTCTCTAATATTTGCTCCTTTTCGAGCCCAGAATTCCAGCTGTCGGCATGCTCCTTCCTTATGCAAACCTTGTAAAATAAGAGAGAATAGCCATAAGTATTGTAACATAAAGTGAAATAACAGTCCATAATGCAATAAATATCAATATAAAAGCATGATGCAGAATGGACGTATCAAGGGGCAGCAATCAAAAGCGCAGCCCATGATTAGGAGACAGGTTCATCTGCATGCTCCAACTTGATGAAGGAGTGCTATACATGTTTTATGTTATTTTACCTGAGAGAGAGCAGCAGGAGTGATTAGCTAGCTAGAAATGAGTTTGAATATGATGATGTGCTACACTATGACTATGATGATTAAATAGCTAGTGTTCGTGGTAATGACTATGATGATGATTATTAGCTAGTGTTGGTGGTGATTAGATAGCTATCGCAGCTAGTGTTGGTGGTGATTAGCTAGCTAGAATGAGTTCGAAGATGATGATGTGCTACACTATGACTATGGTGATTAAATAAATACTGTTGGTGGTAATGACTATGATGATGATTAAATAGCCTGTGCTGGCAGATTAGATTCAAGTGGAGGCAACATGTGGTGCACATCGAAAGTACTACTAGTCCAAAGTAGATCAAGTTTGGATTAGTAGTATACTTTTGACATGCACCACATATTGCCTCCACTCGAACCTAATCCACTTTCATTTGACACACTGTTATGGACATAATGATATAAACCTCATAATTGGTATTGTACCAAAATTTGTATAACGTCGTATAAATACACTAAAAATGAAAAAATAGTACTAGTAGCGATGGATAAGAAACACGCTACAACTAGCTAGATTAGCAGCAGCGCGGGACAGAACAAGCGCTGCCGCTATGTGTCTTAGCAGTAGCGCTTGTCGCACGCGCTACGGCTAAGTAATATCTGTAGCGCCTTATTGGTAGCACGGCTGCCCGCGCTACTAGTGGGATTTAAACCTGTGCTACTACTAGGGTTTTCCCTAGTAGTGCAAGCGTGAGGGGTTCCCACTGTAGGGTGTTGCAATACGTTCATGATTCGCTTATAGTGGGTTGGTGAGTGACTGAAACACAAACCCGAGTAAGGGGGTTGTTGTGTATGGGAATAAGGAGGACTTGATGCTTTAATGCTATGGTTGAGTTTTACCTTAATGATCTTTAGTAGTTGCGGATGCTTGCTTTCCAATCATAAGTGCATATGATCCAAGTAGAGGAAGTATGTTAGCTTATGCCTCTCCCTCATATGAAATTGCAATAGTGATTACCGGTCTTGTTAACGATTGCCTAGGACAATTATGCACATCGATCCACCATTATTCCACACTCGCTGTCTGTGTCAAAACCGGCGGATCTCGGGTAGGGGGTCCCGAACTGTGCGTCTAGGCCGGATGGTAACAGGAGGCAGGGGACACGATGTTTTACCCAGGTTCGGGCCCTCTTGATGGAGGTAAAACCCTACGTCCTGCTTGATTAATATTGATGGTACGAGTAGTACAAGAATAGATCTACCACGAGATCGAAGAGGCTAAACCCTAGAAGCTAGCCTATGGTATGATTGTATGTTGTGGTTGTTGTCCTACGGACTAAAACCCTTCGGTTTATATAGACACCGGAGAGGGTTAGGGTTACACAAGGTCAGTTGCAAAGGAGGAAATATCCATATCCGTATTTCCTAGCTTGTCTTCCACGCCAAGTAGAGTCCCTTCCGGACACGAGACGAAGTCTTCGATCTTGTATCTTCATAGTCCAGCAGTCCGGCCAAAGGATATAGTCCGGGTGTCTGGAGACCCCCTAATCCAGAACTCCCTCACTCGCTATTTATAATATTTAGTAATATATATTCTAACTTCACGATAACAACACCTACTTTTATATTTTAGCTCTCCGATGTCATACAAAGTTATCCTCTTCATACCCACAACCTATTTTTATTTCTCGTTGCTAGTTGGAAGCAAACGTTCGGTGTACGTAGAGTCGTATTAGTGGCAGATAGGGCTTGAGATAATATTGATCTTACCTTTAGCTCCTTGTGAGTTCGACACTCCATACTTATCACTTCCACCTTTGTAAATTGCTATGATGATTCGTTGCACTTGGGGATTATCAATAACCATCACATACAACACTCTTTTCATGATGCACAAGCATCAAAGATTTATTACTCTCCACATAAGCAAAATTATTCTCATGAATAGTAGTGGGAGCAAACTCAACAAAATAACTATCATGGGATTGAAAATTAAAATCATGATGACAAGTTTCATGGTTACCATTATTCAATATAGCATACATGTCATCACCATAATCATCGTAGATAGCAACTTAGTTGTCATGATCAATTGCAATCTCTTCCAAAATAGTGGGTTCATCATTAAATAAAGTCATGATCTCTCCAAATCCATTTTTATCAATATAATCATCATAAATAGGAGGCATGCAATCATCATAATAATTTTTTTCATTAAAACTTGGGGGCAAAAAATGTCATATTCATCAAATATAGCATCCCCAACCTTATGGCTTTGCATACCATTATCATCATGGATATTCAAAGAATTCATACTAACAACATAGCAATCATGCTCATCATTCAAATATTTTGTGCCAAGCATTTTATTGACTTCTTCTTCTAACAATTGAGCACAATTTTCTGAACCATCATTTTCAAGAAAGATATTATATAGATGATCAATAATATGATGCAACCTAAATTCCATTTTTTGTAGTTTTCTTTTATAAACCAAACTAGTGATAAAACAAGAAACTAAAAGATTCAATTGCAAGATCTAAAGATACACCTTCAAGCACTCACCTCCCCGCCAACGGCGCCAGAAAAGAGCTTGATGTCTACTACACAACTTTATTCTTGTAGACATGTGTTGGGCCTCCAAGCGCAGAGTTTTGTAGGACAGTAGCAATTTTCCCTCAAGTGGATGACCTAAGGTTTATCAATCCATGAGAGGTGTAGGATGAATATGGTCTCTCTCAAACAACCCTGCAACCAAATACAATAAATCTCTTGTGTCCCCAACACACCTAATACAATGGCAAATTGTATAGGTGCACTAGTTTGGCAAAGAGATGGTGATAAAAGTGTAATACGGATGTAAAAAATATTTTTATAATCTGAATAAATAAAAATGGCAAGGAAGCAAATAGTAAACGGGCACAGAAATGGTGTTGCAATGCTTACAAACAAGGCCTAGGGTCCGTACTTTCGCTAGTGCAGTCTCCCAACAGTGCTAACATAGTTGGATCATATGATTATCCCTCAAAGTACAACAAAGAATCACTCCCGAGTTCCTATTAGCGGAGAACAAAAGGTAGTAATTGTTTGTAGGGTGTGAAGCCTCCTCAAAGCTATTCTTTCCGATCGATCTATTCAAGAGTTTGTACTAAAATAACACAAATCTATTGTTTCCCTTCGATCTATCCTAGAGTTCATACTAGAGTAACACCAAAAGATATTCATATTTATAATACTCAATCCACACAAAGAAGTATAAAGAGACCCCGAAGTTTCTGTCGGAGAAGAACGTGCATCAACCCCTATGCATAGATTACCCCAATATCACCACGGGAATCCACGAGTTGAATGCCATAACATATATCAAGTGAATCAATAAGATACCCCAATTGTCACCTCAAGTATTCATACTGCAAGACATATATCATGTGTTCTCATCTATGAATATTCAATCTGACAAGACAAAACTTCAAAGGGTAAAGATTCAATTCATCATAACAAGAGTATAGAGGGGAGAAACATCATATGATCCGACTATATTAACAAAGCCCATGATATAGATCATGAGAGAGAGAGAGAGAGAGAGATAAAGCAGATAGCTACTGGTACAAACCCTCAGCCTCGAGGGTGGACTACTCCCTCCTAATCGTGGTGGCCGCTGGGATGATGAAGATGGCCATCAGAGATGATTCCCCCCTCCGACTGGGTGCCGGAACGGGTCTAAATTTGTTTTTGGTGGATACGGAGCCCTGCGGCGATGGAACTTCTGATCTAGGTTAACCCCGAGGGGTTTCGGAATATTTGGGAATTTATAGTGCAAAGATGGGGTGCGGGAGGCCACCGAGGTGGGCTCAACCCACCTGGGTGCGCCAGGGGGCCCTGGCGCGCCCTGGTGGGTTGTGCCCCCCTCGGTACACGCCCCTAGGTGCATCTCTGGCCCATTGGGTTCCTTGTGGTCCAAAAAAATCTCCGTAAAGTTTCACGGTGTTTGGACTCCATTTGATATTGATTTTCTGCGATGTAAAAAACAAGCAAAAATAGTAACTGGCACTGGGCACTGGGTCAATTGGTTAGTCCCAAAAAATGATATAAAGTTGCTATAAAATGATTGTAAAACACCCAAGAATGATAAAATAATAGCATGAATACTTCATAAATTATAGATACGTTGAAGACGTATCACCCAGTTTTGCCACATGAGTCCACTATATCTATCTATATGTGGTATTATTTTGCTGTTCTAAGCAAATTTGCATGTGCCATCTCTAATTTTCAAAATAAACTTCTCTTTTGTGTGTTTGTTTCACTCGCGGAGTGGTGAGGGGTGGCTAATATTTTCCATGCTAGATGTGTTATTCTCAAGATGAGTCTTTATTCACTTATCATTGCACGCGAGTAAGGCAAAGGTATTAGGGATGCCCAGTCCCGAAATGCAAAAAAATGAATTTGCTTTATGTTGTCAAATAATAAATTCCTTAGAAATTGTTGGTATGGAGGGCACCCGTGGATACGGTTAGCCATGGAAAGTGAAGTTATGGTGGAAAAAGGAATAAACTTTATATTCTATTTGGGAACAACCTATGATATATCTATGCATGGAAAGCATTGGGAACTCTAAGTAGTTTTTGTTGGTGGGATGGATACACCTCTCAAAATGGTTTTATCTCTAAGTTTTTTGGCTTTGAGCTCTGGCACCTCTACAAATCCCTACATCCCTCTGCGAAGGGCCTTTTTTACTTTATGTAATTTTTTTTGAATTTGAGTCTCCATATTCTCTTATAAAAGCACCAACTAGGAAGCAATATGATCGTACTTAAGTATTGGGTGTAGCTAATATTCGAGTGTGTTTCATGAATGGATCAATGTTTGAGCATGATGGGCTAGGGATAGCTTACTTCAGCGTTGATATTTTGAAATACATGGTTGCTTGTTAATATGCTTGAGTATCTAAATTATCATGTCAAAACTAGACTATTGCTTTGAATAACTAAAAGTCCAATTGTCCATGCTATAAAGAAAACAATATGATATGACATGATAGGCATCATTCCACATCAAAAATTCAGTTTTTATCACTTACCTACTCGAGGATGAGTAGGAGTTAAGCTTGGGGATGCTGATACGTCTCCAACGTATCTATAATTTTTTATTGTTCCATGCTATTATATTATCAATCTTGGATGTTTTATAATCATTTTGTAGTCATTTTATATCATTTTTTGGTACTAACCTATTGACATAGTGCCAAGTGCCAGTTCCTATTTTTTTCGTGTTTTTTACAACGCAGAAAATCAATATCAGACGGAGTCCAAATGCCACGAAACTTTACGGAGATTTTTTATGGACCAGAAGGAACATGTTGGGCCCTAGTTGCACCTGGGGGGAGTCCCGAGGAGGGGACAACCCACCAGGACGCGCCAGGAGGCCCAGGCACACCCTGGTGGGTTGTGCCCACGTCGGGTGCCCCCGGACCGCCTCTTTGCTCTATAAATACCCCACAATTTCCAGAACCTGAGGGGAGTCGACGAAATATTCATCCAGCCGCCGTAGAGTCCAGAACCACCAGATCCAATCTAGACACCATCTCGGATGGGGTTCACCACCTCCATTGGTGCCTCTCCGATGATGATGAGTAGTTCTTTGTAGACCTTCGGGTCCGTAGTTAGTAGCTAAATGGCTTCATATCTCTCTCTTGATTCTCAATACAATGGTCTCTTGGAGATCCATATGATGTAACTCTTTTGTGGTATGTCTGTTGGGATCCGATGAACTTCGAGTTTATGATCAGATCTATCTTTTTATATCCATGAAAGTATTTGAGTTTCTTTGATCTTTTTTTTGCATGATTGCTTATAGCCTCGTATTTCTTCTGCAATATTTGGGTTTTGTTTGGCCAACTTGATCTATTTATCTTGTAATGGGAAGATGTGCTTTGTAGTGGGTTCGATCTTATGGTGCTTGATCCTAGTGACGAAAAGGGAAACGACACGTATGTATCGTTGCTACTAAGGATAAAACGATGGGGTCTCTCTCTACATAGATAGATCTTGTCTACATCATGTCATCGTTCTTATTGCATTACTCCATTTCTCCATGAATTTAATACACTAGATGCATGCTTGATAGCGGTCGATGTGTGGAGTAATAGTAGTAGATGCAGGCAGGAGTCGGTCTACTAATTTTGGACGTGATGCCTATATAATGATCATTGCCTGGATATCGTCATAATTATTTGAAGTTCTATCAATTTCCAAACAGTAATTTGTTCACCCACCGCTTTGCTTTTTTTCTCGAGAGAAGCCACTAGTGAAACCTACGGCCCCCGTGTCTTCTTTCTAATATTATTTGCCTTTGTGATCTATTTTTATTTGCTTTTATTTTCAGATATATTAATCCAAAAACCCAAAAATATCTTGCTGCACTTTATTTTATTTGTGATCTATTTATCCAATCTATTATAACCTTTTTCCCATCATGCACCAATTTCTGGCACCGTTACACGAAAGGGATTGACAACCCCTTTAACACGTTGGGTTGCGAGGATTAGTTATCTGTGTGCAGGGGCTGTTTACGTTGTGTTGCTTGGTTCTCCTACTGGTTCGATAAGCTTGGTTTCATATCGGAGGGAAATACCTACCGCCGCTGTGCTGCATCATCCCTTACTCTTTGGGGAAATACCGACGTAGCTTCAAGCGACATCACCCCCCTCCAAGGGAGTCCGAATAGGACAATGAAGAGGGGGCGCAGCCCCCCTTTCCATCTCCCTCTCCCTCTCCTTCCTTTTCCCCTCCGGTGAGAAAGGAAAAGGGGGGCGGGAATCCTACTAGGAGTGGAGTCCTAGTAGGAATCCCCCCATGGTGCGCCCCCTTGTGGCCGGCCTCCTCCTCCCCTCCTTTATATCCGGGGGCAGGGGCACCCCATAGCACATCAATTGTTTTCTTAGCCGTGTGCGGTGGCCCCTCCATAGTTTACTCCTCCGGTCATAACGTCATAGTGCTTAGGCGAAGCCCTGCACGAATCACATCACCATCACTGTCACCACGGGGTCGTGCTGACGAAACTCTCCCTCGACCCTCTGCTGGATCCAGAGTTCGAGGGACGTCATCGATCTGAACGTGTGCTGAACTCGGAGGTGACATACGTTCGGTACTAGATCGGTTGGATCGTGAAGACGTTCGACTACATCAACCGCGTTAACCTAACGCTTCCGCTTTCAGTCTACGAGGGTAAGTGGACACACTCTCCCCCACTCGCTGTTATGCATCTCCTAGATAGATCTTGCGTGATCGTAGGAATTTTTTTGAAATTGCATGCTATGTTCCCCAACAGTGGCATCCGAGCTAGGTCTATGCGTAGATGATATGGCCGAGTAGAACACAAAGAGTTGTGGGCGATAATAGTCATACTGCTTACCACCAACGTCTTATTTTATTCAGCAGTATTGTTGGATGAACTGGCCCGGACCGACCTTACATGACCACGTTCATGAGACGGTTCCACTAACAGACATGCAACTTGTTTTGCATAAAGGTGGCTGGCGGGTGTCTGTTTCTCCAACTTTAGTTGAATCGAATTTGACTATGGCGGTCCTTGTTGAAGGTTAAAACAACACACTTGACGAAAAATCATTGTGGTTTTGATGCGTAGGTAAGAACAGTTCTTGCGAGCAGCCCGTAGCAGCCACGTAAAACTTGCAACAACAAAGTAGAGGACGTCTAACTTGTTTTTGTAGGGCATGTTGTGATGTGATATGGTCAAGACGTGATGAGATATAAGTTGTTGTATGAGATGATCATGTTTTGTAAAAGTTATCGGCAACTGGCAAGAGCCTTATGGTTGTCGCTTTATTGTATGAAATGCAATCACCATGTAATTGCTTTACTTTATCACTAAGCGGTAGCGACTGTCGTAGAAGCAATAGTTGGCGAGACGACAACGACGCTATGATGGAGATCAAGGTGTGAATCCGGTGACGATGGAGATCATGACGGTGCTTTGGAGATGGCCATATCATGTCACATATTTTGACTGCATGTGATGTTTATCTTTTATGCATCTTATTTTGCTTAGTACGGCGTTAGCATTATAAGATGATCCCTCACTAAATTTCAAGGTATAAGTGTTCTCCCTGAGTATGCACCATTGCTGCAGTTCATCCTACCGAGACACCATGTGATGATCGGGTGTGATAAGCTCTACATTCACATACAATGGGTGCAAGCCAGTTTTGCACATGTAGAATACTCGGGTTAAACTTCACGAGCCTAGCATATGCAGATATGGCCTCAGAACACTGAGACTGAAAGGTCGAACGTGAATCATATAGTAGATATGATCAACATAGAGATGTTCACCATTGAAAACTACTCCATCTCACGTGATGATCGGACATGGTTTAGTTGATATGGATCACATGACCATTTAGATGACTAGAGGGATGTCTATCTAAGTGGGAGTTCTTATGTAATATGATTAATTGAACTTTAATTTATCATGAACTTAGTCTTGATAGATTTTGTATATCTATGTTGTTGTAGATCAATGGCCCGTGCTACAGTTCCCTTGAATTTTAATGTGTTCCTAGAGAAAGCTAAGTTGAAAGATGATGGTAGCAACTACACAGACTGGGTCCGTAACTTGAGGATTATCCTCATTGCTGCATAGAAGAATTACGTCCTGGAAGCACCGCTAGGTGCAAGGCCCGCCGTAGGAGCAACTCCGGACGTTATGAACGTCTGGCAAACTAAAGTTGACGACTACTCAATAGTTCAGTGTGCCATGCTTTACGGCTTAGAATCGGGACTTCAAAGACGTTTTAAACATCATGGAGCATATGAGATGTTCCAAGAGTTGAAGTTAATATTTCAAGCAAATGCCCGAGTTGAGAGATATGAAGTCTCCAACAAGTTTTATAGCTACAAAATGGAGGAGAATAGTTCTGTCAGTGAACACATACTCGGAATGTCTGGGTACCATAACCACTTGACTCAGCTGGGAGTTAATCTCCCTGATGATAGTGTCATTGACAGAGCTCTTCAATCACTGCCACTAGGCTATAAAGGCTTCGTGATGAACTATAATATGCAAGGGATGGAAAATACAATTCCCGAGCTCTTCGCGATGCTTAAGGCTGCGGAGGTAGAACTCAAGAAGGAGCATCAAGTGTTGATGGTTAATGAGACCACTAGTTTCAAGAAAAAGAGCAAAGGGAAGAAAGGGAACTTCAAGAAGAATAGCAAGCATGTTGCTACTCCTGGGGAGAAGCCCAAGTCTGGACCTAAGCCTGAAACTGAGTGCTTCTACTGCAAAGGGACTGGTCACACGAAGGGGAACTGCCCCAAGTATTTGGCGGACAAGAAGGATGGCAAAGTGAAAGGTATATTTGATATACATGTTATTGATGTGTACCTTACTAATGCTCATAGTAGCGCCTGTGTATTTGATACTGGCTCTATTGCTCATATTTGCAACTCGAAATAGAGGCTACGGATTAAATGAAGATTGGCTAAGGACGAGGTGACGATGCGCGTCGGAAATGGTTCCAAGGTCGATGTGATCGCCGTCGGCATGCTACCTCTACATCTACCTTCGGGATTAGTTTTAGACCTGAATAATTGTTATTTGGTGCCAGCGTTGAGCATGAACATTATGTATGGATTTTGTTTGATGAATAATGGTTGTTCTATTTATATGAGTAATATCTTTTATGGTCATGCACCGTTGATGAGTGGTCTATTTTTGTTGAATCTCAATCATAGTGATACACATATTCATAATATTGAAGCCAAAAGATGCAAAGTTAATAATGATAGTGCAACTTATTTGTGGCACTACCGTATAGGTCATATTGGTGTAAAGCACATGAAGAAACTCCATGCTGATGGGCTTTTGGAATTACTTGATGCTTGCGAACCATGCCTCATGGGCAAGATGACTAAAACTCCATTCTCTGGAATAGGGGTGGGCATTCGGTAGAAACAGAAAAATTCGGTTTTTACCGTTTGGTTTATTTTAAAATTCGGTTCGCAAAATTAAAAACCGAAATTAGCAAGCAAAAAATGCTAACCGAGAATTCATTTAACCGACTATTTCGGTTCTGTTTTCGGTTTATACCGAACAGGCTTAGCAGCTGACATTTGTACTCTCAGTACGGTACACCCTACAGTCTTATATAACCCAGCGCCTTGTCGCGTTGAGCTTCACAAGCGATGTGGGACTAAACTCATATGCCGCTGGACACCGCGCAATCCACCCTGGTTGTTGTGTGGGCCTTGTAGTTAGTGGGGGCGCAGGCCTATAACCGAGGGCTCTAGTAGGCTAGTAGCTACAATGCTTAGCATGCATGCATGCACTTGGATAGAACGTGGGACAGATCTGTGTGGCTGGACGCGCACGATGTGTGCCTCCAAAACAATTAAAATATTTGATCATTCGTACGCGGCATGGCCGGACCTGCGCACGCGGTCGACGGTCACATCACAGTGTTTGGCGATACATGGGAGCCTCGTTCGGTTTCTGTTTCGGTTATCGGTGTAATACGAACTGACCGATTTAAATTCGGTTATTGAACACAAACACCGAATTTAATTGTGCGAGTATAAAAAACGAAAATTCGGTTTATTCAGTGTCGGTATCGGTGCGGTATTCGGTTGGTCAGTTTTTATGCCTACCCCTACTCTGGAACAATTGAGCGAGCCACTAACTTATTGGAAATAATACATACTGATGTATGCGGTCCGATGAGTTTTGAGGCACACGACAGGTATCGTTATTTTCTGACCTTCACGGATGATTTGAGCAGATATGGGTATATCTACTAAATGAAACATATGTCTAAAACATTTGAAAAGTTCAAAGAGTTTCAGAGTGAAGTGGAAAATCATCGTAACAAGAAAATTAAGTTTCTGCGATCTAATCGCGGAGGCGAATATTTGAGTTACGAGTTTGGTCTTCATATGAAACAATGTGGAATAGTTTCGCAACTCACGCCACCTGGAACACCACAGCGTAATGGTGTGTCCAAACGTCGTAATCGTACTTTATTAGATATGGTGCGATCTATGATGTCTCTTACCAATTACCACTAGCGTTTTGGGGTTATGCTTTAGAGACGGTTGCATTCACGTTAAATAGGGCACCATATAAATTCATTGAGACAACTCCATCTGAACTGTGGTTTAGCAAGAAACCTAAGCTGTCGTTTCTTAATGTTTTGGGCTGCGATGCTTATGTGAAAAAGCTTCAACCTGATAAGCTCGAACCCAAATCAGAGAAATGCATCTTCATAGGGTACTCAAAGGAAACTTTTGGGTACACCTTCTATCACAGATCCGAAGGCAAGATATTCGTTGCTAAAAAGGGACCCTTTCTAGAGAAGGAGTTTCTCTCGAAAGAAGTGAGTGGGAGGAAAGTAGAACTTGGTGAGGTAATTGTACCTTTTCCCGAATTGGAAAGTAGTTCATCACAGAAATAAGTTCCAGTGATGCCTACACCAATTAATGAGGAAGTTAATGATGATGATCATGAAACTTTAGATCAAGTTACTACCGAACCTCGTAGGTCAACCAGAGTACGTTCCGCACCAGTGGTACAATAATCCTGTTCTGGAAGTCATGTTACTAGACCATGACGAACCTACGAACTATGAGGAAGCGATGATGAGCCCAATTCCATGAAATAGCTTCAGGCCATGAAATCTGAGATGGGATCCATGTATGAGAACAAAGTGTGGACTTTGGTTGACTTGCCCGATGATCGGCAAGCCATAGAGAATAAATGGATCTTCAAGAAGAAGACTGACGTTGATGGTAATGTTACTATCTACAATGCTCGACTTATTGCGAAAGGTTTTCGACAAGTTCAAGGAGTTGACTATGATGAGACCTTCTCACCCGCAGCGATGCTTAAGTTTGTCCGAATCATGTTAGCAATTGCCACATTTTATGATTATGAAATTTGGCAAATGGATGTCAACACTGCATTCCTTAATGGATTTCTTAAAGAAGGGTTGTATATGATGCAACTAGAAGGTTTTGTCGATCCTAAAGGTGCTAACAAAGTGTGCAAGCTCCATTGACCCATTTATGGACTGGTGCAAGCCTCTTGGAGTTGGAATATATGCTTTGATAGTGTGATCAAAGCATATCGTTTTATACAGACTTTTGGAGAAGCCTGTATTTACAAAAAAAGTGAGTGGGAGTGTCGGTGTCAAAAGCGGCGGATCTCGGGTAGGGGGTCCCGAACTGTGCGTCTAGGTCGGATGGTAACAGGAGGCAAAGGACACGAAGTTTTACCCAGGTTCGGGCCCTCTCGATGGAGGTAAAACCCTACGTGCTGCTGGATTAATATTGATGATATGGGTAGTACAAGAGTAGATCTACCACGAGATCGAAGAGGCTAAACCCTAGAAGCTAGCCTATGGTATGATTGTTGTTGTGTATGTTGTCCTACGGACTAAAACCCTCCGATTTATATAGACACCAGAGAGGGTTAGGGTTACACAAAGTCGGTTACAATGGTAGGAGATCTGCATATCCGTATCGCCAAGCTTGCCTTCCACGCCAAGGATAGTCCCTTCTGGACACGGGACGAAGTCTTCAATCTTATATCTTCATATTCCAGGAGTCTGGCTGAAGGTATAGTCCGGCCATCCGGACACCCCCTAATCCAGGACTCCCTCAGTAGCCCCTGAACCAGGCTTCAATGACGACAAGTCCGGCGCGCAGATTGTCTTCGACATTGCAAGGTGGGTTCCTTCTCCAAGTACTTCATAGAAGATTTTGAACACAAAGATAGTGTCCGGCTCTGCAAAATAAGTTTCCACATATTTCCATAGAGAGAATAATATTTACACAAATCTAATCTGCTGACGTATTCCGTAGTGTGACACACCACGACCAAGCCTTTATCCGAGTCGTTTCATTATCCCACCTCAGCGCGTCATGCGAGGCGGTTTCCTTGGCACGTCTTGTTAAAGTAGAGATCGTGTCCCCTTATTTCGGGATTCTCATCAATACGGGCGTGGGTAACCCAACCGCACCATTGATTACGGCGCTTGGAGATAAGCGAGTTTTCCAGGCTGGTGGGGACATGTAGTTGCGTCCACCCATATAAGGGGATAGGGATCCACCTCTTCACCTACGCCTTCTTCCTCCCTTGCTTATCCATTCTCGCGCACTCGAGCTCCAGCGCCCAAGTCCGCACTCCCCACCTCAACCTTCTCCAGCCATGTCCGGAGCGGGAGGCAAGTGGATGGTCTCCTCCGTCATGGAGGGACACATCAAAAAACTAAGGAAGGCCGGATACTTGTCTAACGACATTGCGCACCGGCTTCCCAAAAAGGGGCAGCTCATCCCCACCCCTAGGCCCCATGAGAGGGTGGTGTTCCTCCCCCATTTCCTAAGCGGACTGGGCTTCCCTCTTCACCCATTTGTCCGGGGGCTCATGTTCTACTATGGCCTGGATTTCCATGATCTGGCCCCGAACTTTGTCCTCAACATCTCGGCGTTTATCGTCGTGTGCGAGGCTTTCCTCCGCATCCGCCCCCATTTCCGCCAATGGCTCAAGACTTTCAATGTCAAGCCGAAGGTGGTGCGCGGCAACCAGGCGGAGTGTGGAGGCGCCATGGTGGGCAAGATGGCCAACGTCTTATGGCTCAAGGGCTCCTTTGTGGAGACCCTGAAGGGGTGGCAATCGGGGTGGTTTTACATCACCGAGCCGCGCGACCCCGAATGGGTCGCAGCCCCCGTGTTTCGATCCAGACCCCCTACGCGGCTCACCTCCTGGAAGGAGATGGGCCTGTCGTGGGGTAAAAAAGGAGAGCTGACCGGACTCAAACTTGTCAACGTCGTCCAGGTTATGCTCATCCGCCTCATCCTCCCGTGTCAACAACGGGCTTTTAACCTATGGGAGTTCGACCCGGCGCGGCACCAAACTCTGAGCAGGCTCTTCGACACGACGTACGAAGATGCCTGGAAGGTGCTTTTCAAGGGCGCCGAGGCCCTCGCATCCGCTACCGAGGATCGCGGATTCAGTATGCAGCGTCACGCTCATGCGGTAAGCTATTTTTTCCTTTAACAGGGTATCAATTTTTCATAGTTTGACTCCATGCGGAATCTAAGCTCCCTTACCTTTGACAGGATTGACAGGTGACGTCCGGACATATCAACTGTCCGGCTCCTTTGCCCGAAGGCCCAGCGGACGCTCGCTTGGCGAAGCTGCTGGTTCCGGCACCCTATGTGGTGCCGAAGAAGAAGGCCGCGAAAAAGGCCACAGGGACTCGAAAGAGTGCCCAGCGCCAGGAGGTGTCGGATCCATCATCCGACGGTTCCGAGGCGCATTCCTCCCGTGAAGATGAGGAGGAAGAAGAAGAGACCTCTCCCCCTCTAGCGGGAGGAGAGAAGAAAAGGAAGGCCGCCCTCTCTGCGGAAGCCGGAGGGTCCAAGAAGGGGAAAACCCTTCCTCCGGACTACTCGACCGACGCCGACGACGGCGGAGAGGAGTGGCCGCCCAGGGCCAAGCCCCTGGCAAAATCGTAAGTATCCGGATACCAGAGTAATTTATAGTATTCATTTATTGGACAACTTTCCCTTATGTTGAATATGTTTATGCAGCCCACCCGAAGACTGACTTGACGCGTCGTCGAGCGGCTCACTGGACTCGTCGGATGTGAAGTAACTTCCGATGGCTTCCTCCCCCCGCCCTACGGATGACACCGAAGTGTTGTCCCAACAGATTCCAAGCCGGGAGGAGGTGGTCCTGGAGGCGCCGCAAGGCGACCTCCCGGACTCCAGGAGTAAAGGGGATGAAACCCCCCAGGGCTCCAAGTCCGGCTCTAGGCCGGACACTGCTCCGGAGCCTTCAAAGGTTCCAGAGTCCGGCGGGGGACCTCCTTCCAAGAGGAGCAAGCCCACTGTGCCGGTGACCCCTGTCCAACCGGAGGCGCCGGACAATCTGTTGGAGGCGCTCCAAGGCGCCTCCATCGACGAGGAGCACCGCACCATTATGAGTGCGGTGGTCCAGAAGGTTCAGTCCGCCAAGAGCGGACTGACTGAAGCTTGTACTAGCCTTTTAACAGGCTTTGAGGTAAGTAAAGAATGTGTAAATAATATTACCGCATAGACAGTAGCCCCTGATGCTCTGTTTGGCGTTTGGGAAGAAAAGCCGAATAGAGGATCAAAATAAAATTCGCAGGAGTCTAACAAAAAGGAGTCAATATGCGTATGCAGGCTTCTCTGCTTGCGTCCGCCGCACTGACTGCGGAAGTGGACACGCTAAAGCAGGACCTCGAGCAGTCCGAGCAAGAGCTCGGGCGTGCCAAGAAGCAGCTCGAGGACAATGAAGGTAAGAAATACCTTGTTTAAATATATATAAAAAGGTGCAATTGCAAAAAATGACAGGATTATCGTGGCTATTGTAGGGGCCACGTCTGAGGTGGCGACCCTTAAGCAAGCGCTGGTCGAGGCCGAGAAGAGGGCGGCCACGGAGCGCACCGAGCGGGAGAAGTATGAGGCCGAGGTTGGCAAGGTACGACAAGAGCTCCAGGCTCTCATGGAAAAACATGATAGTTTGGAGCTTGACTCAAAGACGCGAGCATCTGAGCTCGCGGTGGCTATTGAAAATGCCAAGTCTGCCAAGGCCGAATCCCAGAAGACCCTCTAGGAGTTGGATGAGGTGAAGAAGATAGCGGCGGGTAAGGCATTCTTTATGCAAAGCAAACACATAAACGTGAGTTACTTGTTACTTACCCGAATCCGGAGCTCTCCAGGAGCGTTCGTAGATCTTCCCCGGAGTGTGTCCGATGCTGCCGCATTCTACCAAGCCGAAGAGGGCAGCTCGACAGAGAAGGTGTTCTGGTCTCAGTATGCTGAGGCCGGACACCCCATGCCCCTGAGCGACCAGTTGAAGCAATTGATCGAGCTCCACAAGGCGGCCGAACAGGCATGAAGGGCCTCATAGTTCGGCTGTGGCCTGGAGAGGCTCTGCCTGGGAGCTATTTCACGCTGGTGCGGCGGCTGGTGGCGGCCTATCCAAGGCTCGAAGTCATCAAGTGCTACGTCTACATTGAAGGTGCCCGTAGGGCCCTTGCCCGTGCTAAGGTGCACTGGGGCAAGCTGGATGCCGAGAAGCTTGTGAAGGATGGGCCACCGCCGGGGAAAGAGCATCGCAAGCCTGAGAATTATTATAAGGATGTTCTGAAGGGTGCCTGCCTTGTGGCGGATGAATGTTCTAGGGATGTAATTTTTGAGTGAAACTTGCTCGTTTTGTCCTGTGCGCTGACAAACTTGTTCATATACGCTAAGCAATGCTGTTGAATTTAAAATATTAACTTTTGTGCAGCTGTTTATCTATTCTGAGAGATGGCAAGTCGTCGGCTTCTGCCCCCGTGCCGCTAGTGCTGGGGTGTTCGGGGATAAACCTGAGCGCTCTTTTTCGCATGTTTGGGTCCTTCGAGGGAGGCGCTCAGCCCAACGAACGAGGGAATCGGACTATAATGCGTGAACACTCTCACTTAGCCATAGAATTCTATAATTTTAAATTTCGGCAAAGCCCCTTGTATTCGGAAGACCGAGTTCGGGGCGCTATCCACGCCTTGGCCGGACAGAGCCGGCTCCTCGCTCTAAGCGACATAAGTCGTTAGGGACTCGAAAAACCTCTCGAACAGTGACCAGCTCTCGCTTCATCATGACAGTTAGTTTTAGCTTTCTCCACTAAGGTGCTCGACCCAGCTCAACTGGGGCACAATCGCAGTGGTTCTCCTAGTGCTACCTTAGCCGATATAGCGGAACGTAAGGCACCAAAACATAGGAGCCGGGCAAACCCAACTATTGACCCAAGACATGATTCGGAGCCGATGCATATAATGCTATAAGTTCGGGGTGCCACACTTGTTAAAGTGTTCGGACTTCTCACACCATATTGAGGGGTACTAAAGCCCCTGGCGTATTTAGGCCGTACTAAAGTGTACGGGTGCAATATGTCGTTAAGGAACATATATAAATAAAAAAAGAGTAATGCGAAAATAGACAAAAGCTACGCACTGTTTATTAAAGAGGGCTGCGATCAAAGCAGAATGATACAAATAATGCGATAAGCAAAAGGTTGGACTATGTAACATGTCCGTTCCAGGGGCAAGCTGCGGAATAGTATGCGAAACAGGTATACTGCTCATGGTAGAGACCACCTGGGAGTTCCGTAATGCGGCGTGGCTTGTCTGCTTCCCTGGTTCTTGCATCGTTTGTGCGGCAATTAAACTGCCGAACAGGCCTTCCGAAGAGTGGAGTCCTGAAAGTAAGAGAAAATTAAAAAATCGGCAGCCCCTGGTGCGGTTTAAGCCGTGTTTTGGGCATGCCGTGATGGTGCCCCTCCCCCTGTACCCATGGTATTTCTAGAGCGTAGTTACGTACGCGAAGTACCGGTGTCGCATTTTTGCGAGGGCTGGGGTTGGGGCCGCATTGCTACACCTGCTCGGATCGTGCCCGGCGGTCTTGTTGTAGGTTATTCCGGGCGCGCTTGACGGTGTCCGGTCGTTTAATGGCCGGACTAGAGAACTGCCTGGAGAGGCTACTTTGTACTCCACTGCAAGGACCACCGTGTGCTCCTCCGTTCGGAGGGAGCGTTCGGTGTTTCCATTGACCGTAATTACTCCTCGAGGGACTGGCACCTTGAGCTTAAGGTATGCGTAGTGCGGTACCGCATTGAACTTGGCAAATGTGGTTCGCCCGAGCAGTGCGTGATAGCCACTGCGGAATGGGACTATGTCAAAGATTAACTCCTCGCTTTGGAAATTATCCGGAGATCCGAAGACCACTTCAAGTGTGACTGAGCCTGTACAATTGGCCTCTACACCTGGTATTACGCCTTTAAAGGTTGTTTTGGTGGGCTTAATCCACGAGGGATCTATGCCCATTTTCCGCATTGTATCCTGGTAAAGCAGGTTCAGGCTGCTGCCGCCGTCCATAAGGACTCTAATGAGATGAAATCCGTCAATAATTGGGTCTAGAACCAATGCGGCGAATCCGCCATGACGGATGCTAGTGGGATGGTCCCTTCGATCAAAGGTGATCGGGCATGAGGACCATGGGTTGAACTTTGGGGCGACTGGCTCTACCGCGTATACGTCCCTTAACGCGCGCTTCCGCTCCCTTTTGGGGACGTGGGTTGCGTATATCACGTTCACCGTCCGCACTTGTGGGGGAAAACCCTTCTGTCCATTGTTGTTCGGCGGTCGGGGCTCCTCGTCGCCATCGCTATGTAGCCCCTTGTCTTCATTTTCGGCGTTTAACTTGCCTGCCTGCTTGAACACCCAACAATCCTTGTTGGTGTGATTGGCCGGCTTTTCGGGGGTGCCATGTATCTGGCACAAGCGGTCGAGTATTCGGTCCAAACTGGACATGCCCCTAGGATTCCTTTTGAATGGCTTTTTCCGCTGACCGGATTTAGAGCCTCTGAATCTGGCATTAACTGTCGTATCCTCAGCATTGTCATCGTTAATGCGGCGCTTCTGCTTGTTGCGACGCGACCTGCCACTACTGTCCCTGGTATCCGAATTACCAGGGTTCTTGGTCATATTGTTGCTACGAGCAAGCCAGCTGTCTTCTCCCGCGCAAAAGTGGGTCATGAGTGTCATGAGTGCTGCCATAGATTTCGGCTTTTCCTGTCCAAGGTGTCGGGCAAGCCACTCGTCACGGATATTGTGCTTGAAGGCTGCTAGGGCCTCAGTGTCCAGATAGTCGACTATTTGATTTTTCTTTGTTAGGAACCGTGTCTGGAATTGACTGGCCGATTCCTCTGGCTGCTGAATTACGTGACTTAGGTCATCGGCGTCTAGGGGTCGCACATAAGTGCCCTGGAAATTGTCGAGGAATGCGGCTTCCAGGTCCTCCCAACAACTGATTGATCCTGTTGGCAAGCTGTTAAGCCAATGCCGAGCTGGTCCTTTAAGCTTGAGTGGGAGGTATTTGATGGCGTGGAAATCATCGCCGCGGGCCATGTGGATATGAAGGAGATAATCCTCGATCCATACCGCAGGATCTGTTGTGCCATCATATGATTCGATATTTACGGGTTTGAAACCCTTGGGGATTTGATGATCCATTATTTCGTCTGTAAAGCATAGTGGGTGTGCGGCGCCTCTATACTGGGCTATATCACGACATAGCTCCGATGAGCTTTGTCTACTGTGTTCGGCCCTGCCAAATTTGTGGCCGGCGTGACGGTTACCGTCTCGAGCTGTGGGGCGCCCACGCGATCCGTACATCGATCTTGTTTCCCTTGTATTGTCCTCCAACATATCTCGTAAGTCCGGCGCGTATTCCCGTGCCTTGGTACGGGGTGCGGCTTGAGTGGAGGGCCGAGAGGCCTCTCTGTCGTGGCCACGAGGTGGCCGATCGGCCGCATCAAGTGCTTCCTCCTCTAATCGGGGTAGCAACCTGCGCTTTGGGTAGCTCTTGGAGGGGCGTTCGAGTTTATGCTCTTCGGCCGCAAGGACTTCAGTCCATCTGTCGACTAGCAAATCTTGATCAGCTCTAAGCTGATGTTGTTTTTTCTTGAGGTTCCTTGCCGTGGCCATAAGCGTGCATTGAAAACGCTCTTGCTCGACGGGATCCTCTGGCACGACGAATTTGTCGTTGTCGAGGCTTGCCTCGTCTTCGGAGGGAGGCATATAATTATCGTCCTCGACCTCTCTGTCTGCCGCTCTCTCATGAGGGATGGTTTCTCCGTCCTCCTATGCTAAATCTTGTTGGAGGGGGTTTTCTTCAGCACTTTCCGGAGTATTATTATCTCCTGTGCTGGAATCATCGTATTTGTTTTGGCGGGATTTTGAGCGGCGCCGCTGATGCCGGCGCTTAGGCTGCTTCTTGGAGGGGTCATCCTCCGTTGTTACATCGCCATCTCCTTCTTTTGGGGTGTCCACCATGTATATGTCATATGACAAGGTGGCTTTCCAGGGCCTGATAGGCGCTGGTTCTTCATCGTCTCCTTCATCGGCGTCCATATCGTCGATGTCTTTGGAGTCAAAGTCGAGCATGTCGATTAAGTCGTCGACAGTGGCTACAAAGTAGGTGGTGGGTGGGCTTTGAATTTCTTCATCGTCCAAATCCCAACCTTGCTGGCCGTAGTCCGGCCAGGGCTCTCCTGATAAAGAGAGAGACTTCAGTGTCTTCAAAATATCACCGAAAGGCGAGTGCTGAAAGATGTGCACGACAGTAAACCCCATAATCGGCGCCCAATCGGATTCGATTGGCAGGGGCGCGGAGGTTCGGAGTCCGGAGAGGAGTCCGGTCCTTGGCGTCACGAGTCTCGCAGAGTGCGGGGTTGGTGTTCGGCTCAATCATCGTTGGGATCGCAGCCCCCGAGGTGGCGTCCAACCACCCATCCTTGATCGACGCAGTTGGCTCTGAATTAAGGGTCGAAGCCGATGGGGGTGCGGCCTCCAGGGCACTGTTCGACGACAGAGTTAGATCATGCTCGACGTGACAGTGCGGCGCGCTTGGCAGTGGCTCGAATCCGTCGAAGATCAAGTCCCCGCGGATGTCGGGCGTGTAGTTTAAACTTCCAAATCTGACCTGACGGCCAGGGGCATAACTTTCGATCTGCTCCAGATGGCCAAGTGAATTGGCCCGCAGTGCGAAGCCGCCGAAAATGAAGATCTGTCTGGGGAGGAAGGTCTCACCCTGGAGTGCATCGCCATTGATGATCGTAGGAGCCATCAAGCCTGACGGCGATGATACAGAGGAACTCTCAATGAAAGCACCAATGTCGGTGTCAAAACCGGCGGATCTCGGGTAGGGGGTCCCGAACTGTGTGTCTAGGCCGTATGGTAACAGGAGGCAAGGGACACGAAGTTTTACCCAGGTTTGGGCCCTCTCAATGGAGGTAAAACCCTACATCTTGCTTGATTAATATTGATGATATGGGTAGTACAAGAGTACATCTACCACGAGATCGAAGAGGCTAAACCCTAGAAGCTAGCCTATGGTATGATTGTTGTTGTGTATGTTGTCCTACGGACTAAAACCCTCCGGTTTATATAGACACAGGAGAGGGTTAGGGTTACACAAAGTCGGTTACAATGGTAGGAGATCTGCATATCCGTATCGCCAAGCTTGCCTTCCACGCCAACGAAAGTCCCTTCCGGACACGGGACGAAGTCTTCAATCTTATATCTTCATAGTCTAGAGTCCGGCTGAAGGTATAGTCCGGCCATCCGGACACCCCCTAATCCAGGACTCCCTCAGGGAGCTCTGTAGCATTTCTAATATTATATGTGAATGACATATTATTGATTGGAAATAATACATAATTTCTGGATAGCATAAAAGGATACTTGAATAAGAATTTTTCAATGAAAGACCTCGGTGAAGGTGCTTATATATTGGGCATCAAGATCTATAGAGATAGATCAAGACACTTAATTGGACTTTCACAAAGCACATACCTTGATAAAGTTTTGAAGAAGTTCAAAATGGATCAGTCAAAGAAAGGGTTCTTTCCTGTATTACAAAGTGTGAAGTTGAGTTAGACTCAATGCCCGACCACTTCGGAAGGTAGAGAGAAAATGAAAGTCATTCCCTATGCCTCAGCCATAGGATCTATCATGTATGCAATGTTGTGTACCAGACCTGATGTGCGCCTTGCTATATGTTTATCAGGGAGGTACCAAAGTAATCCAGGAGTGGATCACTGGACAGCGGTCAAGAACATCCTAAAATACCTGAAAAGGACTAAGGGTTCTTGCCTGTATAATCCGGTGAGAAAGGAAAAGGGGGGAATCCTACTAGGAGTGGAGTCCTAGTAGGAATCCCCCTATGGTGCGCCCCCTTGTGGCTGGCCTCCTCCTCCCCTCCTTTATATCCGGGGGCAGGGGCACCCATAGCACATCAATTGTTTTCTTAGCCGTGTGCGGTGCCCCCTCCACAGTTTACTCCTCCGGTCATAGCGTCATAGTGCTTAGGCGAAGCCCTGCGCGAATCACATCACCATCACTGTCACCACGGGGTCGTGCTGACGAAACTCTCCCTCGACCCTCTGCTGGATCCAGAGTTCGAGGGACATCATCGATCTGAACGTGTGCTAAACTCGGAGGTGACATACGTTCGGTACTAGATCGGTTGGATCGTGAAGACGTTCGACTACATCAACCGCGTTAACCTAACGCTTCCGCTTTCGGTCTACGAGGGTAAGTGGACACACTCTCCCCCTCTCGCTGCTATGCATCTCCTAAATAGATCTTGTGTGATCGTAGGAATTTTTTTGAAATTGCATGCTACGTTCCCCAACAGTGGCATCCGAGCTAGGTCTATGCGTAGATGATATGGCCGAGTAGAACACAAGGAGTTGTGGGTGATAATAGTCATACTGCTTACCACCAACGTCTTATTTTGATTCAGCAGTATTGTTGGATGAACCGGCCCGGACCAACCTTACATGACCACGTTCATGAGACCGGTTCCACCGATAGACATGCAACTTGTTTTGCATAAAGGTGGCTGGCGGGTGTCTGTTTCTCCAACTTTAGTTGAATCGAATTTGACTATGGCAGTCCTTTTTGAAGGTTAAAACAACACACTTGACGAAAAATCATTGTGGTTTTGATGTGTAGGTAAGAACGGTTCTTGCGAGCAGCCCGTAGCAGCCACGTAAAACTTGCAACAACAAAGTAGAGGACGTCTAACTTGTTTTTGTAGGGCATGTTGTGATGTGATATGGTCAAGACGTGATGAGATATAAGTTGTTGTATGAGATGATCATGTTTTGTAGAAGTTATCGGCAACTGGCAGGAGCCTTATGGTTGTCGCTTTATTGTATGAAATGCAATCACCATGTAATTGCTTTACTTTATCACTAAGCGGTAGCGACTGTCGTAGAAGCAATAGTTGGCGAGACGACAACGACGCTATGATGGAGATCAAGATGTGAAGCCGGTGACGATGGAGATCATGACGGTGCTTTGGAGATGGCCATATCATGTCACATATTTTGATTGCATGTGATGTTTATCTTTTATGCATCTTATTTTTCTTAGTACGGCGTTAACATTATAAGATGATCCCTCACTAAATTTCAAGGTATAAGTGTTCTCCCTGAGTATGCACCGTTGCTGCAGTTCATCCTATCGAGACACCATGTGATGATCGGGTGTGATAAGCTCTACGTTCACATACAATGGGTGCAAGCCAGTTTTGCACATGTAGAATACTCGGGTTAAACTTCACGAGCCTAGCATATGCAGATATGGCCTTAGAACACTGAGACCGAAAGGTCGAACGTGAATCATATAGTAGATATGATCAACATAGAGATGTTCACCATTGAAAACTACTCCATCTCACGTGATGATCGGACATGGTTTAGTTGATATGGATCGCATGACCATTTAGATGACTAGAGGGATGTCTATCTAAGTGGGAGTTCTTATGTAATATGATTAATTGAACTTTAATTTATCATGAACTTAGTCTTGATAGATTTTGTATATCTATGTTGTTGTAGATCAATGGCCCGTGCTACCGTTCCCTTGAATTTTAATGTGTTCCTAGAGAAAGCTAAGTTGAAAGATGATGGTAGCAACTACACAGACTGGGTCCGTAACTTGAGGATTATCCTCATTGCTGCATAGAAGAATTACGTCCTGGAAGCACCGCTAGGTGCAAGGCCCGCCGTAGGAGCTACTCCGGACGTTATGAACGTCTGGCAAACTAAAGTTGACGACTACTCGATAGTTCAGTGTGCATATGAGATGTTTTAAACATCATGGAGCATATGAGATGTTCCAAGACTTGAAGTTAATATTTCAAGCAAATGCCCGAGTTGAGAGATATGAAGTCTCCAACAAGTTTTATAGCTACAAAATGGAGGAGAATAGTTCTGTCAGTGAACACATACTCGAAATGTCTGGGTACCATAACCACTTGACTCAGCTGGAAGTTAATCTCCCTGATGATATTGTCATTGACAGAGTTCTTCAATCACTGCCACTAGGCTATAAAGGCTTCGTGATGAACTATAATATGCAAGGGATGGAAAATACAATTCCCGAGCTCTTCGCGATGCTTAAGGCTGCGAGGTAGAACTCAAGAAGGAGCATCAAGTGTTGATGGTTAACGAGACCACTAGTTTCAAGAAAAAGAGCAAAGGGAAGAAGGGGAACTTCAAGAAGAATAGCAAGCATGTTGCTACTCCTGGGGAGAAGCCCAAGTCTGGACCTAAGCCTGAAACTGAGTGCTTCTACTGCAAAGGGACTGGTCACAGGAAGGGGAACTGCCCCAAGTATTTGGCGGACAAGAAGGATGGCAAAGTCAAAGGTATATTTGATATACATGTTATTGATGTGTACCTTACTAATGCTCGTAGTAGCGCCTGTGTATTTGATACTGGCTCTATTGCTCATATTTGTAACTCGAAACAGAGGCTACGGATTAAACAAAGATTGGCTAAGGACGAGGTGACGATGCGCGTCGGAAATGGTTCCAAGGTTGATGTGATCGCCGTCGGCATGCTACCTCTACATCTACCTTCGGGATTAGTTTTAGACCTGAATAATTGTTATTTGGTGCCAGCGTTGAGCATGAACATTATGTATGGATTTTGTTTGATGAATAATGGTTGTTCTATTTATATGAGTAATATCTTTTATGGTCATGCACCGTTGATGAGTGGTCTATTTTTGTTGGATCTCGATCATAGTGATACACATATTCATAATATTGAAGCCAAAAGATGCAAAGTTAATAATGATAGTGCAACCTATTTGTGGCACTACCGTATAGGTCATATTGGTGTAAAGCACATGAAGAAACTCCATGCTGATGGGCTTTTGGAATCACTTGATGTTTGGTTTATTTTAAAATCCAGTTAGCAAAATTAAAAACCGAAATTAGCAATCAAAAAATGCTAACCGAAAATTCGGTTAACCGATTATTTCGGTTCTGTTTTTGGTTTATACCGAACAAGCTTAGCAGCTGACGCTTGTACTCTCAGTACTGTACACCCTACAGTCTTATATAACCCAGCGCCTTGTCGCGTTGAGCTTCACAAGCAATGTGGGACTAAACTCATATGCCGCTGGACACCGCGCAATCCACCCTGTCAACACACGCACTAGTTGTTGTGTGGGCCTTGTAGTTAGTGGGAGCGCAGTCCTATAACCGAGGGCTCTAGTAGGCTCATAGCTACACTACTTAATTAGCATGCATGCATGCACTTGGATAGAACGTGGGACAGAGCTGTGTGGCTAGACGCGCACGATGTGTGCCTCCAAAACAATTAAAATATTTGATCGTTCGTACGCGGCATGGTCGGACCTGCGCACGCGGTCGACGGTCACATCACAGCATTTGGCGATACATGGGAGCCTCGTTCAGTTTCTGTATCGGTTATTGGTGTAATACCGAACCGACCGATTTAAATTTGGTTATTGAACACAAACACCGAATTTAATTGTGGGAGTATAAAAAACGAAAATTCGGTTTATTCAGTGTCGGTATCGGTGCGGTATTCGGTTGGTCGGTTTTTATGCCCACCCCTACTCTGGAACAATTGAGCGAGCCACTGACTTATTGGAAATAATACATACTGATGTATGCAGTCCGAAGAGTGTTGAGGCTCATGGTGGGTATCGTTATTTTCTGACCTTCATGGATGATTTGAGCAGATATGGGTATATCTACTTAATGAAACATAAGTCTAAAACATTTGAAAAGTTCAAAGAATTTCAGAGTGAAGTGGAAAATCATCGTAACAAGAAAATAAAGTTTCTGCGATCTGATCGCGGAGGCGAATATTTGAGTTATGAGTTTGGTCTTCATTTGAAACAATGTGGAATAGTTTCGCAGCTCACGCCACCTGGAACACCACAGTGTAATGGTGTGTCCAAACGTCGTAACCGTACTTTATTAGATATGGTGCGATCTATGATGTCTCTTACCAATTTACCACTATCATTTTGGGGTTATGCTTTAGAGACGGCTGCATTCACGTTAAATAGGGCACCATATAAATTCGTTGAGACAACTCCATCTGAACTGTAGTTTAGCAAGAAACCTAAGCTGTCGTTTCTTAAAGTTTTGGGCTGCGATGCTTATGTGAAAAAGCTTCAACCTGATAAGCTCGAACCCAAATCAGAGAAATGCGTCTTCATCGGGTACCCAAAGGAAACTTTTGGGTACACCTTCTATCACAGATCCGAAGGCAAGATATTCGTTGCTAAGAAGGGACCCTTTCTAGAGAAGGAGTTTCTCTCGAAAGAAGTGAGTGGGAGGAAAGTAGAACTTGGTGAGGTAATTGTACCTTCTCCCGAATTGGAAAGTAGTTCATCACAGAAGTCAGTTCCAGTGATGCCTACACCAATTAATGAGGAAGTTAATGATGATGATCATGAAACTTCAGATCAAGGTACTACCGACCCTCGTAGGTCAACCAGAGTACGTTCCGCACCAGAGTAGTACGATAATCCTGTTCTGGAAGTCATGTTACTAGACCATGACGAACCTACGAACTATGAGGAAGTGATGATGAGCCCAATTCCATGAAATAGCTTCAGGCCATGAAATCTGAGATGGGATCCATGTATGAGAACAAAGTGTGGACTTTGGTTGACTTTCCCGATGATCGGCAAGCCATAGAGAATAAATGGATCTTCAAGAAGAAGACTGACGTTGATGGTAATGTTACTATCTACAATGCTCGACTTATTGCGAAAGGTTTTTGACAAGTTCAAGGAGTTGACTATGATGAGACCTTCTCACCCGCAGCGATGCTTAAGTTTGTCCGAATCATGTTAGCAATTGCCACATTTCATGATTATGAAATTTGGCAAATGGATGTCAACACTACATTCCTTAATGGATTTCTTAAAGAAGGGTTGTATATGATGCTACCAGAAGGTTTTGTCGATCCTAAAGGTGCTAACAAAGTGTGCAAGCTCCATCGATCCATTTATGGACTGGTGCAAGCTTCTCGGAGTTGGAATATATGCTTTGATAGTGTGATCAAAGCATATAGTTTTATACAGACTTTTGGAGAAGCCTGTATTTACAAAAAAAGTGAGTGGGAGCTATGTAGCATTTCTAATATTATATGTGGATGACATATTATTGATTGGAAATAATACATAATTTCTGGATAGCATAAAAGGATACATGAATAAGAATTTTTCAATGAAAGACCTCGGTGAAGCTGCTTATATATTGGGTATCAAGATCTATAGAGATAGATCAAGACGCTTAATTGGACTTTCACAAAGCACATACCTTGATAAAGTTTTGAAGAAGTTCAAAATGGATCAGTCAAAGAAAGGGTTCTTGCCTGTATTACAAAGTGTGAAGTTGAGTTAGACTCAATGCCCGACCACTTCAGAAGATAGAGAGAAAATGAAAGTCATTCCCTATGCCTCGGCCATAGGATCTATCATGTATGCAATGTTGTGTACCAGACCTGATGTGCGCCTTGCTATAAGTTTATCAGGGAGGTACCAAAGTAATCCAGGAGTGGATCACTGGACAGCGGTCAAGAACATCCTGAAATACCTGAAAAGGACTAAGGATATGTTTCTCGTTTACGAGGTGACAAAGAGCTTGTTGTAAATGGTTACATCAATGCAAGCTTTGACACTGATCCGGATGACTCAAAGTCGCAAACCGGATATGTATTTATATTGAATGGTGGAGCTGTAAGTTGGTGCGGTTCAAGCAGAGCGTCATGGCGGGATCTATGTGTGAAGCGAAGTACATAGCTGCTTCGGAAGCAGCAAATGAAGGAGTCCAGATGAAGGAATTCATATCCGATCTAGGTGTAATACCTAGTCCATCGGGTCCAATGAAAATCTTTTGTGATAATACTGGAGCAATTGCCTTAGCGAAGGAATCCAGATTTCACAAGAGAACCAAACACATCAAGAGATGCTTCATCTCCATCCATGATCAAGTCAAGGAGGGAGACATAGATATTTGCAAAATACATATGGATCTGAATGTTGCAGACCCTTGACGAAGCCTCTTCCACGAGCAAAACATGATCATCACCAAGACTCCATGGGTGTTAGAATCATTACTATGTAAACTAGATTATTGACTCTAGTGCAAGTGGGAGACTGAAGGAAATATTCCCTAGAGGCAATAATAAAGTTGTTATTTATATTTCCTTATATCATGATAAATGTTTATTATTCATGCTAGAATTGTATTAAACGAAAACTTAGTACATGTGTGAATACATAGACAAAACAGAGTGTCCCTAGTATGCCTCTACTTGACTAGCTCGTTAATCAAAGATGGTTAAGTTTCCTAACCATAGACATGTGTTGTCATTTGATGAACGGGATCACATCATTATAGAATGATGTGATGGACAAGACCCACCCGTTAGCTTAGCATAATGATCGTTAAGTTTTTTTGCTATTGCTTTCTTCATGACTTATACATATTCCTCTGACTGTGAGATTATGCAACTCCCGAATACCGGAGGAACACCTTGTTTGCTATCAAACATCACAACGTAACTGGGTGATTATAAAGATTCTCTACTGGTGTCTCCGAAGGTGTTTGTTGGGTTGGCATAGATTGATATTAGGATTTGTCACTCCGAGTATCGGAGAGGTATCTCTGGGCCCTCTCGGTAATGCACATCACTATAAGCCTTGCAAGCAATGTGAGTAATGAGTTAGTTGTGGGATGATGCATTATGGAACGTGTAAAGAGACTTGCCGGTAATGAGATTGAACTAGGTATGATGATACCAACGATCGAATCTCAGGCAAGTAACATACTGATGACAAAGGGAATAACATATGTTGTTATTGCGGTTTGACCGATATAGATTTTCGTAGAATATGTAGGAACCAATATGAGCATCCAGGTTCCGCTATTGGTTATTTACCAAAGATGTGTCTTGGTCATGTCTACATAGTTCTCGAACCCGTAGGGTCCACACGCTTAACATTCGATGATGATTTGTATTATGAGTTATGTGTTTTGGTGACCGAAGTTTTTTCGGAGTCCCGGATGAGATCACAGACATGACGAGGAGTCTCGAAATAGTTGAGAGGTAAATATTCATATATTGGAAGGTAGTATTCGGACATCGGAATGGTTTCGAGTAGTTCGGGTATTTTACCGGAGTACCGAGGGGTTACCGGAACCCCCCAGGGAAGTATTGGGCCTACATGGGCCTTAGTGGAGAGAAAGGGGAGCCCGCAAGGGGTGGCGCACGCCCCCCTCCAAGGGAGTCTGAATAGGACAATGAGGAGGGGGCGCGGCCCCCCTTTCCCTCTCCCTCTCCCTCTCCTTCCTTTTCCCCTCCGGTAAGGAAAAAGGGGGGGCGGGCAAATCCTACTAGGACTGGAGTCCTTGTAGGACTCCCCCCCATGGCGCGCCCCCTTGTGGCCAGCCTCCTCCTCCCCTCCTTTATATAGGGGGGCAGGGGGCACCCCATAGCACATCAACTGTTCTCTTAGCTGTGTATGGTGCCCCCCTCCACAGTTTACTCCTCCGGTCATAGCGTCGTAGTGCTTAGGCGAAGCCCTGCGTGAATCACATCACCATCACCGTCACCACGCCGCCGTGCTGACGAAACTCTCCCTCAACCCTCTGCTGGAACAAGAGTTCGAGGGACGTCATCGAGCTGAACTCAAAGGCACCGTACGTTCAGTACTAGATTAGTTGGATCGTCAAGACGTTCGACTATATCAACCGCATTAACCTAACGCTTCCGCTTTCGGTCTATGAGGGTATATGGAGACACTCTCCCCCTCTCATTGCTATGCATCTCCTAGATAGATCTTGTGTTATCGTAAGATTTTTTTTGAAATTGCATGCTACGTTCCCCAACAGAGAGGATGGGACGAAGGAACGGAAGCTGAGATTTTACAGGTACACATTGATAGGACAACCATGTTCTGAAATATAAATGAGATTTGGTGGTGAGGGAACGAACCATTGTGTTTGTTTCCAATCTGTCAGACATCATTGTATTTGATTTCAATATGTCAGACACCATAACTTTCATGTTGAATGTGTCCTGAAAATGATTTTTTGATAAACTTGTTTCTAGCCCTTGATATTTTCATATGATTGTAAATTTATCCATTTACATATCACCCTGAGAAATGTTTTTAGTTGAGAGAAGGAAGAAATGAAGAAAAGGAAAATGTTTTAACGATAAAAAAGAAGTCGTCGATGCAGCCAATTGCAAGCGCACGTGCGTTCTACTAGTTAGTATAATGGTATACTATAATAAGGATTTACTATTATCTGATATAAGGGCATTACCGACATTTCTCATGTGATGTCATCATGCACCGGCCAGACCCTATATAAAGGCTATCCTTGTATCATTGTTAAGCTAAGAAATGAAATCCCAAAGTTTATCTACTTATCTTGTTGTATTTCAGTTCTTTAATTTGCAGTAAATTGTCTTGTTGTCCTACAATTTATACTGTTCATCTCCTCTATCCTCGTCAAGATCAGATTTTTGTCGATCTCAACTTGTCAGATCCATCGGGATCCTGTCAGTGGTGTGTACAGGTGATCGATCCATTCGGTCTGTGAGGCTAGATCGATCCTGACAGTGGTTGTGTGCTCGGCGGCTCCGACGCTTGGAGCTCGCCGGGCGATGCGGGTTGGACAGTTGCCCGCTGTGGCTGCTGCTTCAGTCATGGGTGGCTTCATGGCTGCTTGGTAGGTCGGCTGCGGTGGCGGCTGGCATGTTCTGGCGTCGGCTCGTTCGTAGGCGGCCTGTGTCGGCCTTCAATCCTTCTCCTCGTCGTTCGGGCGTTACTTTTGTCGAAGGGTTGGCCCTCTCCTGGCTGCGGTCCATCTCTCGTCTTGTGCCAGGTGCTGCAATACCGAGCTCGTCTAGTGTTGGGGAACGCAGTAATTTCAAAAAAATTCCTACCCACACACAAGATCCACCTAGGTGATGCATAGCAACGAGAGGGGAGATTTTTGTCCACGTACCCTTGTAGACCGTAAGCGAAAGCGTTATGACAACGCGGTTGATGTAGTCGTACGTCTTCACGATTCGACCGATCCTAGCACTGAAGGTACGGCACCTCCGATCTGCACACGTTCAGCTCGGTCACGTCCCACGAACTCTAGATCCAGCTGAGGTCGAGGGAGAGTTTCGTCAGCACGACAGCATGATGAAGGTGATGATGAAGTTACCGACGCAGGGCTTCGCCTAAGCTTAACAACGATATGATTGAGGTGGAAATCTGTGGAGGGGGCACCGCACACGGCTAAACAATCAACTTGTGTGTCTATGGGGTGCCCCCTTCCCCCGTATATAAAGGAGTGGAGGATGGGAGGGCCAGCCCTCTCTATGGCGTGCCCAAGGGGGATTCCTACTCCTAGTAGGAGTAGGTTTCCCCCTTTCCCTAGTTGGAGTGGGAGAAGAAGGAAGAGGGAGAAGGAGAGAAGGAAAGGGGGCCCAACCCCCTTCCCTATTTGGATTGGGCTTGGGGGAGCGCCCCCACCTTGTCCACCTCCTCCTCTCTCCCACTAAGGCCCAATAAGGCCCATTGACTCACCGGGGGGTTCCGGTAACCTCCCGGTACTCCAGAAAATGCCCGAACTCATCCGGAACCATTCTGGTGTCCAAACATAGCCTTCCAATATATCGATCTTTATGTCTCAACCATTTCGAGACTCCTCGTCATGTCCGTGATCACATCCAGGACTCCGAACTACCTTCGGTACATCAAAACACATAAACTCATAATACCGATCATCATCGAACATTAACCGTGCAGACCCTACGGGTTCGAGAACTATGTAGACATGACCGAGACTCACTACCGGTATATAACCAATAGCGGAAGCTGGATGCTCATATTGGTTCCTACATATTCTACGAAGATCTTTATCGGTCAAACTGCATAACAACATACGTTGTTTCCTTTGTCATCAGTATGTTACTTGCCCGAGATTCGATCGTTGGTATCTCAATACTGAAGGAAATATGCCCTAGAGGCAATATTAAAGTTATTATTTATTTCCTTATATCATGATAAATGTTTATTATTCATGCTAGAATTGTATTAACCGGAAACATAATACATGTGTGAATACATAGACAAACATAGTGTCACTAGTATGCCTCTACTTGACTAGCTCATTGATCAAAGATGGTTATGTTTCCAAACCATAGACATGAGTTGTCATTTGATTAACGGGATCACGTCATTAGGAGAATGATGTGATTGACTTGACCCATTCCGTTAGCATAGCACTTGATCGTTTAGTTTGTTGCTATTGCTTTCTTCATGACTTATACATGTTCCTATGACTATGAGATTATACAACTCCCGTTTACCGGAGGAACACTTTGTGTGCCACCAAACGTCACAACATAACTGGGTGATTATAAAGGTGCTCTACAGGTGTCTCCGAAGGTACTTGTTGGGTTGGCGTATTTCGAGATTAGGATTTGTCAGTCCGATTGTCGGAGAGGTATCTCTGGGCCCTCTCGGTAATGCACATCACATAAGCCTTGCAAGCACTGCAACTAATAAGTTAGTTGTGGGATGATGTATTACGGAACGAGTAAAGAGACTTGCCGGTAACGAGATTGAACTAGGTATTGAGATACCGACGATCAAATCTCGGGCAAGTAACATACCGATGACAAAGGGAACAACGTATGTTGTTATGCGGTCTGACCGATAAAAGATCTTCATAGAATATATGGGAGCCAATATGAGCATCCAGGTTCCGCTATTGGTTATTGACCGGAGACGTGTCTCGGTCATGTCTACATTGTTCTCGAACCCGTAGGGTCCACACGCTT
The DNA here is from genome assembly GCF_002162155.2 of Triticum dicoccoides. NCBI lineage: Eukaryota > Viridiplantae > Streptophyta > Magnoliopsida > Poales > Poaceae > Triticum > Triticum dicoccoides. The sequence goes on along the minus strand of NC_041384.1, from coordinate 32,585,357 downwards.
AACGTTACGATGACAGTTTCATTATGAGTTTATATATTTTGATGTACCGAAGGTTGTTCGGAGTCCCGGATATGATCACGGACATGACGAGGAGTCTCAAAATGGTCGAGACATAAAGATCGATATATTGGACGGCTATATTCAGACACCGAAAGTGTTTCGGGTGATTTCGGAGAAAACCGGAGTGCCGGAAGGGTTACCGGAACCCCCCGGGGAAGTATTGGGCCTTAGTGGGCCTGAGGGGAGAGAGAGGGCAGCAGCTCAGGAGGTGGCGCGCCCCCTCCCATGGGGAGTCCAAATTGGACTAGGGGAGGGGGGGCCCCTCTTTCCCTCTCCCTCTCTTTCCTTCCCCCTTCCCTCTTCCTAGTTGGACTAGGAAAGGGGAGTCCTACTCCTACTAGGAGGACTCCCCCCCCCCTCCTTGGCGCGCCTCAAGGGCCGGCCAGCCTCCCCCCTTGCTCCTTTATATACAGGGGTAGGGGGCACCTCTAGACACACAAGTTCATCTTCGTGATCGTTCTCTTAGCCGTGTGCGGTGCCCCCCTCCACCATAATCCTCGATAATATTGTAGCGGTGCTTAGGTGAAGCCCTGCGACGGTAGAACATCAAGATCGTCACCACGCCATCGTGCTGACGGAACTCTTCCCCGACACTTTGCTGGATCGGAGTCCGGGGATCGTCATCGAGCTGAACGTGTGCTAGAACTCGGAGGTGTCGTAGTTTCGGTGCTTGATCAGTCGGGCCCTGAAGACGTACGACTACATCAACCGCATTGTGCTAACGCTTCCGCTTCCGGTCTACGAGGGTACATAGAAAACACTCTCCCCTCTCATTGCTATGCATCACCATGATCTTGCATGTGCGTAGGAATTTTTTTGAAATTACTACGTTCCCCAACAAATACCTAGTTCAATCTCGTTACCATCAAGTCTCTTTACTCGTTCCGTAATGCAACATCCCGTAACTAACTCATTAGTCACATTGCTTGCAAGGCTTATAGTGATGTGCATTACCGAGAGGGCCCAGAGATACCTCTTCGATACACGGAGTGACAAATCCTAATCTCGATCTATGCCATCTCAACAAACACCATTGGAGACACCTGTAGAGCATCTTTATAATCACCCAGTTACGTTGTGATGTTTGATAGACACTAAGTGTTCCTTCGGTATTCGAGAGTTGCATAATCTCATAGTCATAAAAACATGTATAAGTCATGAAGAAAGCAATAGCAATAAACTAAACGATCATAGTGCTAAGCTAACGGATGGGTCTAGTCCATCACATAATTCTCTAATGATGTGATCCCATTCATCAAATGACAACACATGTCCATGGCTAGGAAACTTAACCATCTTTGATTAACGAGCTAGTCAAGTAGAGGCATGCTAGGGACACTTTGTTTGTCTATGTACTCATACATGTACTAAGTTTCCGGTTAATACAATTCTAGCATGAATAATAAACATGTATCATGATATAAGGAAATATAAATAACAACTTTATTATTGCCTGTAGGGCATATTTCCTTCATCTAGTGGCCGGCTGCAGGACCGACCTCGCCTCACGCCTGATAGTAGGACCGAGCTCGTCTCGCGCCTGATGTTGCAGGACGGGTCTGGAGGCCAATTTTGGCCAGCCTACTGTGTCTCGGTGCTGGGGGCCGTCAAGGGATGTGAAAGGCATGGCCTTTCCGCTCATCTCTTTGGTTGGGGTAATGACGGGTCTCGGGTTTACGTGGTGTCAAGGTCTTGGTTGCCGGGGTGGCGGCCCAGGTGGTGGTAGTGTGGTGCTCATGGGCAGAGCCCATGGCTCGGTGTTGCCCGGTGGCCATGGCCGTGTGGGTGGCGTGGTAGCCGGGGGTGTGGTGTTCGGTGGCGGTGAGTGTCGGACGGGGTGAAAACATGTTCTATCTTTGGATGGACCGGTGGCAACGAAGTTCGTTTCATTTTTGAAGGCATCGTCACGGTTCTCGTTGCCAGTGTGTTGCTTTAGGGGAAACTCTGATCCTCAGATCGGGCAATGGGGGTGCTCCAGTGTCATAATCTTCCTAAAGGCGCCGCCTTGGAGCCCACGGTTCGTCATATGCAGCTTCATCTCTTCACGGTGGCGTGTTCATGGTTGAAGGCCTCGGTTGCTCTTGTAGTGTTAGGGGTGATGTTGCTACACTTAGTGTCTGTGTATCCTGACTTGAGTGTGTGTTGTATTGGCATGCGTTTGTATCGGGTTGTGGATGATCTTTACTTTATACTCCCTCCGTTCGTAAATATTGGTCTTTCTATAGATTTTAATATGGATTACATACAGAGCAAAATGAGTGAATCTACGCTTTAAAAAATATGTTTATATACATCCGTACTAGTTCATATTAAAATCTGTAGAAAGATTTATATTTTGGAAGGAAGGGAGTATATAAAGCGGGAGGACAGAAGGAGGGGAACTTTTGGTTCCTGGGTACATATGTACCCTATATGGAAAAAAATTAGCAATTCAACAAAAAAGTCAAAAATTTCCGAAAATATTTTTGAAATAAACATGACCTTTCATTGTACTAGTGAGAAAAGTTCCACAAAAATAAAATTCCTCTTTGACTTATTTTCACAAAAGACAAATTTTGGGTCAAAATAGCATGAATAGTGACCTATAATAGCAAATAAATTTTGTCTTTTTTGTTGTGAAGTCAACATAGGTTTTTTTGTGAAAATTTATATACCAGTGTGCAAGTAAGTCAAGTTTAATATAAAAATACTTTTGAACTACTTTGACTTTTTGTTTAATTATTTGATGGGGTATTTTTCTATGATCCGGGCAGAGACAGAGGATGAGGCACCAAAAGTTTAATCTAAAAATACTTTTGAACTACTTTTCTATGATCCTGGCAGAGACAGAGGATGAGGAGCTCGTAAATTCGGCCCTACCATGGAATATCGCCACCATCCCGTGCAAATATCTTAGGCTACAGCTTAGCATAAGACAGCTTAAAAGATCTGAGGGCAACCGGTGGTGGATGCGGCCCTACATATCTTGCCAGGATAGCAAAGGGGTTTAGTGACTAGACCGGGGAGACTTATCCTTGTCAACCAAGTCATCAGGGAGCGGGCCACACATCATCTCATGATTGTAGAGGCGCCAAAATGGGCTCTAGAAAGAGTGGATAAAGGATGTCGGGCATTTTTTTGGGCCGGGACTGAGGAAGTGAGTGGTGGCAATTGTGTGGTCTCTTGGGCCAAGGTGTGCAGGCCAAAACACATGGGAGGATTGGGTGTCATTGATTTATAAACAAGGTCTGGCCTTAAGATTAAGATGGGAATGGCTCCCACGCACTGATGCATCCAAACCTTGGCAAGGGCTCAACTAGACGACGGACAAAAAAGTTGACCAAGCCTTTGGGACTCTAGTCAAATGGAAGGTGGGCTCGGGAGACAAAACATTATTTTGGAAAGACCGGTGGTTGCAGGGTGCAACATGATGGGGAACGTAGCAATAATTCAAAAAAATTCCTATGTGTCACCAAGATCAATCTAGGAGATGCTAGGAACGAGAGAGAGGTAGTGCATCTTCATACCCTTGAAGATCGCTAAGCGGAAGCATTGCAAGAACGCGGTTGGTGGAGTCGTACACCCAGCGATTCAGATCGCGGCCGATTCCGATCTAAGCGCCGAACAATGGCGCCTCCGCGTTCAACACATGTACAGCCCGGGGACGTCTCCTCCTTGTTGATCCAGCAAGGGGAGAGGAGAAGTTGAGGGAGAACTCCGATAGCACGACGGCGTGGTGGTGATGGAGCTCGTGGTTCTCCGGCAGGGCTTCCCAGGCCCTACGGAGGAGGAGGTGTTGGAGAGGGGGAGGGCTGCGCCAGGGAAAGGGTGCGGCTGCCCTCCCACCCCCACCATATATAGGGGCAAGGGAGAGGGCGGCCGACCCCCCTTAGATGCATCTAGAGGGGGCAGCCAAGGGGGAGGCTTGCCCCCCAAGCTAGGTGGGGCGCCCCCTCCAGGGTTTCCCCCAACCCTAGGCGCATGGGCCCTAGGGGGGAGTTGGCGCCCAGCCCACCTAGGGGCTGGTTCCCCTCTATATTCAGCCCATAGGGCCCTCCGGGGCAAGTGGACCCTCCCGGTGGTCCCAGTACAATACCGGTAACCCCCAAACACTTCCGGCAACCGAATAAGGACTTCCCATATATAAATCTTCATCTCCAGACCATTCCGAAACTCCTCATGATGTCCGGGATCTCATCCGGGACTTCGAACAACCTTCGGTAACCACATACTATTTCCCATAACAATTCTAGCGTCACTGAACCTTAAGTGTGTAGACCCTACGGGTTCGGAAACCATGCAGACATGACCGAGACATCTCTCCGGCCAATAACCAACAATAGGATTTGGATACCCATGTTGGCTCCCACATGTTCCATGATGATCTCATCGGATGAACCACGATGTCGGGGATTCAATCAATCCCGTATAGAATTCCCTTTGTCCATCGGTATGTTACTTGCCCGAGATTCGATCGTCGGTATCCCCATACCTTGTTCAATCTTGTTACCGGCAAGTCTCTTTCCTCATTCCGTAACGCATGATCCTGTGGCTAACTCCTTAGTCACATTGAGCTCGTTATGATGATGCATTACCGAATGGGCCCAGAGATACGTCTCCATCATACGGAGTGACAAATCCCAGTCTCGATTCGTGCCAACCCAACAGATACTTTCGGAGACACCTGTAGTGCACCTTTATAGCCACCCAGTTACGTTGTGACGTTTGGTACACCCAAAGCATTCCTACAGTATCCAGGAGTTGCACAATCTCATGGTCTAAGGAAATGATACTTGACATTAGAAAAGCTTTAGCAAACGAACAACACGATCTTGCGCTACGCTTAGGATTGGGTCTTGTTCATAACATCTCCCAATGATGTGATCCCGTTATCAATGACATCCAATGTCCATGGTCAGGATACCATGACCATCTATTGGTCAACGAGCTAGTCAACTAGAGGCTTACTAGGGACATATTATGGTCTATGTATTCACACATGTATTACGGTTTCTGGTTAATACAATTATAGCATGAACAATAGACAATTATCATGAACACGGAAATATAATAATAACCACTTTATTATTGCCTCTAGGGCATATTTCCAACAGCCTCCCACTTGCACTAGAGTCAATAATATAGTTACATTGTGATGAATCGAACACCCATAGAGTTCTGGTGTTGATCATGTTTTGCTCGCGAAAGATGTTTAGTCCACGGATCTGCGATATTTAGATCCTTATCCACTTTACAAATATATATGTCTCCATCCTAAATATATTCACGAATGAAGTTGAAGCGACGCTTGATATGCCTGGTCTTCTTGTGAAACCTGGGATCCTTGTGAAGGGCAATAGCTCCAGTGTTGTCACAGAAGAGAGTCATTGGGCCCGACGCATTGGGAATAACACTTAGGTCGGTGATGAACTCCTTCATCCAGACTGCTTGCTGTGCTGTCTTCGAGGCTGCTATGTACTCCGCTTCACATGTAGATCCCGCCACGACACTTTGCTTGCAACTGCACCAGCTGACTACCCCACCATTCAAAATGTACACATATCCAGTTTGTGACTTGGAGTCATCCAGATCTGCGTCGAAGCTAGCATCGATGTAATGCTACCTCTTGAGCACTGCGTTGGTTTTCCCTTGAAGAGGAAAGGTGATGCAGCAAAGTAGCGCAAGTATTTCCCTCAGTTTTTGAGAACCATGGTATCAATCCAGTAGGAGGCTACGCGCGAGTCCCTCGCACCTGCACAAAACAAATAAATCCTCACAACAAACGCGATAAGGGGTTGTCAATCCCTACACAGTCACTTACGAGAGTGAGATCTGATAGATATGATAAGATAATATTTTTGGTATTTTTATGATAAAGATGCAAAGTAAAATAAAAGGCAATGAAAATAACTAAGTGTTGGAAGATTAATATGATGAAGATAGACCCAGGGGCCATAGGTTTCACTAGTGGCTTCTCTCAAGAGCATAAGTATTTTACGGTGGGTGAACGAATTACTGTTGAGCAATTGACAGAATTGAGCATAGTTATGAGAATATCTAGGTATGATCATGTATATAGGCATCACGTCCAAGACAAGTAGACCGACTCCTGCCTGCATCTACTACTATTACTCCACACATTGACCGCTATCCAGCATACATCTAGAGTATTAAGTTCATAAGAACAGAGTAACGCCTTAAGCAAGATGACATGATGTAGAGGGATAAACTCATGCAATATGATGAAAACCCCATCTTGTTATCCTCGATGGCACAATACAATATGTGCCTTGCTGCCCCTACTGTCACTGGGAAAGGACACCGTAAGATTGAACCCAAAGCTAAGCACTTGTCCCATTGCAAGAAAGATCAATCTAGTAGGCCAAACTAAACTGATAATTCGAAGAGACTTGCAAAGATAACCAATCATACATAAAATAATTCAGAGAAGATTCAAATATTGTTCATAGATAAACTTGATCATAAACCCACAATTCATCAGTCTCAACAAACACACCGCAAAAAGAAGATTACATTGAATAGATCTCCACAAGAGAGGGGGAGAACTTTATATTGAGATCCAAAAAGAGAGAAGAAGCCATCTAGCTAATAACTATGGACCCGTAGGTCTGAGGTAAACTACTCACACTTCATCGGAGAGGCTATGGTGTTGATGTAGAAGCCCTCCATGATCGATGCCCCCTCCAGCAGAGCTCATCCGGAACAAGCCCCAAGATGGGATCTCGTGGATACATAAAGTTACGGCAGTGGAATTAGGGTTTTGGCTTCGTCTTTGATCGTTTGGGGGTACATGGGTATATATAGGAGGAAGAAGTACGTCGGTGGAGCAACAGGGGGCCCACGAGGGTGGAGGGCGCGCCTAGGGGGGTAGGCGCGCCCCCTACCTCGTGGCCTGCCTGTTGATTGCTTGACGTAGGGTCCAAGTCTCCTGGATCTTCTTCATTCCAAAAACCATGTTCCCGAAGGTTTCGTTCCGTTTGGACTCCGTTTGATATTTCTTTTCTTCGAAACCCTAAAATAGGCAAAAAAACAGCAATTCTGGGTTGGGCCTCCGGTTAGTAGGTTAGTCCCAAAAATAATAAAAAAGTGGATAATAAAGACCAATAATGTCCAAAACAGGAGATAATATAGCATGGAGCAATCAAAAATTATAGATACGTTGGAGACGTATGAAGCATCCCCAAGCTTAATTCCTGCTCGTCCTCGAGTAGGTAAATGATAAAAACAGAATTTTTGATGTGGAATGCTACTAGGCATAATTTTAATGTAATTCTTCTTAATTGTGGCATGAATATTCAGATCCAAAATATTCAAGGTAAAAGTTTAATATTGACATAGAAATAATAATACTTCAAGCATACTAACTAAGCAATTATGTCTTCTCAAAATAACATGGCCAAAGAAAGTTCATCCCTACAAAATCATATAGTTTAGTCATGCTCCATTTTCATCACACAAGAATGCTCTCATCATGCACTACCCCGATGACAAGCCAAGCAATTGTTTCATACTTTAGTAATCTCAAACTTTATAAACCTTCACGCAATACATGAGCGTGAGCCATGGATATAGCACTATGGGTGGAATAAAGTATAATGATGGGGGTTATGTGGAGAAGACAAAAAAGGAGAAAGTCTCACATCAACGAGGCTAATCAATGAGCTATGGATATGCCCATCGATTGATGTTAATGCAAGGAGTAGGGATTGCCATGCAACGGATGCACTAGAGCTATAAATGTATGAAAGCTCAACAAAAGAAACTAGTGGGTGTGCATCCAACTTGCTTGCTCACGAAGAACTAAGGCACTTGAGGAGGCCCATTGTTGGAATATACAAGCCAAGTTCTATAATGAAAAATTTCCACTAGTATATGAAAGTGACAAAACAAGAGACTCTCTATCGTGAAGATCATGGTGCTACTTTGAAGCACAAGTGTGGAAAAGGAGATAGTAGCATTGTCCCTTTTCATTTCTCTTTTTTTGGGCCTTCCCTTTTTTATTTGGCCTTTCTCTTTTTTCTTCTTTTTTTATTGGGACAATGCTCTATTAAATAATGATCATCACACTTCTATTTATTTACAACTCAATGATTACAACTCGATACTAGAACAAGGCATGACTTTATATGAATGCCTCCGGCGGTGTACTGGGATATGCAATGAATCAAGTGTGACATGTATGAAAGAATTATGAACGGTGGCTTTGCCACAAATACTATGTCAACTACATGATCATGCTAAGCAATATGACAATGATGAATGTGTCATGATAAACAGGATGGTGGAAAGTTGCATGGCAATATATCTCGGAATGGCTATGGAAATGCCATAATAGGTAGGTATGGTGGCTCTTTTGAGGAAGATATAAGGAGGTTTATGTGTGAAAGAGCGTATCATATAACGGGGTTTGGATGCACCGGCGAAGTTTGCACCAACTCTCATTGTGAGAAAGGGCAATGCACGGTACCGAAGAGGCTAGCAATGATGGAAGGGTGAGAGTGCGTATAATCCATGGACTCAACATTAGTCATAAAGAACTCACATACTTATTGCAAAAATCTAGAATTCATCAAAAACCAAGCACTACGCGCATGCTCCTAGGGGGATAGATTGGTAGGAAAAGACCATCGCTCGTCCCCGGCCACCACTCGTAAGGAAGACAATCAAAGAACACCTCATGTTTCAAATTTGTTACATAACATTTACCATATGTGCATGCTACGTGACTTTCAAACTTCAACACAAGTATTTCTCAATTTCACAACTACTCAACTAGCACAACTTTAATATCACTACCTCCATATCTCAAAATAATCATCAAGCATCAAACTTCTCTTAGTATTCAAAACACTCATAAGAATTTTTTTTACTAATCTTGAATACATAGCATATTAGGATTATTTAAGAAAATTACCATGCTATTTAAGACTCTCAAAATAATCTAAGTGAAGCATGAGAGATCAATAGTTTCTATAAAACAAATTCACCACCGTGCTCTAAAAGATATAAGTGAAGTACTAGAGCAAAACTATATAACTCAAAAGATATAAGTGAAGCACATAGAGTGTTCTAATAATTTCCGAATCATGTGTGTCTCTCAAAAGGTGTGTTCAGCAAGGATGATTGTGTTAAACTAAAAATAAAAGACTCAAATCATACAAGACGCTCCAAGCAAAACACATATCATGCGGTGAATATAAATATAGCTCCAAGTAAAGTTACCGATAGAAGTAGACGAAAGAGGGGATGCCTTCCGAGGCATCCCCAAGCTTTAGCTTTTAGGTGTCCTTAGATTATATTGGGGGTGCCATGGGAATCCCCAAGATTAGGCTCTTGCCACTCCTTGTTCCATAATCCATCAAATCCTTACCCAAAACTTGAAAACTTCACAACACAAAACTTAAAGTAGAAAATCTCGTGAGCTCCGTTAGCGAAAGCAAACAAAAGACCACTTCAAGGTACTGTAATGAACTCATTATTTATTTATATTGGTGTTAAACCTACTGTATTCCAACTTCTCTATGGTTTATAAACTATTTTATTAGCCATAGATTAATCAAAATAAGCAAACAACACACGAAAAACAGAATCTGTCAAAAACAGAACAGTCTGTAGTAATATGTAGCTAGCGCAAGATCTGGAACCCCCAAAATTCTAAAATAAATTGCTGGACGTGAGGAATTTATCTATTAATCATCTTCAGAAAGAATTAACTAAATATCACTTTCCAAATAAAAATGGCAGCAGTTCTCGTGAGCGCTAAAGTTTCTGTTTTTTACAGCAAGATTAACAAGACTCTCCCCAAGTCTTCCCAATGGTTCTACTTGGCACAAACACTAATTAAACACAAAAACACAACCAAAACAGAGGCTAGATAAATTATTTATTACTAAACAGGAGCAAAAAGCAAGGAATAAAAATAAAATTGGGTTGCCTCCCAACAAGCGCTATCATTTAACGCCCCTAGCTAGGCATAAAAAGCAAGGATAGATCTAGGTATTGCCATAATAGTAAGATAGATCATTAAAACTCATTTCATATTCTCTATGTTCGGCAGCAAGTTTTCTTTGAGGCAAGCAAAAGTAATCAAAAGGGCTAAATTTAATGGGACAAAAGTCCCCAAGATCAACCTTGGGAGGTATAGGTTCCTCCTTTGGCCCTTCGTATTGCACAACCAATTCATCATTATAAGCATTCTTTTGACAGAACTTTGTGAGCCTATATTCAAGAGAATATCCTAGTTCATTATTTCGAATGGCCAAATCATCATTAAGTTCAGAAATTCTATCAACAAAAACATTGGTAGGAACCCTTTTTCTAAGATTTTCATTGAAAGCAACATAGTCTAGAGATTGAAAATGCATTATTTCTTCTTGATCAAAAAGGATAGCCTCTATGGGAGGACGGCAAGCGTCCACCCTATAATGCGCAAAGATTCTTTGGCCTCTTTTATTATGAATCTAAACTCATGAGCCAAAAAGATAGTAGCAGCACGCTTCATAGAAGAATGCTCAATATTAGAAAATTCTAGGAAAATCCTTTGTATGAAAGGATGCATGTGCATGAATTGTCTTTCAAGTTCAACTACAAGCATGGAAATAGCGTCCGCAAGACTACTAGTTCTATGAAGGATAGAACTACCCATAGAAGGTAAAGCACCTGCACAAGTAAAGAAATCTTGAATAACTCCTTTTCCAATAATATTACCACTACCAACACAGAATTTTTTTGTATGTAAGATAGGGGGTTCTTCAGCAGGAGCATCAGAAATTTTCATGATATTATTATTGTCCATAGACAATAATTTCCCCAATTTCAGACATAACGGCAGAAAGTGCAAAGGGCAAAAAGAGGCAAACGGAGAAAGAGAGGGAGGATAGAGAGAGAGACAGCGAATAAAACGGCAAGGGTGAAGTGGGGGAGAGGAAAACGAGAGGCAAATGGCAAATAATGTAATGCGGGAGATAAGGGTTTGTGATGGGTACATGGTATGTTGACTTTTGCGTAGACCTCCCCGGCAACGGCGCTAGAAATCCTTCTTGCTACCTCTTGAGCACTGCGTTGGTTTTCCCTTGAAGAGGAAAGGGTGATGCAGCAAAGTAGCATAAGTATTTCCCTCAGTTTTTGAGAACCAAGGTATCAATCCAGTAGGAGGCTACGCGCGAGTCCCTCGCACCTGCACAAAACAAATAAATCCTCGCAACCAATGCGATAAGGGGTTGCCAATCCCTACACAGTCACTTACGAGAGTGAGATCTGATAGATATGATAAGATAATATTTTTGGTATTTTTATGATAAAGACGCAAAGTAAAATAAAAGGCAATGAAAATAACTAAGTGTTGGAAGATTAATATGATGAACATAGACCCGGGGGCCATAGGTTTCACTAGTGGCTTCTCTCGAGAGCATAAGTATTTTACGGTGGGCGAACGAATTACTGTTGAGCAATTGACAGAATTGAGCATAGTTATGAGAATACCTAGGTATGATCATGTATATAGTCATCACGTCCAAGACAAGTAGACCGACTCCTGCCTGCATCTACTACCATTACTCCACACATCGACCGCTATCCAGCATGCATCTAGAGTATTAAGTTCATAAGAACAGAGTAACGCCTTAAGCAAGATGACATGATGTAGAGGGATAAACTCATGCAATATGATGAAAACCCCATCTTGTTATCCTTGATGGCAACAATACAATATGTGCCTTGTTGCCCCAACTGTCACTGGGAAAGGACACCGCAAGATTGAACCCAAAGCTAAGCACTTCTCCCATTGCAAGAAATATCAATCTAGTAGGACAAACCAACTGATAATTCTAAGAGACTTGCAAATATAACCAATCATACATAAAAGAATTCAGAGAAGATTCAAATATTGTTCATAGATAAACTTGATTATAAACCCACAATTCATCGGTCTCAACAAACACACCGCAAAAAGAAGATTACATTGAATAGATCTCCACAAGAGAGGGGGAGAACTTTGTATTGAGATCCAAAAAGAGAGAAGAAGCCATCTATCTAATAACTATGGACCCGTAGGTCTGAGGTAAACTACTCACACTTCATCGGAGAGGCTATGGTGTTGATGTAGAAGCCCTCCGTGATCGACGCCCCCTCCGCTAGAGCTCATCCGGAACAGGCCCCAAGATGGAATCTCATGGATACAGAAAGTTACGGCGGTGGAATTAGGGTTTTGGCTCAGTCTCTGGTCGTTTGGGGGTACGTAGGTATATATAGGAGGAAGAAGTACGTCGGTGGAGCAACAGGGGCCCACGAGGGTGGAGGGCGCGCTTGGGGGGGGGATAGGCGCGCCCCCTACCTCGTGGCCTCCCTGTTGATTGCTTGACATAGGGTCCAAGTCTCCTGGATCTTGTTCATTCCAAAAATCACGTTCCCGAAGGTTTCATTCCGTTTGGACTCCGTTTGATATTCCTTTTCTTCGAAACCCTAAAATAGGCAAAAAAAACAGCAATTCTGGGTTGGGCCTCAGGTTAGTAGGTTAGTCCCAAAAATAATATAAAAGTGGATAATAAAGCCCAATAATGTCCAAAACAGAAGATAATATAGCATGGAGCAATCAAAAATTATAGATACGTTGGAGACGTATCACATAACCCTTTACGACGAGCTCTTCGTCACCTCCATAAACAAGAAACATATCCTTAGTCCTTTTCAGGTTCTTTATGATATTCTTGACCACTGTCCAGTGTTCCATGTCGGGATTACTTTGGTACCTCCCTACCAAACTTACGGCAAGGTTCACATCAGGTATGGTGCACAGCATGGCATACATAATAGACCCTATGGCTGAGGCCTAGGGGATGATACTCATCTTTTCTCTATCTTCTGTCAAGGTCGGGCATTGAGCCGTGCTTAATTTCACACCTTGCAATACATGCAAGAACCCCTTCTTGGACTGATCCATATTGAACTTCTTCAATATCTTGTCAAGGTATGTGCTTTGTGAAAGACCAATGAGGCGTCTCGATCTATCTCTATAGATCTTGATGCCTAATATGTAAGCAGCTTCTCCAAGGTCCTTCATTGAAAAACACTTATTCAAGTAGGCCTTTATGCTTTCCAAAAGTTCTATACCATTTCCCATCAATAGTATGCCATCCACATATAATATGAGAAATGCTACAGAGCTCCCACTTATTTTCTTGTAAACACGAGTTTCTCCATAAGTCTGCGTAAACCCAAACGCTTTGATCATCTCATCAAAGCGAATGTTCCAACTCCGAGATGCTTGCACCAGCCCATAGATTGAGTGCTAGAGCTTGCATACCTTGCCAGCATTCTTAGGATCGACAAAACCTTCCGGATGCATCATATACAATTCTTCCTTAAGGAAACCATTAAGGAATGCCGTTTTGACGTCCATTTGCCATATATCATAATCATAGAATGCGGAAATTGCTAACATGATTTGGACGGACTTCAGCTTCGCTACGGGGGAGAAGGTCTCATCATAGTCAACCCCTTGAACTTGTCGATAACCCTTAGAGACAAGACGAGCCTTATAGATGGCCACGTTACCATCCACGTCAGTCTTCTTCTTAAAGATCCATTTATTCTCTATGGCTTGCCGATCATCGGGCAAGTCTATCAAAGTCCATACTTCGTTTTCATTCATGGATCCTATCTCGGATTTCATGGCTTCAAGCCATTTGTTGGAATCCGTGCCCGCCATCACTTCTTCATAGTTCGGAGCTTCACCGTTGTCTAACAACATGATTTCCAGGACAGGGTTGCCGTACCACTCTGGTGCGGAACGTGTCCTCGTGGACCTACGAAGTTCAGTAGCAACTTGATCCGAAGTTTCATGATCATCATCATTAACTTCCTCTCTAGTCAGTGCAGGCACCATAGAAACATCTTTTTGAGTTGCACTACTTTCCGGTTCAAGAGGCAGTACCTCATCAAGTTCTACTTTCCTCCCACTTACTTATTTCGAGAGAAACTCTTTCTCTAGAAAGGATCCATTCTTGGCAACAAAGATCTTGCCTTCGGATCTGAGGTAGAAGGTATACCCGATAGTTTCCTTAGGGTATCCTATGAAGACGCATTTTTTCGACTTGGGTTCGAGCTTTTCAGGTTGAAGTTTCTTGACATAAGCATAGCATCCCCAAACTTTTAGAAGTGATAGATTAGGTTTCTTTCCAAACCATAATTCATACGATGTCGTCTCAATGGATTTCGATGGAGCCCTATTTAAAGTGAATGCGACAATCTCTAAAGCATAACCCCAAAATGATAGCGGTAGATCGGTAAGAGACATCATAGATCGCATCATATCCAATAGAGTGCGATTACGATGTTCGGAGACACAATTTCACTGAGGTGTTCCAGGCGGCGTGAGTTGTGAAACAATTCCAAATTTTCTTAAGTGTGTTCCAAACTCGTGACTCAAGTATTCTCCTCCACGATCTGATTGTAAGAACTTTATTTTCCTGTCACGTTGATTCTCTACCTCACTCTGAAATTCCTTGAACTTTTCAAAGGTCTCAGACTTGTGTTTCATTAAGTAGACATACCCATATCTACTTAAGTCATCAGTGAGGGTGAGAACATAACGATAGCCACCGCAAGCCTCGACGCTCATTGGACCGCACACATCAGTATGTATGATTTCCAATAAGTTGGTTGCTCGCTCCATTGTTCCGGAGAACGGAGTCTTGGTCATTTTTCCCATGAGGCATGTTTCACACGTGTCAAATGATTCATAATCAAGAGACTCCAAAAGTCCATCTGCATGGAGTTTCTTCATGCGTTTGACACCAATGTGACCAAGGCGGCAGTGCCACAAGTATGTGGGACTATCATTATCAACCTTACATCTTTTGGCATTCACACTATGAATATGTGTAACATCACGTTCGAGATTAAACAAAAATAAACCATTGACCAATGGGGCATGACCACAAAACATATCTCTCATATAAATGGAACAACCATTATTCTCGGATTTAAATGAGTAGCCATCTCGCATTAAACAAGATCCAGATACAATGTTCATGCTCAAAGATGGTACTAAATAACAATTATTGAGGTTTAAAACTAATCCCATAGGTAGATGTAGAGGTAGCGTGCCGACGGCGATCACATCGACCTTGGAACCATTCCCGACGCGCATCGTCACCTCGTCCTTCGCCAGCCTCTGCTTATTCCGCAGCTCCTGTTTTGAGTTACAAATATGAGCAACCGCACCGGTATCAAATACCCAGGAGCTACTACAAGCGCTGGTAAGGTACACATCAATAACATGTATATCACATATACCTTTGGCGTTGCCGGCCTTCTTATCCGCTAAGTACTTGGGGCAGTTCTGCTTCTAGTGACCATTTCCCTTACAATAAAAGCACTGAGTCTCGGGCTTGGGTCCATTCTTTGGCTTCTTCTCAGCAACTGATTTACCGGGCGCAGCAACTCCCTTGCCATCCTTCTTGAAGTTCTTCTTACCCTGCCTTTCTTGAAACTAGTGGTTTTATTCACCATCAACACTTGATGTTCCTTTTTGATTTCCACCTCCACTGATTGCTGCATTGAATATAACTCAGGAATGGACTTCTCCATCCCTTGCATATTGTAGTTTATCACAAAGATCTTGTAGCTAGGTGAAAGCGAGTGGAGGATCCTGTCAATGACCAAGTCATATGGAAGATTAACTCCCAGCTGAGACAAGCGGTTGTGCAACCCAGACATTTTGAGTATATGCTTGCTGACAGAACTGTTTTCCTCCATCTTACAACTATAGAACTTGTCAGAGACTTCACATCTCTCGACCCGGGCATGAGCTTGGAAAACCATTTTTAGCTCTTGGAACATCTCATATGCTCCGTGCTGATCAAAACGCTTTTGGAGCCCCGGCTCTAAGCTGTAAAGCATGCCACACTGAATCAGGGAGTAATCATCACTACGCGACTGCCAGGCATTCATAACGTCTTGAGTTGCTGGGAAAATGGGTGCGTCACCTAGCGGTGCTTCAAGGACATATGCTTTCTTGGCAGCTATAAGGATGATCCTCAAGTTACGGACCCAATCTGTATATCTGCTACCATCGTCTTTTAGCTTGGTTTTCTGTAGGAACGCGTTGAAGTTGAAAGCAATACTAGCGTGGGCCATTAGATCTACAAGACATATTGTAAAGACATTTTAGACTAAGTTCATGATAATTAAATTCATCCAATCAAATTATTTAATGAACTCCCACTCAGATAGACATCCCTCTAGTCATCCAAGTGACACATGATCCGAATCGACGAGGCCGTGTCCGATCATCATGTGAGACGGACTAGTCATCAACGGTGAACATCTCCATGTTGATCGTATCTACTATACGACTCATGTTCGACCTTTTGGTCTCTCGTGTTCTGAGGCCATGTCTATACATGCTAGGCTCGTCAAGTCAACCTAAGTGTTTTGCATATGTAAATCTGGCTTACACCCGTTGTATGCGAACGTTAGAATCTATCACACCCGATCACCACTGGTGCTTCGAAACAACGAACCTTTGCAATGGTGCACAATTACGGGAACACTTTTCTTGAAATTTTAGTGAAGGATCATCTTATTTATGCTACTGCCGTTCTAAGCAAATAAGATGTAAACATGACAAACATCACATGAAAATCATAAAGTGACATGATATGGCCAATATCATCTTGCGCCTTTGATCTCCATCTTCGAGGCGCGACATGAACAACATCGTCACCGGCATGACACCGTGATCTCCACCATCGTGTCTTCATGAAGTTGTCTCGCAAACTATTACTTCTACTACTATGGCTAACGGTTAGCAATAAAGTAAAAGTAATTACATTGTGTTTTCATTGACACGCAAGTCATACAATAAATTAAGGCAAATCCTATGGTTCTTGCCGGTTGTCATACTCATCGACATGCAAGTCGTGATTCCTATTACAAGAACATGATCAATCTCATACATCACATATATCATTCATCACATCCTTTTGGCCATATCACATCACATAGCATACCCTACAAAAACAAGTTAGACGTCCTCTAATTGTTGTTGCATGTTTTACATGGCTGCTATGGGTTTCTAGCAAGAACGTTTCTTACCTATGCAAAACCACAACGGTGATATGCCAATTGCTATTTACCCTTCATAAGGACCCTTTTCATCGAATCCGAACCGACTAAAGTGGGAGAGACAGACACCCGCTAGCCACCTTATGCATCAAGTGCATGTTAGTCAGTGGAACCAGTCTCACGTAAGCGTACGTGTAAGGTCGGTCCGGGCCGCTTCATCCCACAATGTCGCCGAATCAAAATAAGACTAGTAACGGTAAGTAAATTGAACAAATCATCACCCACAACTACTTTGTGTTCTACTCGTGCATAGAATCTACGCATAGACCTAGCTCATGATGCCACTGATGGGGAACGTAGCAATAATTCAAAAAAAATCCTACGTGTCACCAAGATCAATCTAGGAGATGCTAGCAACGAGAGAGAGGGAGTGCATCTTCATACCCTTGAAGATCGCTAAGCAGAAGCATTGCAAGAACGCGGTTGGTGGAGTCATACACGCAGCGATTCAGATCGCGGTCGATTCCGATCTAAGTGCCGAACAACGGCGCCTTCACATTCAACACACTTATAGCCCGGGGATGTCTCCTCCTTCTTGATCCAGCAAGGGGAGAGGAGAAGTTGAGGGAGAACTCCGATAGCACGACGGCGTGGTGGTGATGGAGCTCGTGGTTCTCCGACAAGGCTTCACCAAGCGCTACGGAGGAGGAGGAGGAGGAGGTGTTGGAGAGGGGGAGGGTTGCGCCAGGGGAAGGGTGCGGCTGCCCTCCCACCCCCACTATATATAGGGGCATGGGAGAGGGGGTCGGCCCCCCTTAGATGCATCTAGAGGGGGGCAAGGGGGAGGCTTGCCCCCCAAGCTAGGTGGGGCGCCCCCTCTAGGGTTTCCCCCAACCCTAGGCGCATGGGCCCTAGGGGGAGTTGGCTCCTAGCCCACCTAGGGGCTGGTTCCCCTCTATATTCAGCCCATAGGGCCCTCCGGGGAAGGTGGACCCTCCCGGTGGACCCCTGAAACCCCTTCGGTGGTCCCGGTACAATATCGGTAACCCCCGAACACTTCCAGCGACCGAATAAGGACTTCCCATATATAAATCTTCATCTCCGGACCATTTCGAAACTCCTCGTGATGTCCGAGATCTCATCCGGGATTCCGAACAACCTTCGATAACCACATACTATTTCCCATAACAACTCTAGCGTCACTGAACCTTAAGTGTGTAGACCCTACGTGTTTGGGAACCATGTAGACATGACCGAGACATCTCTCCGGCTAATAACCAACGGCGGGATTTGGATACCCATGTTGGCTCCCACATGTTCCACGATGATCTCATCGTATGAACCACGATGTCGGGGATTCAATCAATTCCGTATACAATTCGCTTTGTCCATCGGTATGTTACTTGCCCTAGATTCGATCGTCGGTATCCCCATACCTCGTTCAATCTCGTTACCGGCAAGTCTCTTTACTCGTTCCGTAACGCATGATCCCGTGGCTAACTCCTTAGTCACATTGAGCTCGTTATGTTGATGCATTACCGAGTGGGACCAGAGATACCTCTCCGTCATACGGAGTAACAAATCCGAGTCTCGATTCGTGCCAACCCAACAGATACTTTTGGAGACACCTGTAGTGCACCTTTATAGCCACCCAGTTACGTTGTGATGTTTGGTACACCCAAAGCATTCCTACGGTATTCAGGAGTTGCACAATCTCATGGTCTAAGGAAATGATACTTAACATTAGAAAAGCTTTAGCAAACGAACTACACGATCTTGCGATACGCTTAGGATTGGGTCTTGTCCATCACATCATTCTCCCAATGATGTGATCCCGTTATCAATGACATCCAATGTCCACTAGTAGAAAAATGGCCTTTAGTCCCGGTTCAAAAGGGCCTTTAGTCCCGGTTCTGGAACCGGGACTAAAGGGTCGGAACCGGGACTAAAGGGTCGGTACTAAAGCCTCCCCCTTTAGTCGCGGTTCTTACTGGAACCGGGACTAAAGGCCCTCCACGTGGACGCTGCCTGGAGGTCCACCTTTAGTCCCGGTTGGTAACACCAACCGGTACTAAAGGAAATTTTATGATTTTTTTTGAAATTTTTTTATTTCAAATTTCTGAATTATTTTAACCTCTAATCTCTAATCACCCCTCATCACTGCTCAATTTAACCTTTAATCTCTAATCACCCCTCATCATTCCAAATCGTCTGACTTCCCGAACGGATACCCATCCTCTCACTACTCCAGCCTGAGCACGCTTAACTTCCGGGTTCTATTCTCCCTCGTTTCCAAGTCTGCGCTTGTTGTTTTCCTGACAATAGTAAGATGTCAATCCTATTAACCCTCAGGAATTTAGCTTGAGCATGAAGTCACACATTTCACTGTTTGAGTTTGAAACTATTGTTCTAAAAACAATAATTATTTAGTAACACTAATATTTCTTGAATAAGTAGTTTGACCACAGTTTGACCCTTGTTTGACCATAGTTTGACCAGATTTGACCAAAATTCAAAAAAACTGAAATAATTATTTAGTAACACTAATATTTCTTGAATAAGTAGTTTGACCATTGTTTGACCACAGTTTGACCATATTTGACCAAAATTCAAAAAAACTGAAATAATTATTTAGTAACACTAATATTCTTGAATAATTATTTAGTAACACTAATACTTCTTGAATAAGTAGTTTGACCAGATTAAAAAAAAAATCAAAAAACTGAAATTTGAGCATAACTTTTTTTCCTTTTAGAATTTGAGGATTTTAAAATTCTGCAAACAGGCCGTAGGCCGTCAAAATCGGAAGCAGATTTTCGTTCTGAACATTTTGATACATTATACATTTTTTTCCGACATCGTATGCAAAAGTTATAGCCGTTTTACATTTTCCCAACACTTTTTGCAAAACATGTCCAAATTTAAGTTTTTAAATTTTCCTAACTAGTAGATGTAGTAATATAACTACCTCTCGAAGGATTTTATTTTTTGAAGTTCTTATCATTTTCTTTTGATTTTTTCAAAACAAAAAAGGCGATCCGGGCGAGGGGGGGTAGAGTTTGAAAATGGGACCTTTAGTCCCGGTTTGAGACACAAACCGAGACTAAAGGGCATCGCATCCTTTAGTCCCGGTTCGTGTCTCAAACCGGGACTAAAAGTCTAATCTTTAGTCCCGGTTTGAGACACAAACCGGAACTAAAGGGCATCGCACCCTTTAGTCTCGGTTCGTGTCTCAAACCGGGACTAAAGGGCTCAGGTGAACCGGGACTAATGCCTTAGCCGCACGAACCGGGACCAATTCTCACATTAGTCCCGGTTCGTGACTGAACCGGGACTAATGTGAATATTGCCCCGTGACCAAAGCCCTGTTTTCTACTAGTGGTCCATGGTCAGGAAACCATGACCATCTATTGAACTAGAGGCTTACTAGGGGCATATTGCGATCTATGTATTCACACATGTATTGTATTACGGTTTCCGGTTAATACAATTATAGCATGAACAATAGACAATTATCATGAACACGGAAATATAATAATAACCACTTTATTATTGCCTCTAGGGCATATTTCCAACACAACAATCTCCGAGATTGCCCCCTTGGTAGTGGCAACGGTTCGCACGCAGGTGGTCAACACGAGACTGGTACATGAGGCTCTAGGCATGCATGCTTGGATGAATAACGTAGTGGGTAACCTATGCACACAAGGTTTGACCCAGTTCATCGGGCTTTGGGAGATCATTTCAGAGGTGCAATTGGAGGATCATATGGAGGACCGTCCCATTTGGGCTTGGAACGAGTCGGGAGTTTACACAGCATCATCCGCTTATAAGATGCTTTGTGAGGGAGGAGTGAGATTTCACTCATTCGGAGCCATCTGAAAATGTTGGGCTCCACTAGCGTGCAAGATCTTCATGTGGTTAGCAGTTCAATATCGATTGTGGACATCGGATAAAAGGATGAGACATGGGTTGCAAGACCAAACATGAAGGTGCTTCTTATGCGACCAGGAGGAAGACACGGTGGACCATATTTTGCAGTAGTGCGTGTTCTCGCGGCAAGTGTTTCGTTCCATTGCTAGAATGGGGTTGAGGATTGAGCTTTGCCCGGCAAATGATTCTAGGTTGGTGTAATGGTGGATGGAAGCTAGGAAACAAATCCACAAGCAAACTCGGAAAGGGTTCGACACGTTCGTGATGCTTATCTGCTGGACTCTTTGGAAACAGAGCAACTCGAGGGTCTTTGGATCGGGACAGAGCAAGAATGAGGGTGATACGGTGGACGTGATCTTCGGCGACTTGAGGACTTGGGCCATGGCAGGAGCGTTTGGAGGACACCTAGTATCCAAGTAGTCGAGTAGCATGAGGGAGTGTAATGGAGGTTGGGTTAGGGTCGACTTGTGACGCCTAAGTAGCAAATTTTCTAATCTCTTGTACATAATTTTCTCTCTTCTATAAAGCTAAGGTACGCCATTGACGTACCCTAAAAAAAAATACTTCATATAGGATGTATATACATGCGAGAGCCAAAGGGTATTTCCCAAGGACGGAAGCCTTAGTGAAAGCAATGAAGTTAGATGGTGAAAGCAATGAAGTTGAGAGAAAGAGAATGAGCGGTGAGGAACAGACGCGAGAGGATTAGGTAAGCTGAGATATTATTTAAGAAGATAGGTGCTGGCTGCATCATAGGATCACACCCCATCGCTCGTTTCTCGTGTGACCGGCGCAAAAGCTTGAACATTTCCCATTTCTCATGGGATGTCATCGACCAGACTCTATATAAAGGCTATCCTTGTACCATTGCTAAGCTAAGAAATCAAAGCCATCTTGTTGTATTTCAGTTCTTTAATTTCCAGTAAGTAAATTGTCTTGTTATCCTACAAGAATTTATCCTCTTCATTATCTCTATCCTCGTCAAGATCAGATTTTTGTCCATCTCTCCTCGTCAGATCCATCGTGATCCTGACAGTCGTGTGTACAGGCGCCCCGCCATGAAGTGCCCTTCCGATTCCTCGGCTGGCCGTGATCCCTGCGCTCCTCCTCCCGCTTCTGCCGGTGGCGGCTCCAGCGAGCCAGCCAAGAAGCGGCAGCGGACCTCGAGCTCGAGCCAGGCTGAGGCGTCCTCGTCCTCACAGCCTCCACCACAGCAGCCGGGGGACGCGAGAGAGGTGCCGGGTCTGGGGGACGACGTGATATGCGAGGTGCTGCGGCGGGTGGAGGCGCGAACGCTGGCCGCCGCGGCGTGCGTGAGCCGGGGCTGGCGGACCCTCGCGCAGGACGAGCGGCTGTGGGAGGCGCCGTGCGTGAGGGAGTGGGCCGGCCTCGGCTTCTCGGAACAGCTGCTCCGCGACGTCGTGCTCTCTTTCGGCGGCTTCCGCCGCCTGCACGCCGTCTCCATCCGGGCCCGACGGCGGTTCGGCGTTGGCTGCGGGAACTGGCACGGCGTGCGGACGCCGGGACAGGGGAGGAGGAGGGGGGCTCCGTGGACCGACGACGAGCACAGGTGAGCACAGTGAGTGTTCTTCTGATCTCACTGTCTTGTGAGAGTGATTGCTCTGCTCCATCTATGTCATGCACACGACTAGTTAGTGATATAAATTTTCTTTCTTGAATTCACCATCAATCAATAGGATTTACATCATCAGAATAATTCAACCATGGAAGAACTGCTATACGAAACTGAATAAATTGTTCACTAGGAATTGATGAGATGTCCATGCAGTAAGAATTCATGATCCATACTGGTTGTTGAAGCTGATCATGCCTTGTTCTTTGGCCAGGTTGTTCCTCTTAGGCCTGAAGACGTACGGAAAAGGGGATTGGAGGAACATATCACGCAACTTCGTGCGGACGAGGACGCCGACGCAGGTGGCCAGCCACGCGCAGAAGTACTTTATCAGGCTCAGCTCAGGGGCGGCAAGGAGGTCGAGCATCCACGACATCACCACAGTTCACCTGACAGACGACCAGCCTCCCTCGCCGTCCCAGTGATTGATGATCAACCAGTCCAGCGCACCGGCTCAGCGCGGCAACGGGGCAGTTCTCGCTGCCAGCCGACACCAAGCAGCATGGCGCGGCGAGCGCGCCCTTCAGTTTGCCGAACCGAGCTCTCGGGATGCCGAACTACGGCAGGGTTTGCAAGATCAAGGCCTGCAGTGTGGTCCTCTACATGATCAGCTGGCCGCGAACCGGAGTACCGAGTACGCTGTATTAGAAGATGCAAGCGCATCAGATGTCTAGTGTAATATGGCCCTTGCTGTAGTTTCACTGCCTGTATTATTACTGAAGTAAGTAATTGATTATGGGGATTTTTCAGAACATAGCAGAGAGAGTAGGTATGCTGGTGAGTGGTGATGCTTGGTAGTAGTCCATAAGTGTTGGTGTTGATACTGAGAATGTAAGGGGAAAAGGATGTCTAGAACTTGATGCTGTAGTATCTTGAGACAGACAGGGAATACTAGTGCTCAGTACTGATCATGTACATTGTCAAGTGGACTTAATTTTCAATCTTCATGGATCCTGCTTTCTGGTCAGCTCATGTTATTGGAAACCTTACTCATGCAGCATCTCACACATACCTATCCACATCTATGATCTATCATTCATCCATTCAAGCATATATATACAGCTTGTCTTAGTGCTTGCGCCGTCTGTATGTTTGCGAGTGTAATTTTTCCAGATAAACCAAAATGAGTTTGGAGTGAGTCATCCAGCATTTACCTGCCTTGCTCATCTGGTCAACTTTTCCCTTGATTACAGCTCTAATTATTTCCAGCCTTGTGGATTGACCTTTGCATTGCTTGTGTGCAATTAAGTCCTTTAAACAAATAGGAAATCCTTCTCTTGTATAGATCTATACTACTAATACTGATGATGATGATGATGACGCTGGATCCACCGAACAATGGAATTGGAAATGAGTCAGACTTGCACTAGCTTTGGCATCTCATGCTTTCCATCAACTTTTCCAAAAACTTTCGCTCTCTCCTTTTTGGCTCTCTTCTTCCTCATTAAGAAAATGCAGGGACATGAGGCAAATCCCTCCCTGTGACAACAGTAGTTAATGGAACAGGGAGCAGCACTTGGGCACAAAACGTTTTGTTTTTTTGGCCAACTTGTGTGTTGGGTGCTTGTGCTTTTCTGCCTCTCCTTTTCTGCAAGGGTCAGTGCAGAAACACAAAACCACTCACTCAGCTCTCTGGTGATGATGATCATGATGGAGGAGGGACTGTTGTGTGTCATTAGAAGTTTCTGGGTGTGATGGATGGATGTGGTGTTGTGGTTGCTGCTGCTCCAAGCAGCATTTCTTCAGGCATGCTGCCTTTCCATGTCGCCTGTACACCATTCTTTTCTTTCTGATATCATGTAGCAATGCATTCTTTTCAAAATTATTAATGGAGACATGACCAATCAAGGTGGAAAGCATGGTTTACATTGACGATATTCTTACCATGAAACATGTGTTTCTGTTACTTACATACTTTTGCTGTCATTTTACAACAGCTTCAGCCGCACGGAGACGCAGGAAGACCGGTCGACCCCGTGCCGAACATTTCTTCATCTTGACAATCAATCTGAGGTGACTTTTAACAGTTTAACTTGCGTCTGTACTTCTCAGAACCAATGACCCATAACCGGTAAGTCTATGGCATGAATTCCGGCCACGGTTAGTTTTTGACGTTTGCACTGACAACAAAAGCAAACATTTGTACACAATAGAAAAAAGCACACTGTTGTTTCTGAACCCGAAGATGAGAGCCTTAATAAGGAACTAATTCTCCAAAAATAAAAGAAACCAGTGGCGGAGCCAGAACTTTTGCGAAGCCCGGGCAAATTTCGGGCAAATTTGGGGCTAATTGTCTAATCTGGAAACCAAAATCGGGTGTTCGGATGCACAACATATAAAATAGCATCAAAATTTCAAACCACAAATCCACATTAATGATGTAGTGAAAATATAACCATAGAAATCATGCAAATGTAATTTTAGAGTGAAATAATATAGGGTTAATTATCCTTTTGCCCTCAGTGGTGTCCATGTGCTCAGTTTTGCCCTCAGATGCAAATTGTCCTCAGTTTTGCCCCTAGTCCGTGCACAGCAACTACGACGAGGCCAAACGGCCATATTTGAGTCCATTCCGTCCGCCGGCGTTAGTAGTTGTGGGTCCGGAGCTTACACGTGGGACCGCGTGGACGTGGGTCCGGAGCTGACATGTAGGCCCCTGCAACTAAATCCCCAAATCATTCTAGCTCACACCCATCCGCCCGGCCGGCTGCCGTGCGCCGCCGCCGCCGCCACCTGCGCCGCGGCCAGCACCTGCCCCGCCACCAGCTGCACGCCCTGCTCCGCCGCTACCTCCCTGCGCCTACGCTCCACGGCTCATTGTGACGCCCACCACCTTCCTGCGACGCCACGGGTGGGGCGCCCGCCACCTGCTCGACCCGCGGCGCGGCCTCCTTCCGTGCGCCCGGCCGGAGCGCTCAAAGGTGGGGGGCTGCTGGAGCTATTTGAACTAGGAGGAAGAACCCTAGGGCGAAATGGAGAGCAGCGGCGACCCCGGAGTATTTGGCGAGGCAGGCATCGGGCCGGAGATCCGCCGCGTCCACGACTGGGTTCCCGAGGGGTAAGTCTCGCCTCTTGTTTAGATTGAGCTTAGTTGTGCATTTGAACACTCGATTCGAGTAGGTTTGCCCAATTAGTGTGCTGATTGCGTCTCTGTTTTTCGCCGGTTAGGATGGAGTTGCGGTTTGCTTTCATGGTGCACATTAGAAGGGACCGGTACATGTTCGATGCAAAGGATAAGAAGAAATACCAAGGAGGTTTTGATTATCGGTTGCCAATGGCTAGTAATTGGAGTTTCAGACAATTTGGGGAGGTAATTTGTAGCCAATATCCTTGGGGTTTGCTTGATGAAGTGGTTTACAAATACTATGATGGGGGAAAGAATTGGGTGACAGTTAGTAATGATGAAGAGCTAGCTACCATGTTTGTTAGGCATAAAGAGAAAGATAATTTCCATGTGAGGCTGCAAGTTGATGTGCTTGAGCAGGCATTTGGACCTAGGATGGCGGGTGCAACATCTCGGGGAGAATCAAGTCGTCGTAATGGCATCTCTAGCCAGAACAGTTCAGTTGGTGCACGGTGACGTGATGGCTCGACAAGTGTGGGCAACAGCAGTAGGGTCCCCCTTGAAGTGGAGCCTGATGGCTACAATTCTGGGGTTGATGAAGAGAAGTTATATTCTGATGTTATTCAGAATTTACGACGGGCACCTAGGGCTGAAAACCAAGATGAGGCTCATAATGCAGTCCGTGTGGATGATGACGCGATGGGTGAGGACGAAGACCTTGCAGCTGTTCAATGGGACCCTTTGAACCCTCAAATGGAAGAAGGTATAGTTTTTGCATCCATGAATGAGTGTAGAAATGCACTTGTGACATACTGCATCAAGGTAGAACGTACTTTCAAAGTTGACAAGAGCGATTAAGTACGTTACAGAGTGCACTGTCCGACTGAGGGTTGTCCATGGAGGCTGCTTGCAGCTAAAATGCGGAATAGCACTAATGTTCAGGTCAAAGTGAATCCTTTTAAGCACACATGTCAGGAATCAACCATTAGGAAGGATACAATCAGTAGAGCCAAGTCAAGATGGGTGGCAGAAGAAGTAAAAAAGTGGGTGAAAGAAAACCAGCAAGTGGGTCCAAAGGAATTGCAGAAGAACATCAAAGATAAGTTCAAGATAGATTTACCATACATGAGGTTGTTCAATGGTAAACAACATGCTATGGATTCTATTTATGATAACTGGCAGGAAAGTTTTCAATTGTTGTATTCATTCAAAGGTGAAGTGGAGAGGACAAGCCCAGGTAGTATTGTAGATATTGATCACCACACCGTGGAGTACACATTCAGGGGAGTGACAAAGACCAAGGAATGTTTTAGAAGGGTTTTTGTCTGCTTTGAGGCTTGTCGCCGGGGTTTTTTGGCAGGCTGCAGGCCTTATTTGGCTATTGATGCCACTTTTCTCACAGGAAGGTTTAAAGGACAGTTAGTAGCAGCTTGTGCAGTTGATGCACATAGTTTTGTATTTCCAGTTGCCTATGGTGTGCTAGAGACAGAGTCTGAGGAGAGCTGGACTTGGTTTTTGCATAATCTCCGCCGGGCTATTGCACATCCCAATGGGTTGGTCATTCATACAGATGCCTGCAAAGGTTTAGAAGTGGCCGTGGACAATGTGTTCCCTGGAGTAGAGCATAGGGAATGCATGCATCACCTTGCTGCAAATTTCATGAAGAAATTCAAAGGAAAGGTGTATACCGACAATTTATGGCCAGCATCTTTGACATGCAGTGTGAAGAAGCACAACTACCACTTGAGGCAGTTATACATGAATCCCAAAGTGAAAGAATACTTGGAAACACACCACTCCAAGTTATGGGCTAGAAGCCAATTCAGTGAAGTGAGCAAAGTTGACTATGTGCACAATAATCTAGCAGAGTCTTTCAACTCAACGATCCGGAAACTAAAGGGTCATTATGTGGTGGATTTGCTTGACAGAATAAGGATAGAATACATGCAGAAATTTCATTATCGTGCAGGAATAGCCGAGGCAAAATTCATGGGCCACATTATCATCCCTGCCGTGATGAATGAACTGAAGCAGAAGACAACAGGCTTGAAAATGAACATGACGCTTTGCTCGGGTACCACAGCAGAGATATCATATTTGGATAAAGAGAAGAGGGAATGGAGATATCCAGTGGATTTAGAAGCTAGAACTTGCAGTTGTAGGCAATGGCAGATAACTGGGTTGCCATGCATTCATGCCTTGTTTTTCATCACTTCTCTCCCAGGTCCAGCAGGGAACATACAGCAGTATGTGCATGATTACTACTCTGTTGCAAGGTTCAAAGCCACATATGCTTATGCCTTGCCTGCTATGGAGGGAAAACAACAATGGGACATGGTGGACCCTGGATTCAAGCTTTGCGCTCCAGTTCTGAAGAGAGCAGCAGGTAGACCAAGGAAGAGTCGAATAAGACCTCGCAGCGAAGGAGCTGGACTTGGAGCGAGGAAGCGTAAGTGCACAAGATGTGGTGGGTCTGGTCATTTCGGTAAGTATTGTGATAACACAGTAGATCCAGCATTCGGAGAGAGTTTCGATGAAGGCTTCGATGAAAATGTTGGTCAGCAGCCGGTTGCCTCAACAGATGATGAAAATGATGGTCAACAGCCGGTTGCCTCAACAGATGATGAAAATGATGGTCAACAGCCGGATGATTTTGACGATGATCCAAAATATCCTCCAAATAATGATTCAAGTGAGGCTCCAAATGGTAATCCAAGTGAGGCTCTAAATGGTGATCATGGTGATCCAAGTGAGGCTCCAAATGATGATCCAAGTGAGGCTCCAAATGGTGACCAACCTTCTGTTGTTGTGAGTTCTGCTAGGTATGTAAATCTTGCAAGGGTCAAATACTACTGTACATCTATCACTTGACACGATCTCATTACCGTTTATGTTTGGACCCTTTATGTTTTGCACAGCTCTATGGTAGGTTTGAAGAAGACGCGCAAGGTACCGACAACCAAGAGAAGAAGAGAAGAAACAATGAGCACAAGGTGCACGAGGAGCAAAATGATGACAAGAAGCTCAAGGAATAGACAGAAGCCCCAACGCTATCTATGAACAATTATGAAACATTATGAATAAGGAATGATGTTGTATTATGAAACATTTATCACTTGACATGTTGTATTTCTGTTGGACCTATGTTAGAAGTATGATTGACATGATGTTTAAATATCTGTTGGATGATGTTTGAATGAGCACATGGTTTTTCCTTTTTTTTTGATTTTTTTGAATTTTATTTTGCTCATTTAAATTCTGGTCAAACCTAACTTTGACCAAGATTTAAGCAAGTCTAAAACATCAAAATGAAAAACTAAGCCTGGATACTTCTTAGTCAATCCAAAATGAAGTTGTGGTGAGGTTTTTGAATTTTTCATGAAAAATGTGCTAAAAAAAGGGGTCCAAAGGTAGGGTAAACGGCCTCATTTCTAAGCAAGGTTTTTTTCGACCTTATCTAAATCAGTCAAATAACTTTCCTACACATATATTCTATATATACAGACTATGTGCACTGGTTTTTCCATTTTTTGATTTTTTTTAAATTTGTTTTGCTCATTTGAATTCTGGTCAAACTTAACTTTGACCAAGATTTAAACAAGTGTAAAACATCAAAATGAAAAACTAAGCCTGGATCCTTCTTAGTCACTCCAAAATGAAGTTGTGGTGAGTTTTTTGAAATTTTCATGTTCATTTCCCCAAAACACTTCTCTTCACTTCATACAAGAGAGTTTGAGATACTCGAGATATCATACAATACACATGAACTTATCATTTAAATGTATGTAAAGCTTGTTTATCAACTTAAATCATTAGTATATGACATAAGAAGACTATGTGCGCAGGTTTTTCATTTTTCTGATTTTTATTTAATTTATTATGCTCATTTGAAATCTGGTCAAACATAGCTTTGACTGCTCCAAACCCCTCCCAAACCCCGCTAACCCTAGCGCTGAATAAGGACCGTTCATCTAACCCTAGCGGTGATCAAGGGCCGTCGATCTAACCCTTCTAGAAGGAATCTGCGGGGAGGAGGGGGGCGATCCGCGAGATGCAATCTGATTGGCTGGGAGATTGTTTTTTTAACAAATATCAGGCGCGCTGGATGGACCGTTGGGCCGTCTCGTTGTGTGGGCCTGAGACTGCAGTAAATAGCCCGTCTCAGCCTTTCCAGGCCTTGCATGCATGGAGGCGGCTACGTGGGTTTGCGCATGCGCGGGAGGCGGCGACGTGCATGCATGCGAGTGAGGCGAGCGAGGCGCGCTAGGCGAGCTAGGCTAGCGAGGCGAGCTAGGTGGTTCAGGGCAGTGGTTCAGGGCAGCGGTTCACATGCACTGCCCGGTCAAAGATGCATCGTTTTCGTGCAAAAATTTAAGTGTGCAAAACGTAACGGATACACACACGCGTCCGGATTCACACACGCACCGTTCTCATCCTTTCTCTCTTCCTCTCCCACCCACAGGCCTATAAATGGGGTGCCTCTCTTCCTCTCCCACCCACAAGCCAGATCCGAACCTCTCCAACTTCAAACACCCAAGCGACCGAGCCCTCCCCAAGCGAGACCAAGTGAAGAAGATGCAGTTCAACGGGCCGACCTTCAGCCGTCCGCCTGTGGTGCCGGAGCTGCGCTACCCACCGGGCGTGCTCGTGGAGAGGGAGCTCTGTGTGTGGGCTATTTCAAGGTGGAGGGGTTCCGTCGAACTCACCCGCGCCTTCCTCAGAGCCGGCTATGCCCACCTCCCACGGGGCTCGCCGAGGATGTTCACCCTGAACGAGGTTCGTGACCGCGGCGGCATCCTCCTACTGCTCACAGTCACCTTCACCAACCCATTTGACGCGCGCGAGCTCCTCGGCCAAGTCTTTTGGTGCGGCTGCGAGGCCATCTTCTTCACCGTCTACAACATCTACACCAACTACGAGCGCATCTTCCCCGCTCCAGGCCAGATGCACTCCCTTCCCTACGACGAGGAGGAGGAGGTGTGAAGATGAAGACGGTGTTGAAGGGGCGCGCGCGGCCAAGGTGGAAGAAGGAGGTCAAGATGAAGATGTTCAAGCCCGGAGTCAAGATCGTCATGTTTGGTTTTTTATTTTGTTGCTTTTCTATGTCGTGTCGTGTCGTGTCATGTTTCATCATGTGTCCGTGAACTGTCCGTGAACTTATCTAAGTTATTGTAATGGTACGGTGTGTTCCATCTTATTATGTGTGTTAAAAAATGTCCGTGCCCAAACTTATCATTTCTTCCCTAAACAAGTCATGAAGTTCGAGAACTTGTGGTTTTCGGAGGGGGTGAGAAGCCCTCTGTTTCATTCAAACAAAAAGTCATGAACTAACATGCAAATTTATTCCCTTTAAATCCTAAACCAAGTGCCGCTCTAACCCTAAACCAAGTGCCACTCTGACCAAAATCATGTGGTAGTGCAACATACATTTTCAACCTTCCAACCCTCCAAAATTTAAGTGCAAAACAAAGGAAAACCACTCTCACGCGTGTGCAACATTCACGGTCTCACTATTTTTTTTTAAAAAAAAATTCACAGTCTCACTATGTATACCTTCTTTCCCTACCCATGTCAAAGTCTTGCCATCTGTCCTAGCGGTTACCAGCGTAGCCCTAAACGCCACAAACCCACGCGGTCCTGGGTTCGAGTCCCCAGGCGCACCAATTTTTTGTGCATTTTCCACCCTTCATTTTTTAGACATATTATGTTTTTCTTAATGTAATGCCCTTAAAAAATGTTCATTTATTTTGGCACCTGGCATAAACCTCTACCAGAGCTGAGGCACATTTTTCATGACATTCTGGTCTTTCATTTAAATCATGGTGTATTTGAATTGGATTAATTAACAGCTCCAAATAATTTCTAACATTAATTGTTTGGCTCCGGAATAATTCAATTAGCTTCCACAAAAAGTTTCAGCATTATGATTTACTGCCTAAATTAAATCAGAATAGAAAACAGAAAATACGCAAGAAAACCCCTGAATGGGCCTAATTGGATGCCGTTGGCCCATTAGTCTAGCCTGCACTTGGCTCTACGCTCTGAATTTGGCCCAAGAGCAACCTTTTTTTGGACAGAAAGGCAGAGCAGAGAGCTGCATTTCATTGATCAAAAGTTTCTGAATTCCTAATTTCTTCTCTTTTTTTCCAACATATTTAAATGTTGGTCACTTCTTCTCTTTTTGTTTCAACATTTAAACAACTTTAACCAACATTTAAACTAGGTGAATTTCTCAAACAATTTCAAGATTACAAATTCCTTCATAATTCATGCCTTTCCATACATTTTCAACATTACAACCAGTGCGATTACCATACCTACAAATGCCCAAAAGTATTTGCAAATGGGTATTGGTAGTGCTTGATCTTCAAGCTTCCTAACCTTCTTCTTCAACATCCTAAGCTCAATAGCTAGCTCTCTGTCAGTGCGTGCTTCGCCATCCATCTCTTCTTCCGGAGCTCGTGGTGTGGCCACTGCCGTTCGTGGCAACATGCGCAACCATTCTTCATGCTCTTCTTGCAGTTCATTCATCAGAGTCTTGGCCAGAGCATCGACCCAAAGAAAGAAGCATGTCACCTGCATGAACACTAAACAGATCAACCCATTGCTCAAACATCCCGACGACGAAAATGGTGCAATTGCCCCGATTCTTACCCCATTCTCGCTGCACACGTAGAACGGACGATTCTGGTTCCTCGGTGTCTGAGAAACCCTTCGATCAACGCCCGCCCGGCACCGCGGACAGACGAAGACAGGCATGTCCACACGCGCCCGGCTCTGCATCCGCGAGGTGGCGCGGGAGCTTGAGGAAGACATGGAGCTCGGAGCCGAAGGGGATCTCAACGCCGCCGCGCCCTCCACTGCCAGCTTCCCACCGCCGCGCCCTCCACAGCTAGCTTCCCGCCGCCGTGCTCTCTCTCTCGCCGTGGTCACCGCCGTGCTCTCTGTCGCCGTGGTCACCACCGCTGTCGCCCGCTTATATAGCACACCCGCCAACGGCTCTCTGCTCAACGGCTCTTTGCTGGGTCCCACAAGCCATGCGTGCAACGGTCTGAATAAAATTGGCCGTTTCTGCCGCCTGGTCCCACCTGTAAGGGCCGAGTCAAAAGGTTGACCTGACGGAGACGACAGAGTTCACGGAACGAGTCGGTGCGCACGGACTAGGGGCAAAACTGAGCACAATTCGCATCTGAGGGCAAAACTGAGCACATGGACACCACTGAGGGCAAAAGGATAATTAACCCAATAATATAATATATACTCCCTCCGTCTCGTTGTTATATTCGTTAGATCTTACATGCAGATCCGTGTCGAATTTTATTTTAATTTATCTTCTTCTTTTTAATAGGTTTTGTCACTTGGTTGAGACTTGATTAAGTCCACATCCCCAAAAATAAAGTTGAGACTTGACAACATAAGTTATAGAACTAGGCATGTAACCAAACTCGTCATATTGCCGGCGGACCATCCAAATTACCACAGATGTCCTAGAAGACACTATAAGATTAAGAAAATGGATTTGTAATTCACATAAATTAATTATTGTTGTTTGCAAATATATTCAAAATAGAGGGCTTGCAACCATCTCTCACGTGGCAATATGAGATGGTGATTATGGCTCTACTTATGTTTTCAATTGCACACCACTCACATTTCAAAGCCAAAAACCGCCGGATCTCTCAAATTTAATAATTTGAAGTTTGAAATTAACACCAACTATCTAAAAAAACCTACATGATGGACTGAGCACATAAAGTGGTTATCATCCCCAATGACCAATTCCCCATGCCATGGCCTCAAAATAAGTATATTAATCTTACCTAATTACGAAGACGGGACAAACATCCGATGATGCAAGCCGTTCCTAGGAATCTCGGGTGGATGGATGGATGCACTCCGGCGCCGCCTCCGCCTGCGTCCGCGCGCCTAGGCCAGTCTCCACTCGTTGCCGGTCTGTTTTTATATTTCTCTCTTTTATATTTTTGTTTTTGGCTGTATGCATCTTTGATGTGTTCCGATATGTTGTTGGTAGAGATGCTGGGTGTAATTGCAATCTTTGCGATATTTAATATATTCCCGTTATTATAAAAAAAATCGATTGAGGATGCCGCCGTTTGAACAGGAGCTAAACGAACCGGGGTTCACAAGGACGTGGAGCGATCGACCGGTCCTTTCCTTCTCGTCTCTACTAAAATAAAAAACAAAAAAACAAACCGGACAAGTTTTTTTTAGGCAAACAAACCGGACAAGTAGGTTTGTCTCACGTGGGTACTCGTAGCCCATTAGCCTGTTAGTGCTTAAATTAATTAATTACAGTATATAAGTATTGACTAGAAAGAAAATGGAAGCCCATTGGCCTAGCTGGCCACTGCCCGGGTAAACCACCATGCGAGGAGTATTTTCACTGTTTTGATAACTTCATCGTAGCATGTAGCGCAGCTGCGAGCACCGGCAACTGCCCAGGCTGGCCGTGGCGCTGACAGAAACAGTTACAGTGTCAGACCGATGAACCTTCTGCATGCACCCGGAAGGATTCAGATAAAAAAGAAACTGGAGTTGGTGAAATTTCTGACTCAAACCAGGATCTGCCACAAGGGAGGGAGAGCGCATCACTCATCAGGAAGGGTAGACAGATGGGCAGCAGCATTCCCAGAATAGAAAGAGCTCACTCAATCTGATGAACAATGATCATTATGATCTCTAACTAGCTAACTGAATTGCCAAGGACATCCAGTCTCAGACAACATTAAATAGCACTGCAGCATTGAAAGAAGTGACCGAAAAAAAAATAGTGACATTGACATTCAGGTTCAGTTTTTTTTTTTTTGCTGAAAAGATCCAGGTTGAGTTTAGCAGGAACAAAAGAAGTTGTGGAAAGAGATTTAGGCATCATCTCGCTGGTTCCTGGACTGGTTTCAACAGCAGCAGCAGCAAATCAGAGAAGAAAGAGAGAGGGATGATTGACGTTTGGCGAAACAAAACTGATTTCCTTTGCTCATTTCGTCCAGCAACGAAAATTCTTGCCCTGTTTTGGGACGGAGGGAGTACTATGTAGTAGGCATGAACAGTCAAGGTGGGGAAAACATTTTTCATCAACGGCACGACTTCTTGCCCTGTTTTTTCTTTCGCAACATAGAACATGTGTTCCTGCTTTGGCCGTCATTTAACAACCGATTCGGTCTCACGGAGACGCGGACAGATCGGTAGACTCCGTGCCATGGCTTTACCTTGCGTCTCTACTTGCTAGCTGGTGGGACTGATGAACCTTGTGCGTCCAGGAGGGTTGAGTTGAGATAGAAAATGGAAGCTGGTGAGGTTTCTGACGCAGCAGACAAGTTGTTCTTGTGGTGATGCTGGTGCACTGCACAAGTGGCAATGGTGCTGTGCTGCAGCAACCAGGATCTGAGTCAGATGGGCAGGCAGTGTGAGAAATCAGATTGGCAGAGCAGATTGGCAGGCAGGAAGGAGTCGGCAATGGTAGGTAGCACTCCCAGAATAGAAAGGCTCTGTCACTCTGATGGACGGTGGTGATTACGATCACTAACTAACTAACTGACTAACTGACTGACTGAATTGCCGAGGATATCCATTTTCAGACAGAGTTAAATAGTAGTAGTGCTGAAAGAAGTGCTCCGGGAGCACCTGATGTTTTCCCGTGGTACGTACCAAATACAGTACCTAGTAGCATTGACGTTCAGATTTGGGAGTTGTGAAATCTGAGGAGAATGATTGATCCATTCCAGCAGAGTTTTTTTTTTTTTTTGACAAAGGATGTTTTTTATTAACTCATAATGAAGCATCAAGAGGATTCCAGCAGAGTTGGGTCTACTCCATCACAACATGCACACAGCCAAGGCTCCCGGGAATTAGAAACAATAAGATACGCATCAATGAGGCAGCCTCGCCTATGCCACGTCAATTTTACTGTGTCGAGAGTAAAAACCGCATCGACTGATCCATCCTGCTCTCACACGTCTCCTCTCGTCTCCTTTCTCACGAGACCTCTCGCCCCGCGACTCCTCGCCGCCACCATCACTCTCGACGGCCGATTCCGGTGAGTCCCGGCGGCGTGTGGCAGACCAACAACCTCCCCTCGCCCCGCTCCTTCCTCCCATCCCTCCACATCCGTCGCCTGAGGCCTCCCACGCTCGCTCCCGTGGCTAGGGTTTCAGGCGCGGCGTCCCATAGCGGCTCGTCTCCGTCGC
>NC_041384.1:32524894-32549152 GCF_002162155.2 Triticum dicoccoides | reverse complement strand
TGTGGCTCCACCTCATGGATGTTCCTTCCGCGTCTGATGGCTGAGATGATTACCCCATCAAGCGGTTCCTCCAGGAGGTCGGCACCTACGCCCTCGCCGCGTGGCCGCTGGACGAGGGTCTGGTCCGGTACGTGCTCGAGCACCCGGGTTCGCCGCGCTCACAGGCCTCGTCTTCAAGGAAGGTACTTCTGCAAGTATTGTGTGTGCTTAACTGCTTGTGAATGGAAATGGGTTGTGGAATTTATTGGTCCACCACGATTCCTTGTACTGCACTTGAGCTGATTTCATCAATGAGACCTTCATAATGTTCACTTGATGCATTCTGAATATCTGATTGAGTAGTTCTTTTTTTTGTGTGAGAAGATTGAGTAATTCATTGGCTGAATCCTTGCACTGAATGATAGAAAAGTTCACTTTGTGAAATGTGTCTGACAACAAATGCCCTCATAGGTCTCTGCTATGGTAAGCTGGAAGCTGACATCTTTGACGTTTGTTGTCCCCATCCTTGGACAAGACTCGCTTCCTCCACGCCTTCTTGAAGAATCATGTATTTCCTGTTCATTAGCTATTCTACAAAACCTGTTCATTCGTAATTGGTATCAACCAATTAACTGGCATCATCACATAACATAACTGTGATGTAGTTTTTCTTAGTCTGAGTTTTTGTCTGTCGTGTGTTTGCAACCGCATCGGTAAGTTCCCTGGCTCCCAAATGAACTATACTATACTTTCTCTGGTGTAAATTCATAGCATGCTCATGTAAACGAACACCACCTTGACGGATTGAACAGGTTCCTCGTTCAACTCTGGAAGATGGCAGAGAAGTAGTTGTGAAAGTTCAGCATGATGGTATCAAAGAGATCATACTAGAGGTTGCTCTCAAGGGATTTTCCAAGTAAGTCCCGCTCATATCTCACATTTCTATATCTGATTTTTTTTTGGGTCTCATGTTTATGTATCTGCGGGTTTGCCATACATTTGTATTTGAACACTTGTACACTAGCTCTGTATTTGCCTACGGTGCTCTCTTCCCTCTATCTGGTTATGACGTGAAAATAGGATTTGTAACTCAATGGGCCTCACAGGACACAGCTGCGGCTAAGAAAAGGACATGTTGAAGCAGCACCATCCATTGTCGTGCTCCTCGACATTGAGAAGAAGTCACTCCAGAGTCGTCTATGTACCACCTCCAGGTATACCAGATGTTTCTAATATTCTTCCTGCCCCTTCATCCATGGTCTTTGTACTACATCATTAGTTTTAATTATTGAGGCACAAGAATAACCTATATGTCATGTATGCTTCTTTGATAGCAGGTTATTAAATGCGGATAGAATAACTTGTGCACTTCTTGCTGCATGTATCTTCGTCTCTGTTCTAGGAGATATGTTGAACAGTATCTTTCTCTCGTTGCTTTGCAGGGCATGTCAAGAACTGGTAGCCAAGTATCTCCATGGAACTGAGTGACATTTCTTGGTGATTTTACAATTTGAGCATTCAGTTTGAAGCCCCTTCAAATTTCCAGTTGGTGTGTTCTTATAATTTTGGTGTAGCACTTCATGTCACAATTGAATACTGAATTCATTACTTAATGAATATGTGTGGCCTCTCTCTCTCTCTCTGTCTGATTCTATATCATGCCTTCCAGTGTTTTGTGTTTCAGATGCTCTAATCTCCTTGTATTTGAGTGTCATTTATTTAGCTTTTTTAAAATTTGTAGTGCAACTTCTTACTTAAAGATCAAAAAAGAAATTGAAATGGGCGGCTGCCAACCTGGCACCGCCCAGCTTGGCGCCCCAACCCCTAGTGCAATGGAATGGGCGGGCAACTTGGGAGGGAGGCCACTTGGTTCAAAGGCAACACTGTGGCCTGATGGAACGGCTGGTCGGGATGAAAGGTGCTGCTCCCGTTTGTCATCGCCGTCGTGACGACGAGTGCGGCGACATGCCATGTGCTGCCAGTCCAATGGACGGCGTATACACTAAACTTCTTTTTGCAATCAACAGGACTACAGTGAACATAAGCATCAACCATCAATGATGATGATAGCCCGGACCCAGAGTAAAAGCATCTCCAACGATGATGTAAAATACATCACCACAAAAGTGCTAGATGTAAAATTTACATTAACAAAAAAAATGAATTTTACATTAGCAAATAACACCTAAAACTAGTGCTGCAATAGATGATGTAAAACTAGTTCAACTACTACATCATTCTAAATAACACGGAGGCTGTGTGACGCGACGGCGGCCACAAAAATTCTTCAAATCAAGCGACAGCGCGGCGGCTTCGATTCGGCCAAAGTCGAGGCTTGCGGCGGTGGGGAAGTGGCACAGTCACAGGGAGACGGCCAAAGATGAAGGCGGAGGTTGTGGCGTGGACGAAGATCCTTCAAACTGAGGGACAGCGCGGCCACGGAGCGGCTTCGATTCCGGCGATTTTGAGGCTTGGCATCCCGGAAAAGCATGTATAGTCTTGGTGTGGACCTAGCCACACATTTGGAACCATGCCCGTGCAACACATGCTAGCAAGCAGTGCCCACGAACCATGCCCACTCAAAGAGCATGTCTTCACGGGCCGCTACCGCCTCCTTCGCGGCGTGGATCTCGATCTCCCCCTCACGGAGACCCTTGGTGGTGGGCCAAAGCACGCTCCTGACCTCGTCGAAACTGCTCCACGCATTTCGACCGCCGCTGCGGGAGAGGGCGCCATGCTCTTTGGCATGCTTCGAGCGCCATGGCTTGACCGAGGGGCGGCTGCCGGACGCGCTTGTGTGGTGGTGACCGCCACGGCCCCCACACCCGTGACCTCCGCCGACCATTGATCTGCTCTAAACAGGTGCGTGCGGCGAGAATCGTCTGCCGGAGTAGGGGGGGTTGGGCATCAGAGTAGGTGGGTTTGCTGCGGAGGCGGGTGGAGAAAATGCAGGATAGATACCCTAAATCATCCTCTAGGGATTATACCGGTCGCCCATATATTTTTTAAGGCCGTCTTTTTATCGGATTTGATCGGACCGAAAAAATAGTAGATCTTGTAAAACGCTTGGAATTATAAGGGGCGGTTTTACACGATCTACTAGAGTTGGTCTAAGAACCTCCAATACAAAGGCCAAAACCCGCCGAACATGTGCCCATCTAGAGACGGCTAGAAAGACAGGGCCAAGCCGCCGAGAGCAATTTTTTCTTCAAAAGGGGATATACCCCTGTTCTTTGTATTTGGGTGATGCATACAACCATCTTATTAATAATTCACTATGCCTGAAGCTATCATCTTGGCAACACATCTGTCAGTACTCCTACCCCCTGATGAAGGGGTGTCAAATGTCCGAGTCTAATACCAAGCAGGCATCGCACCAAAGCCTAATATCTAAAGCCTGATGCCGGGACTGGGTCACACATCGATCTGGCGCACTCTCAGATGCCGCTGCCACCATCAACCATTGATCCATCTTCAGAGAAGATACTGATGCACCAACCTTGCCAGGCCTGCCGTCGACGCCATCACGGCGTCAGACAACGCCACCACCCTGCATGTGTCCATCCACACGCGCCCGTCGCTGAAACTGCACAATGCCATGCCGCTGTGATCCGTCGGCGGCCTTGCGGTAGATGCAACATTGCTCCTCCTCTTGTCTCCTTCACCCATCACTTGCTCATAACGATGTCCCCAAGAGGGAAAGCGATAATGCGAATGCCATCATCATCCGATCCGGGAGACCCAGATCTAAGGTTTTCTCCGGAGCATCTCGAGCCTGCTGGCGCAAACTGCAACGATGATGCCTCGACAAGGGAATGACATCTGAGACGCCGCCATCGTCCGCCATGATCATAGCCGGCATGATTTTCATCGGTAGTTGCGCCACCAAGCGTGCGCTGCCGGCGTCATTGGTCCCTTCAGCTGGAGCAAACTCCAAAACAATGCCCTGAAGAGGGACTGCGACGCAAAAGTACCGCCATCGCTTGATACCAAGGAGATATAGGGTTTCCTCCGGAGTTGCCCGCGCTGTCATGGACCAGACAAGGGTAGGAATCCCAGCGGATCCACCCAACCGCCGACGTGTCGCATCCGCCACCGCGCCGACTGCAATCCAGTGACCAAGGCCCTCGCCTGGGACCAGATCCGGCCGCGCTGCCGCTGACGGATTTGGTCACGCCGCCGCCGTCCCTGGTGACCGTGACGCACTAGACCGCGAAGCCTCCTGCCGTACAGGAACGGAATCGTCGGAGCGCTGCCTCTACCCGCCATGACGTTCGGCCCGACGCGACGCCCTAGCCCGGGGGCGCCGGCCCGCGCCAGCCCCACACGAGAGGGAGGACCCTGAGTCCCTGCCACCACCGACGAAGGCAAGGCTTCGCCTGGCCGTGCCCTTGGGTGGCGGCAAGGGAGGAGGAGAGGGGGAATCCGGCTGACGGGATCTTGGGGCCTCCCGGCCGGCACGCGAGGGGGGGAGGACTCAGGAGGATGTGGGCTAGGTCCTAAGAGCAACTCCAATGCACCGACCCAAACAGACGGTGATTTTATCCGCTCTTCGTCCATTTGGGTCGGCCGCCCGCTTCGCGTCTGCCATGTATTTCTTTTGGGCCGGCCTTGCGCCCAACACGTGTGATCCATTTCATGTATGCGATTAAATTTAAAAGGCCCACGGCCATAGATCATGCGAGCGACCATGTCGTCGCCCAAAGTTCATGCCGACACCGTGCTAGCAGCCGACATACAATGTCAGCTTCCAAAAAGCCACCACACAGTTCATGTTGGCACACTGCCAGCGGCCGACACACATGCCAGCACACAAAAAGGGGTGGGAAGGTGACCACGCCATGTCGGCCGTGGTCATGCCTGCACACTTGCCGGCATCTAAAAAAGGGATGGCGCTCGCCAGATCACTCATCGTCGAATTTGAGCATGTCGGCCTGCATCTTCTCGAACCATGGCCTCTTCCTCGGCGACACGGTGTTGAGGTCCACCTTCATGCATGATCTCCACCCCACCTTCATACATGCAAGAAAGCGTTCAAAAGGATCGGCAAGGAATCCCCAGTGTCCTACATAGATCGCGAGATGACGGAGCATTGCGGTGTCACCAGCAACCTCGTCAACCTACTTGTGCGCAAGTGATGACATTGCATTCCTGGCACATATATGCATATTGCTTTCAATAACTAGATAATAACCAGCGCGTTGTTGCGGAAATTTGTAGCACTATACTTGAGTATTATGGAGTAAGAAATAATAAAATCATAAAATGTATCTTTTTAACCTATGATGACATAATGTGAAAAGCCAGGAAAATTGGTATATTCTGGAGTATCTCCATACTGAATTAGCTTCCATTTTCCACTATAATCCATTTTTGAGCAAAAAAATAACCAAAGGTATACAAAATGTCATGGTTACTAAGTAAGACAACAAATATATTCTAGTTTAACACATACTATTTAAGAGACTGCCATTCAACATAGAACAATTGAAGTAAAGGAGAATCAGAGCAGACCATATACTTGATCCAGTCAGCAAGAATTGTCATAACACCAGAATGATCAAATAGCTAGTGATATTCCAAGTATTATTCTTACATTTTGAAAGCGAAGCTATAGCCTTAGAGAAGACTGTTTATTCACACATGCATGCTTGAAAACAGAACATCACTTACTATTCTAGCATAGATAAATAATAAAATGATAGCATCTATCTCCAAACCAGAAACACATCAACACCCTTATTTGTCACCACACTTGCACATCCCAGGGAGGAGCATGTTAGGTTGAATATTCAGCTGAACAAACACTAACACCGTAAGGAACCTGTAAATTGCAATATATCAGCAAATTAAGGGAACAAAATGTATACCTTTCAAAATTAAGGAAATACGTTATTTGATTGTGGCCTATATTTTTACATGTTTGAAGGGTTTGGATGTTTCCCTATATTTTTACATATTTGAAGGGTTTGAATGTTCCCCTAGAAGACACCCCACACGCGTTGCAGCTAGAATATGCATGAATATAAATTAGATACGTTAAGGACATGATTGAGAGCATGAAACCATGTGACACTTGTAAATTCTAATTAAATCAGCATGGGTGAATTGCATAAAGAAAAAAAGAAATAACAATGGTAGTAGCAATAATTGACTCTTGAAGGAATTTTGTGAAAAAAGTATAGCAACGACAAATATATAGTAATACTATTCATCACCCAGGATGCAGAATAAGTTATTCTTCACCCGAGGTAATATTACGATCGCTTCATAAATAAATTACATTTCGAATATATATAGTTATATTTATATTGATTCAGTACGTAAAATTTGGTATAAGAAAACAAAAATATAGGTTATATGACCAGAAAAATCGCATTTTATGTATGTTTTACACTACGTTTTTACATTCGTAATTTTACTTCACATAAAATATTTTTTACGGCGAGTATATATTTTCTTACATTCTCTTTTTACGTATAAAATAAGACAAAATTTATAAAACGTAAAAATATGGTGCATTGATGTCAAAATAGAGAGGGAGTGAAGAATTACTATTCCCCACCCAGGGTGACGAATAGCGTGACTATATTCATGGTGGTTGTATCACCTTGGTATGGTATGAATATAGTTAATAAAGCTTCAATTTCAGAAAGGAAAAATTCTATATATACATATCATTATGTAAAAAAATAGCAAATATGCATTTTTCTATTAGATCTTGTTTAATATTGGAATATTTCCTTTGAAACTAATGATTGAACCGATTAACCTACAACTCATATCCACAACTGTATTTACAAAACCTTCGGTTTTGAATGATAAATCTGAAACACATGCCTAATCTAGTATAAAGCTAGCTTGCTGCTAGATGATGTTCAGATTGGATAGTACTGCCTGTTAAAAGGAAGAGAGGGGCACACATCGGTGTTGCCAGCACCGGGCATGCGTAGACTGGGACCTGCATGAGCTGTACGCCATGTCGAAGAAGTCGGAGAGGCCAGCAGAGAAGGACTCGATGACGGTTGCGGCGCCAATCCGCGTGAGGCCAATGTCGCCCGCGGTTGTCAGTGTAGATGATGGCGACGATGGCGACGGGCTGGTGCTTGGACGAAGATGAAGGGGGTGGACGGGCGGCGGCTACGAAGGTAGCGGCGGCGGCTAGGTTAGGAGTGCGGCGACGGTGCTCAAAGTAGGCAAAAAATCCTAACAGCGTGACGAAGACCGGCGTGGACGGTGGCGTTCCCGCGCCAAGGAAGACGGCGCGGCGCATACCACGGGAGGTAGACGCGCGGTGACGGCGGAGCGGACCACGGGCCGCGGCGCTCCAGCCCCAAGGGGATATGCAGCGGCGGCAGGCGGGTCGGGGCGATGGCGGGAAGACCTCTGGGCGGCGGTGGGGACCGCGGGCCGTGACGCTGTGGCCCGAAGGGGCGACACAACGATGGTTCGCGAGTCGGTGCAACCGCGGGGACGGCCTCGGGGCGGAGGCGGGGACCGCGTATTGCGACACTACGGCTCGAAGGGGCGATGCAGCGGCGACACATGAGTCGATGCAGCTGCGAGGAGAACCACAGGGCGGCGGCGCTGCGGCCCGACGGGGCGACGCAGCGGCAACCCGATGCTCGATCAGTGGAGAGGCGCTGTGAACTCGGGGACGATCTTCACGGGACCTGCGGAGGCGCGCGTAACCGACAGGCCAGGTCGGTCGCACGGCGTAGATGAGGCGGATCGCGGCGGCGAGCGGGTGATCAAGCCGATCGCACGTGAGGTCGGGGACGCCGCTCGGTGGAGGCGGGTGGCGGCGGAGTCCGAGATGAAGCCGGCGATGACGGACGGCATGGGATGTCGTGCGGACGAGCTTGTTAGCACCAGCACCTGGGCTGCCAAAACAACGCCGGCACCAGGGCAGCGAGGCCCGAGCAACCAACGGAGCAGCGGCGCCTGAGTTGAGGCAGCTGATGCAGCCGTCTCAACGCAGCCGAGGACGAGGCCTGCGAGGTAGACCGCCGGGCCGACGTGCAGACGCGGTGGAGGCAGGTGATGTGGATCGATGGGCGGGCCGGCGCGCGAGCGACGGCTATGATTGGCCGTCGCATGGCGCGAGGCCGCCGGGTCGGGACGTTGCAGGTGTCCCGGTCGGAGCAGGACGGTGACGGCTGGCGCAGGGCGACAGACGGACCGACGCGCGGACGGCGGCTGGCCCTGATGGGCCGCCTCGGCGCGTGTGGCCGCCGGGTCGGAGGAGAGGCCGGCTGGTCGCGCCGGGGTCAGAGTAGAGGCGCTTAGGGTCGACGGCGGCGGTGGGTGACGCAAACCGATCAAGAATAGATCGGAAAACCAAAAAATAACCGCGCGATCAAGATGACTGGTGGGAGAGAGAAAACCTCGGAGCAAGGCTCGAAGAAAAGACTCTCTAGTGCAGCCGGTCAACACGACCGGCGGACGAACCCTAGGTACGGGCGGCGCAGCCCCGGCGGCAGTCATGGAGGCCGACCGCCCCGGGGCGGCGCGCGGGTGCGGAAGCGGCGGCGGCTAGGGTTTAGGATTGACTTGCGATAGATACCATGTTAAAAGGAAGAGAGGGATTTGGTGGAATATTTGTTTTATTGCTTGAGCCTCGTGGGCATTTATATATAGAAGTACAATTATCTATTTGAAGTACAAGACAAGCTAGAACAAATTCT
The DNA here is from genome assembly GCF_002162155.2 of Triticum dicoccoides. Lineage (NCBI taxonomy): Eukaryota > Viridiplantae > Streptophyta > Magnoliopsida > Poales > Poaceae > Triticum > Triticum dicoccoides. The sequence continues at coordinate 32,540,486 of NC_041384.1, read as the reverse complement.
AGTCTATCTCGTCTTTCCTAATAAACATTATACTCAACACTGCCAAAACACATGCCTAATCTATTCAGGTATGGATCGATCTGATGACTTCATAGTGGAATAGTATTGTCGGGAACAACATACCTGAAAATGATCAAAGGAACATGCTTTGCTTCTAAAAAATAATCAAAGCAAAGCAAAAAATAATACTAATAAAATTCCCTAAAATCTAAAAAGTGGCCGGCCACCAACTAACAGACTCGGGCGAACGATTCGTGGCCGTTCGATCGCGCCAGCGATCGCGCCCAAATCCGCCAGGTGCCACCTGGTCTGGATTGGTCGCGCACCGCGGTCATGGGCGGTTTTGTCCACATCCGGACGTGAGAGGACCACCTGTAAGCGGTTGAGGAGGAGAGTAGTGGGGGTCGTGGGCGGCGGTTTTCGAAATCTGTGCCTGAAATCCCTCGCTGCAGCGTGCTCTCTCCCCATTCCGTCTTCGTCTTCCTCCTCGCCATCCTCTCCACCGAATGGGGCGTCGCGGCGGAGTGCTCAGATTGGCGGCGGCTTGCGGGTGGTTCTCCTCGCGGGGGAATCGCTGGTGCTCCTCGCCGTCGGAGGTATGCTCGCCCTCCACTTCTACATGCTTCTCCTCCCTCTCTCTATCTCGCGGAGCGCGGATGGTGTCGAAATGCAAGGGGAATGCTCTCTAGGGTTCGGGAACGGCGCGAACTACCCCTGCTTATCCTCGATTTTTGTCACGTTGAGTTCCCTTCTCCTATCTCGTAGCACGCGCCCAACGGTGGTCGGGATCTACAAGGTGGCCTGAAATCCCTCGCCGCAGCGAGCTCTCTCCCCATTCCGTCTTTGTCTTCCTCCTTGCCATCCTCTCCACCGAATGGGGCGTCGCGGCGGAGTGCTCAGTTTGGCGGCGGCTTGCGGGTGGTTCTCCTCGCAGGGGAATCACTGGAGGCGTAGTTCACGGCACGGGGGTGGCTGGGCAGGGTCAACATGTAGTTGGCCAGGGTACGCGGTAGTCGTTAGGTAGAAGGGATGCATGTCCACGGCGCCTGTTGCGCGATTTTAGGGTGATTTGACTGTTTAGTTCATGTTCTATTCAATTTTTGCAGAGATTTGAGATTTGTTCATGATTCTTAGTCATTCTGCAAGTTGTATTAGATGTGCGCAATGTTGTGTGCAATGCATTGGCTGATTTTGTAGTTGGTGTTTAGAGATTTAAGTGGTTAGTTGCACATAATTCTCCTCAGTTGGCTGCGTCCATATAGTACTTGGCTGTCCATATGCTCTGTAGTTGCAGCAGTTGTTTTGGTCAGTTGGCTCACTGTTTTTGTACTAGGTAGTTGTCTATACGGTGTTCAGTTGCACAAGTTGCCTCCTCAGTTGGCTGTATCACTTTTACTAGTTGGTTGTTCATATGTTATACACTTGTGCCAGTTGCTCTACTTAGTTGGCTTTGCTGTTTCCCCCCTCTGTTGTGTGCAACTAGGGACTCTTGTTTGTGCAATTTTAGCACCAATGCTTGCCAATTTTCCAATATAGTCTACCCAATCCACCAGCCTTGTGGTGGCTGTGGTGGTTCATGTGTTTTTCTCCTGCTTTTGTGCAACTAGGACCCCTTGATTGTGCAAATTAGTACCAATGCTTGCCAATTTTCCAATTTATTTTTTCTCAATGCGCAAGTCTTTTATTGTGGATGTGGTTGTTTTCATGTGTCTCCCCTCATGTGCAACTATGTGCAACTAGGGACGCTTTTTCAGAATAAGTTATCTTACTGAGCTTATTGCCTTTAGTTAACTATTTTCTGCCTAAGTATTACTTGTCACAGTTGGCAAGTAATACCTAGGCAGCAAATAGTTAGTTGGCTTATTCGATGTCCAGTTTGCACAAGGTTTACTGCCCAGTTGGCTGCATCATTGTAGTAGTTGGTTGTCCACATCTTTCTAACTATGTTTTTTGTTGTATTTCCTGCCGCAGGGCAAAATGGTTATAATAGGAGGAGATGCGGATGGCAATGAAGGAGATGTATTTTTTTCACTTTTTTTCTTTTGTTTTTTGAGTTGTTTTCAACTTATGCATCTATGCTAATGTCTTTTTTCATGTTTTCTTTTGGTTGCTTAATCAGCATTCTGGAAGTCAGCCGCTTCGCCGGAACTCGAAGCGTCCTGCTAATCACCAGCCACGACCTACGCGGAGTGTTGAGCAGGGAGAGGATGTTGAGGTAAGTGGCATGCTGATGACACAAGTCCAATTTTTTTGGTTTTGTTTGGGTCATATAACATTTTTTTGTTTTTTCCCATGCTCATGTTTTTTATTTTTTTTCTTAGGACGTTGATCAGTTCCATGTTGTAAAGCGGACTAGACGTGCAGCACTTGGTAAGGGAGCTGAGTCATCTTCTAGGGTAAGTAAAATGTCGAATATAAGTGTTTTTCTCGCTTTTTTAGATAGTGATGAAATTATGCAGCAGTTCGCACCACTATTTTTGTTTTTAGTTTGTCAATAACAACCTTTTGTAGTTGACATCTCTAGTCATATTGATTTAAATACAGTTGACATTAGTTGGCATTAGTTGGCATCTTGTAGTTGACTAGTTGGCATCTTTCATAGTTGACATCAGTGGTCATTTTTTTGTGCAGGCAACAGTTGCTGGAGAAGCTGTCGCATCTTCCGCAGCAGATGCTGAGGTATGTGGGTTTTTTGTGTGTGTTTATGATCTATTTGAATAGTTCTTTGCAAACCTTTTTTTAGTTAATGTTTTTCTTGTTTGCAATATCATTTCTTATTGTTGCACATCCACTAGAACTTTTTGTAGCTGCCAGGTCTCGTACTTTTTTTTTTGAAGGTTGCACACTGGCAGCCTTGCAGTTGTCCTCATGAGCTTTATTAGTTGCACAAATACATCATATTAGTTGGCATGATCCATTTTATGAATATAGAGCTCATTCTAGTACTGATCCAAATGATGATTGCTAGTTTTTTTCATTCTTGTTTTTTCTCTTGTGTTTAATGTTTCTGTAATGTTTTCATTTTCTCATCAACAGGCCAGCGGTGAAGGAGTTGAGGTGGCTGCAGGGGAAAATGTGGAGCGACCATCACAAGCAGGCAGGATAAGGGCATCACCAACATGGTTTGCAAATTTCAACGCCTCTCTATCCCCACCACAGAAGTCAGAGCTAGTTTCGAGGTTGTTTGGGGGGCTATTGAACTTATCAGACACACTTCCAGCGGACCTCACTAAGTTCCTAGTGCAGTCCTACCAGCCACAGACCTCTGAAATGGTTTTCCCAGGAAGGGGAAGGATCCATGTCGATGCTGACAGTGTTCAAAGGGTATTTGATCTCTCAAACAGGGGTCAAAAAGTCAGATATTTAGTTGACAAGGATGCCACTAGGAGATTTAGACAGGCTTTCAACATAACTGGAAATTCTTATCCCCAGGTCACTACATGGCTCAAGATGATTCAGGATATGGCTGGAAGAACGGATGACACATTGTTTATGGCCTGGCTTGCGGTTGCCTTCAGCACTTTTCTAGCACCAACCATGGCCTTGAAGCTCAGCCCAAAGTGTTATGGACTTGTGCTAGATCATCAAATGCTAAAGAATACAAACATCTGCCTCTTTGTAGCAGAACACATTAACGAAGCTTTTCGGAACATGGACCAGGAGAAGCAAACTGTCTGCTGCTTCTTGTATCACTTGATGGTTAGTGAAAACGACCACTTTTTCCATCTATTCTTGTTCTTTCTGTGCAGTTATAGTTTGCTGAAATACTCATAACAATAACTGAACTTGGCTTTTTCTTTTGTTTGGGTCTGGTGCAGATACTATACCTTGATGCACTCGTACATGACATCCCAGTAAGCAACTGCGTGATACGATCAAATGCATGGGATAGTACTCTAATTGCCAAGGTGATCAAGAAGGATACTATCTCTCCTGGTGTGTTCGGCAAATTACAAGTAAGTTCTTTTGTTTTTTCCAACAGTGTCTTCCTTCTATGTTCTTTTGATGTCTGGTCACTTTTTTTAGAAATTGCAAAGAAAACTGTCATCAGTTGGCACAACAATGCATGTAGTTGCACATCTTGTAGCTTTAAGTTTGGCAATCTGCACACATGTTCATTTTAAATTGGCACACCATCTTTTTTAAGTTGCACAGTTTTACTAATCTTGTTGCACAGATGTGTTGCGTCAGTTGGTAGAAACTTTTTTTTAGGTGCCATGTGGGTTGCACAGTTTTTGTGTCTTTGTTCAGTTGCATATATGTATAGTTGAATTTGTCTACCCCAATATCTTGTTGTAGTTGCATAGGTTGTAATGTGTGGTTTCGTTCAACACACAAATCTATTTTGATAACCTTTGTTATTTTTTGTTTCTCTTTTTTCACGTCAGCTTAAAGAGGAGTATAGAGGCACGGAGCAGACACCACTGTTTGGTGGAATTTTGCAAGCTAAAGCATTCGTGGCATCCAAGTTACCAATAACCTACAATCCGCAGGTTAGTGTTTTGCATACAGAAACTTGTACCACTTACCAATATTTTTCTATTGGCTGGGATGTATGTTCAGTTGGACATGTATAACTTTTGTAGTTGCGAGAATACAGAATTCAGTTGGCTGTGATGTATGTTCAGTTGCACAGATAAGCTTATGTAGTTGCACATGTTCTTTTGGACAGTCAAAGTGTTCATTTACAACCATTGTCATCAACTTTTGGCAGAATGCATATTTTTTAGTTTGTGCCACAGTGCATGTGTAGTTGGCTAGAATCATGTTTTTAGTTGGCCAGAAAGTGTGTATTAGTCATTTTTGCTTATCACATCATGGTCAGTTACAGACATTTTTACTTTTAATTTTTTTTCTAACTGAATCAGTACTGAATCTTTTTGTGTTGATGCAGAAAAAAGCAAAGATTGTGAAAGTGGTCAATGAGCTATGCAAGGCTATAACTGAACAGGTTGGCACCTTCATTGAAGCAGTTGCCAAGATCGATGACGAGGAACCAGATATTGATCCTTACTTACAGCAGCCATCAATGCAATCTGGGGCGTCACATCGTGCTCCAAAAAGAAAGAGACGGGGGTTAACTATACAAGAAGAAGAAGAGTTTGTTGAGGATGAGTCAGAAGAAGATGAGGAAATGGAAGCAGCGATAGATGCTGACAACGACGAGGACACAGATGTGGATGAATCAGAGGAGGAGGACAAGGATGAGGATGACAATGAAGAAGATGCAGAGGAGGAGGAGGAGGAGGAATAGGAAGAGGAGGAGGAGGAGGAGGACAAACAAGAAGAGGACAAAGGAGAGGAGGAGGACAAGGAAGAAGATCGTGAGGCAGAGGAGGAGGAAGAAGAAGGTGAGGCCAAAGAGGGGGACGGGGACAAAGGGGCAGCAGTTGATGGCAGTGAGAGGGGAGAAGACAAAGGCGCAACAGCTGATGGCAGTGAGAGGGAAGAAGACGATGATGAAGAAGACGAGGATGGTTATGGTGATGATAAATGGGGATCCAATGGAGGCAGCGACAGCAGCGATGACGATAATGATGACAACGCCCCTAGTTCTGGTGGTACAGGTGGCAACACATCCAAAAGGACTAGCACTTCTGCCACCCCTGCCAGCAGCAACAATTCATTGAGTAGCAGGAGCACACTACAGATGTTGATTGACAAAACTTGCTGGAAAGACAAGGATTTGCCGAAGTTAAAGTAAAATGATGAAGCAGAGTCTCAGGGCAGCATTGATATGTTCAAGCTCTGCAACTTGAAGCCAGCTTTGCCAACCACCTTTCCTGTGCCAGATTTCAGCGACAAAGATATGTGTGAGAAGATCAACTTTGCCATTGACAAGAGCCTGTTCTTATCAAGTGATGCTGAAAAGAATCAAATTGACATGGAGGGAGCAGGAAAGGGTCTTGATTGGGTTCATTCAAAGGAAAAATACAAGGAATATTTAAAAGCAGCTCCCGGACCTAAGCTCCAGCAAGAGCAAGGCAGCATCCATGGCAAACCCTCACGTGGTCCAGAAGCGTAAAGCAGTTTCAATGAAGAAGAATCTGCAGTTGCCTCAAACCAAGGAGAAGATGATGAGTGCAGATGCTTAAGTAAATATGGTCAAGGAAGCTGTGCTTCAAACTGATATGCCAACTGTAGTGAGCAGAGAGCCAACCAATGTCATAGAAGTTCAACAGATCAGGGGAAGATTCCCCTTTCAACAGTCCCACCAAAACCACCTAAGCAGAAGATTGTCAAGTTTGCCAGGGGCACAAAGGGGGAACAGGCCACAAAAGGTTTGGGGTTCAGAGACGAGAGAGAACTGCGAGCCGCAGCCATTGATGCAGGGGTGCCAAGTTCTGCTAGGTTGCTGCCAACTCAGACTGGAAAGATGCCAACTACAGATACCAGTGTGCCAACTGATGTGTCAGTTAGCAGCATGGTCACAGTCAAAACCACTACAACTGGTCAGGAAGGCACCACTGCAACTGCAAGCCCCAAGGTGCCTACTCATAGAGATGCTTCAATGCCAAACATAAAAGAAGGTGATCCAACTATCAAAGTGCCGTCCCCAAGAGCTAGCACACAGCAGCCAAGCAAGCCTGCATCACCAAGAGCTGACTTTCAGCAACCATTAACACAAGAGGAGGTGTTCAACATTATAAGTAGGTGCAAGCCTCCAAGGCCGCCAACTACAATACTATTGCGAACCAAGTCAGTGAACGATGCACCCGTGTTTGTGCCGCAAGGAGATGCCCTGGTCCTTGAACCCTTACGAAGATCAAAGTCTTATCATGGTGACGGTTTCTGCGATGCATCATCTTTTGACCTCGGCATAGATGGTGATGCTCCAGCACCTGCTCCAGCAGTAGAAACAGCGGAAGCCGGTGTGATTTGCATTGATGAGTGTGAGTTGGACCCAGCAGCTGTGAATGAAGGATGTGTTGCTGTTGATGCTGGCAAGGCAATAGCTCAAGAGCTAGATGTTGGTTCACCAGAGAATTGCCACACCCCGATATGCACAGAACCAGAAGCTGGCACGAGCAGTTCTTCGGGGCCACCTATTGCACGAAGACAGAGGAGGGTAATAAGGCTCGCAACATCTCAAAGGTCTCCATTCATTGACTACAACAAGAAGAAGACTTTCAGCTCCAATGAGGCAGTGAACAAGCTTTACGCTGCCCTCTTGTATTGGGTCAGGCATCACAAAGGAGTCAATAATGAAGCTACCAGGTAAACTAACTCCCCACGGCCTACATACATATCTTTTTCAGTTGCAAAGGACCAGCCACTTAGTTGCATAGAAAGCATAGCATGTTGCACAGAACAGGGCTTTTAGTTGCACACTGTTCTGTTTTGAATTTCATGCACATTTTTTTGCTGCTGCGACCCTTCGAGCTAACTTGTCTTTTTATTGCTTTCAAAAAAATCAGCCCTGAGATAATCAGGTATGGTGCTTTATACATTTCTTTAAAGGAGTTAGTTGATTCGATGAAGCCGGTTCAATGGTTGTCAAACATTGTTATTGAGACTAGAATCTTACACATCATGGATAACTTACCAGAAGGGTCAAAGAAGGTTGTTATGCCACTGAGGTTTTTTGTAAGTTTTTCCAAAACCTTCTTTTACCCTCATCTTTGTTCTGTAGCACTTTTTCGTTAACCATTTGAGGGAGGCCTTTCACCTACTAAGGAGTTTTGAGCCATGTTTTATAATCTCTGCAGATAAATTTACAGCAAGGGATCCACAATGTGAATGAGATAAACAAGAAGTTTGATTACAAGAACCGTCTCGACAAGAAAGACTTGGTGAGTGTTGTGCCCACATGATCAATCTTTTTTTAGTTGGCACCCACAGCATGTTCAGTTGCACATGACACATCTGTTAGTTGGCAGATACTTGTTGCAACCTGTTTTTAACTTGACCAAGTCTTGTACTGTTTTTTCTTAGCTACAGCCTGTATTTTTGTGTCTGAAATCGTTCACGGTTGCAGGTCATGCTGCCAGTGCTCGAGTGCGCTGATGTAACCGATAAGGAGGGAGGGAGGCATTATTGGGTCTTCAATGTCAATTTGAGGGACGGACGCTTCGAAGTTCTTGACTCAAACAGGACGCTGGACAACATTGAGCTGATGACCACCGCCTCTACCATCGCGGGGGCAGTACGCCAGCTATGGAGGAAGCATTACCCAAAGTTCAGCATCGAGCACTTCCAGATTATTGACGTTGACGTACTGAAGCAGCTCGGCAAGTAAGACAATAAGCATGACATTCCTTCTCAATTATATACCATCATTTTTTAGTTTTTTAAATTTTTCTACATGTGCAATCTTTAGTATTTTTAACACACAGTACTAGTCTGCAATCTGTTTTATCATTTTTATGAATTTCTAATGGATTATCTAGCCAGTTGCAGAGTGGCGCATAAGTAGTTGCACACTGGATGTAAGCAGTTGCACAGTGGCACATAATTAGTTGCACAGTAGAACACAAGAAGTTGCATAGTAGGACATAAGCAGTTACACAGTAGAACAGAAGCAGTTGCACAGTAGGACATAAGCAGTTGCATAGAGTGCATTATCTTTATTGGTTTTAATTTTATGTGACAATTCTTTTTTGCCCATCGCAGTAATGAGTGTGGGTTGTTCGCACTGCTTAACGCCACCGAGTGGAATGGTAGCCAACTGCCCAACTACGACCCCAAGGAAGTACTCAACATCAGGAAGAAGTTGGCATATGATTGGGTCACTAGCGTGCACAACACCGCCCCATGGAGGAAGTTGCTAAGATACGACAAGGAGTAGGTCAGTACTATTTTTTTCTTTTTTTTTGCTCCATGGAGGAAGTTGCTGGTTTGCATAATTCTTTTAAGTAGATTTTGTAGTTGCACACTACTAGTAATTCCGTTTGCAACTCAATATCATCACTTTTGTTGATACATTAGGAGCACTGTACATACAATTGTTCAACAACTAAATATTTAACCAGTTGCCAACAAAGGCACAAATAGCAACTTTTTTTACACAGTGCATGAACTAATTCAAGGAGTATAAATTAGATAAAGAGGAATCATAGATGCTGAATGTGTCCACTTGATCCCAACATTGCTAAAAAACATCATTCTTTTCTTTTTATGTTCCAAAGTTACAAATGAGGAAACAGAATCACAGGAGCCTGAGTGGACACACACCAGCAGTGTGCTCTGTAGATTGGCAATGGATGCATTTGTTTTTCTTCTTTGGGTGTAGCTCTAGCGCCGATTTGTACCGTCAACTCTTTGCCCTACCCTTTGTAGTAGACCTTGGAGGATCCCTGGGCACAAAATCATCAGAAGCTTGTGCAAGGGATGCAGCCTCCAACGGGGCAGTAGGACCGTCACGATCACCTGTGTAATAATCATATAAAAAGTTTAGTATTTTGTTATTTGTGTAACCAGCACTGATGTTCTGTGCAACCACACAACACATTTTTGTGCAACTAACTGGTTGTTGTGTGCAAGTTAAGTTGAAAAAAACACCTGTAGTAGCATGGCCCGTTATGGTACTTGGATTGTAATCGCCTATGGGCAGAACATGAAAAACAAGTTAGATTCTTAGCTTGATCCTCAAACTAACACAGCGCACGCAACTAGGCAGCATGTTCTGTTCAACTGGGCACTATGATATGTGCAACTAAAGTCACACACCCTAGTTTTTGTTTGGAGTCGGTGAAGGTACTTACCTGGGTGATGAGCCCCCTGAGTCCTGCATGTAGGTCCATTGGGAGTAGCACGCAGGGCACTACTAGTTGGGCCTAGCGGGGGAGGAGGTCTTTGAGGGTTGGCATCACCTATAGGCAGAACAGGACAAACAAGTTAGTTGTGTTTATCTTTTGATGCTCGAACTAACACAGCGTGCGCAACTAGGTAGTCTGTTCGGTGCAACTGAGCACCATGATGTGTGCAACTGGAGTTACAGACCTAGTTTGACGGGGAGTTGGGGGCAGGTAATTACCTGGACGATGAGCCCCCTGAGTGTTGCCTGTAGGGCCATTGGAAGGAGCACGCGGGGGAGGAGGTGGCGGAGGATGCCGTGTACAGCTAGGAGGGGGAGGAGATCCTTGAGGGTTGACATCACCTATATCCAGAACAGAAAAAATAAGTTAGTTGTGTTATCTTGATGCTTGAACTAAAATAGCGTGCGCAACTAGGCAGCCTGTCTTGTCCAACTGGCTACCATGGTGTGTGCAACTGGGCACAATGATGTGTGCAACTGAAGTTACACACCTAGTTAGATCAGGAGTTGGGGCAGATAATTACCTGGATGATTAGCCCCCTGATTGCTGCCTGGAGGTGGAGGAGGTCCTCGAGGGTTGCCATCATCTGATGGCCCCGTGGCAGCAGTCGGTTTTTTCTTTTTCTTGGACTTGTTCAGGTGGCCGATCTCGGTACGTGCTACACGCATATGCTTGTATACAATAGCTTGTGCTAGATCAGAACCACTCGCAAACTTTGCTAGTTTCCGAAAATCGTATATCATGTTCCTCTCCCTTATCTGCTTCTTTGATTGAGGAGGCATTTCATCTGGTTGCTCATAACCAGTCCCTGGCGCACTAGGTACAGTAGTAGGTGTCCACCGTCTTAGCAGGTACCTTTCCGGTATGACATCAACTCCAATATGGGTGAACACCTTGAGGATGTGGCAACAGAGGATGTCGTCCTTGTCCATTTTACAGCACTCACACAAATAGGAACACTCCTCCACCCTTGCCTGCACCAAGTAGTTTCGAGAACCATATTTGGCAACAAATTCCTGGTTCGGTCTGAGCTCAAATATATCAGCACCAACTTGGAATGCATTATAACGTCCAATCAGCTCAAACTCTTCTCTGAACTTGCGGTAAAGGTCCCTAGTATAGGTTTTGTAAGCTTGCTTCTCTATTGGGAAGTTGGACCACAACTCAATCTCAAGGTGTTCTGTCCTGTAATCATTGCAGCCTTCCTTGGCAAGGATGTGGTTCTAGATTTTTTCATATTGCTTGACGAAGTTCAGCATCGAGTTGTGTGGGTTCACATATCTTTTCAGGACGGCGTTGAACCCCTCACTACGTTGTGTAGACTGGAGGAAGGGGAAGAACATGTGTTTGAAGTAGCACGGCATCCAAGTTGACATGTATTCGTACAACTTCTCAAAGTGCGTGTGTGTCATAGCCTCGTACTTCATCATTAACCCAGCCCAATTATGCTCAAACTCGTCTATAGTGAAGCTGAAGTCAACACACTTGTTGAAATCATCAGAGAGTCCTAGATTCGGCACAGCAGTCAACCAACTTTTTCCTGAGCCTTTTTCATGATGTGCCATCGACAACAACGGTGCACGGTGGTTGGAAAGATGCTATGTATTGACTGCCTCATCGCACCATCCTGATAGGTGATGAATTTGTCAGGAGGTTTGCCATCCATAGCCTCTAGGAATGCTCCAAAGACCCAATCAAAGCTCGATGCCAACTCCTGCCTCACAAACGCGCAACCCAGCATGAAAGATTGGCCATGTCGGTTTATTCCTATGAAGGGCGCGAACGGCATATTGTACATGTTGGTCATGTAGGTGGTGTCAAACGATATGCAATCGTGGTACGCCTCCGCATAAGCTTTTCGAGCTAAGCCATCCACCCAAAATATGTTGGCAACTCTGTCCTCTTCATCATATTTCACCTTATAGAAGAAGTCTGGATCGGTTTTTTGTATATCCTTGAAGTGCGCAATTGTCTCAATCAGATCACCCTCCTTTGTGTCATCTCTATGGAAACTTGTACAAAGATTTGTTATTGCCTTTGGTCCGAACGGCACCATGCATCATCTCAGATCCATAGAACTCTGCAATTACATGCATCATTCGTCCTGCATAATACAAAAACAAACAATATATCCTTTTTTTAGTTGCACGAATGTGCACATCCAGCTGCACAGTAATAGGACATGTGTTGGCACAGAAGATAATCGCAGGAAATGGACACCTAGCTGCACCTTTTTAAAAACACTTTGCAGTTTTTGCATACAGGACATTGTGTAGTTGCATAGTAAAGACAATGTAGTTGCACAACAAGCACCAAAAGTGATATACAAACAGCATGGGAAGTTGGATAGCAGTTGCATAGTTAAGCCATTTTAGTTGCACAGTAGTACCATAACAGTTGCACACTGGACTGCCTAGAGAGAAACTTAATTCTTTAAGGGATATAAAAAAATACCACACCTGTAGTCAAGTTGCAGTTATACAAGATGCGCAGAAACTCCTTTTCATCAGGTGAGATGCCTTGGTGGGATCTCAAATATTTGGACAATGAAGGTTTATTCACGAGTGGATGATTGTGGTCACGAACAAAGTGTGTCACCTCCCATCGCCCATCTATCAGCTTCACCAACATTTTCGCCTTGCATTCAGTCTGCTTTATTGTCTCGCGTTTGTGCTTCTTCTTCTTCTTACTAGTACCAGCCTCCTCTTCAACAAATATTGGAGGTTCTTCTTCCATCTCCTCATCACTGTCAACAGATTTTGGATCTGGAATAGGGTCCAGGACAGGAGGAGCCTCAACTCCTCCATCATCAGCTTTGGGCTTCTTGAACTTGTTACAGCAAAATTGTTGTTTTATCAATTCATTGGTGCAGGGTGCCCGTCTAGAGGTGTTCATCTTGGTAGAGAAACCCATCCGTAGTGCATAGCTGTTGTAGTGATACTTAGCAATTTGAAGGCTGTCAAACCTCATGCCAACATAGGGTTCCATAGGTTGAGAACTAGCCTCATCCTCTCCTTCTTCTCCTTGCACAGCTCCGTCAACAGCCCCAGCTCCTAGCTCAGTCTTGGTTGGACCAGGAACATTTGCCTCAGTTCCCGTGTCATCAAGAGTATGGCTCTCTGACTGCAAAGACACCACTACAGGGGCACCACGGGTTAATGACTGGCCTGCCACATTGTCATGGCTCGTAGGGTTACCATCACGACTTGCATGCGTGTAGTAAACAGATCGACCATTTTTTGTCCAATTTCCTAGTTGTATGTTGGGTTGCTGCTGATCCATATCATGAGGAAGCTCATTGAGATCAGGGGCAACTCATTGAGATCAAGCATTTTTTTCCTTTTTTGGATGCTGCCACACACTCCCTGCATATATATAAAAGAAGAAATTGATGTCATCAGTTGGTAACCACAGAAAAGAGTGTTTCAAACAACCTAAAAACTTAGTAAATAGGCAGTTGCACACCATTTTGTGATATTCTTAGTTCCAAAAGCAACATGACTGTAGCATAATCTTTATTATAACAATTGTGAATTTTTTTGTTTGCACAGAGTTGTTATATTAGTTGCACAGTTTGCAGTAAATAGCTGGCAAGAGCATGACTTCTTTTTACTATAGAGTTTTCTGACTTTTTCCTTTTTGTTTTGTTGCAATGATCTGTAGGTTTCCGTTTTGCAAGGAGCTCTTTTCAGATTTTTCTGCACATAATTGGATGTTACATTTGAGAAGGGAAATCTAGGTGAAAGAAGAAAGAAGAATTGGAGGACAGATTATAGTTATATGTTTTTCATCGCCGTTTATGTTTCTAATTTTGGTATATTTGAACATATTTTAATATGGTTTGCAATAGGTATGGGACCAGAATATATGTGTGGGACAAGATTATATGTGTGAATATGTTAATATGGTTTGTGGCTTCATTAGCCATGGACAAAAGTTCTTGTGTTTTTGTTGTTGCACTACAGATTTCTGGTTTTCGCTAGAATAGACGTCTCAATTGCCAGGATGCATTTTTCCACTTGGCCAGCATACATATTCAGTTGGACATTCAATGTTTTTAGTTGGCTACAATAGATGTCTCAGCCGGCCAGGTTGCATTTATTTCAGTTTTTGGCCAACATGCATGTTCAGTTGGACAGTTAATGCACTCAGTTGGCTAGAATAGATGTCTTAGTTGGCCAGGATACATTTTCTCAGTTTTTGGCCAACATGCATATTTAGTTGGCGAGAAAACATGTTTTTTATTTGCACATATACTATAGTTTTTCTAAAGTGTTCACTCACAAACATCTATTGCCAAATATACATGTTTAGTTGGCCAGGATACATGTTTAGTTGGCCAGGATACATGTTTTTTAGTTGGCCAGAAAACACGTGGGGTACAATGCATGTTTTAGTTTTGGCTAGCATGCATGCCGAGTTGCCAAAATATAGGTTCAGTTGGCTGGGATGCATGTTCAGTTGCACATTTACGAATTTTTCGTTGCACATATCTATTGGGCAATCAATTTTTGTTCATTTTGCAAATAATAACTACAAGTTGGTAGAATGCATGTTTAGTTTTTGGCTACAATGCTTTGTTGAGTTGGCTTTAATCATGTTTTAATTGGCCAGAGAACTTATTTTTAGTTGGCTTGTTTAACACATCCAGGTGGTAGAAACTTGTTTGGCATGCATCAAGTAGTTTTTGGCTTGTTTAACACATCCAGCAGTAACATCAAGTAGGTTGGTGTCATGTGCCAGATTCACCTCTTTTTTGAAGCAGCTTCTCCATGGATTTGTCCTAGATCTATGGAGAAGGGGGTTTACATATGCCTATGCAGTAGAAGAAAGGGGGAAGTGAAGAGGGACAGAGGGGGCTTACCTACTTGATCTTACTGCCTAGTATGGCTCTGACCACCCTGCCCTTAGATCTTCTTTTTTGAAGCAGCTCCTTCTACTTTGGGGCTCCCATGGCGGCTGTGTAGGAGGAGGAAGAAGGGCTGGGGGCGATTCTGTTGGATCTGCTTCTGGCGTGGAGAAGAAGAAGACAGTGTGGGAGGGGCTGAGGCGTGGGGGCGAGTGGGGCGTGGGTGCGAGCTCGGGACAGCTGGCCACGTGGGACGGTTTCTGTTGGTGGTCGCTCGATCGGTCTGTTTTGGTGGCCAGTTGATCGGTCGGGTAGGTGGCCTTCCTTTTATGTTTCGCGGGGGACAGGGGGTTTCCCTTTTCAGCCGGCCGCTCGGTTGCACTAGTGGGTAGCCGACCGCCCACTAGACGCGTCCATAAAATTCATACCAAACTACATGTGCGTGCATGTATGAGTGAGAGAGAGAAAGAGGGAGAGAGAGAGATGCGGGATTGTAATTGGAAAACAGTAAAACGGAGCCATCTATTAGCCTCCACAACGATTTGGAGCTGTAAACCGTCGGATCACTCTAACGTGCGATGTAGATCGTCCCGAGGTCGTTCAGACGTTCCATTTACCGTCTCACGGGCCGCTGCTCTGCGGAACGAGCTCCCGTTCCTGTCCGTGATTAGGCCTTGAAAGGCCCATGCCCAGGTATGGTTTCTGCCTCGAGCGTTTGTCCATGGCGGCTGCCGTCCCTTCTCTCTTTCTCTCTCCGCAGGCGGCGGCAATGGCCGTGGCATACAGGAGAGACGGGCACAAAAAAACGGGACTTCGCCGATAGGACAGCGACGGGTGTGTACGACCTAATAACCTTCAGGTTCTACATCGACATACCACATCACAGCCGGCCAGGTCAGATCCCCTTGTGGGCAGGATGGATGAACCAGAGGTGAGGAGGTAAGAATGAAGATTGATGGAGTAGATGCCCCCCCCCCCCGTTCAG
>NC_041384.1:32516126-32524533 GCF_002162155.2 Triticum dicoccoides | reverse complement strand
GGCGCCGGTCACGCCGCACGCAAAAAACAGATATGTCGCGCGCGCATCGCCTGGTTTGGCGCGGCGCGCAGCACTGGCTCTAGCAATCGTGGTAAAATGCAGCGCGCGCACGCCGCTCCAGCAGCGCGCCAAAATGTAGCGTGCGCGACTCGCCGGTGCATTGCATATGGCATTTTCAAACAAGTTGATGAAGTTCATGCCCACGAGTTTAAAATCATGCCCACAAGTTCATCCAACCAAGTTCAAAATGCAAATCAAGTTCGATACACAAATGAAAGACACAGCATTCCTTGTCCTCGTCTTCGTCCTCGTCCTCATCTTCGGAAGACGATTCTTCCGCCTCCGAAGATGAATCTTCCTCCCTCTCCTCATCGCACACCGCATCACGTGAAGCTCCGACGATGTTGGCAAGATCTTCAATAGCAACTTCATGGGAATGTGTGCGAGGAGGCACATCGAAAGACATTCCGCCCATGGCGGCCGGAGGTGCACCCATGCCTCCCATGAGAGAAGCAAAACTCATGCCTCCCATGGTGGCCATAGCGTCGGGGGTGCTCCAAAGCCAGCCATGCCTCCCATTGCACCTAAACCGCCCACGGTACCTCCGAAGCCACCCATTCCACCCATGGCGCCGAGGCCACCGCCACCCATTGCATGAACCATGGCTCTTTTTGGGATCAAGACTTCTTGTTGGGCAAGAGTGACATACTCCTTTTGCGCCTCATTGAGGTTAGTTGTGTCCAAGAAGAACAAGTTCTTCTCCCATTCCAACAACCTAGTTCGCTCCTCATTGCTCACCTTCCTCTCCTCCAAAGCCACCTTCCTCTCCTCGGCCGCCACCCTCCTCTCCTCGGCCGCCAACCTCCTCTCCTCGGCCGCGGCATCTTGGGTCCTCCTCTCCTCGGCCGCCACCCTCGCTTCCGTTTGTCGCTCAAATGCAAATCATCCAAATCTTCACGCTTCTTCCATTTCTCATCATTCTTCAACACTTCATAGCAATGAGATAAAGTAAATACCCTTCCTTTCTTGATCTTCCCCTTCTTGGTTTTCCTCTCCTCTTCTTTGAACAAGTTTTGCGCAATGTTGTACTACATGAAAACAAAGCAAGTTAGCACCAACAACAAGCAAAACAAAGCAAGTTAGCACCAACATGTAAGATGACATGGCACTTACTCTATCGTCCTCATTTGTGCCACTTGGGTTCAACTTGTCAACCGCCTTTTGACAGGCCGCCCACCTTTGACAATCCGAGTTGATTGTCGACCACCGGGACCTAAGTGATCGGTTGGAGCGGTCAATTCCACTCACGTTGCGAGTATCAAAGTGTTCCTTCATCCGGTTCCAATAAGCATCTCTACTTTGATCACCTCCAATGGATGGATCCCTCGACACTTGCAACCAAGTATTGCATAGTAAGATGTCATCGGTGTTGGTGTAATTGCCCGCTCTTCCTTTTGGTGTGTCGACAATGCCCTCACCCTCCTCGTCCACCTCGAACTCATGGTCTTCAAAATGCATGTCATTGGTTTGAGACCAATGCGAATTGTTGGAGCCAACACCCATCGTTGACATGTATGCATCATCATTGAGACTACAAATTTTTTTGAACAATGCAAATAAGCTATCTATATGTGACGAATGCATTCAAAAAATAACAAAAAAAGTGAAAAGTTAGAATTTTTTTACCTTGGAGGCATTTCGTCGAACGTGTCGTGCGCGCCGGCCGCCGGCTCAACGAGTGAGCTTGCCGGCGCTTCGGCAGCCGCCGCGCCCGTCGCACGCCCCGCAAGCTTCTTCCTCCTCGCCTTGGAGGTGCCGGAGCCGTCCGCCGCCTTGTTTTTCTTCGCCGATGTCTTGCCCTTCTTTGGTCGCGTCGCATTGGGGAGCTTTGAGGAGGAGGGGCGGCGGCTCGGGCCGGCGCCGGCGCGACGCCACCCGCCACCGAGGTCATCCGCGGCAGCATGAAGAGGCCGCGCGCGAGGCCACTGGTCGGAGGAGCTCCGGCGGAGGCGAGGCCAACGCCACCCGGGCTAGGGTTTGTGGCGGCGGCGGGGGGGAGGGTCGCGGCTATAAGACGGGGTGAGCGGGGTGCCGGCGCGTGCGTCCATGGGTGCGGGTCGCCGGTGCTAGCGCGTGCGAGGCTTTGGAGGGGGAGAAGAAGAGCGCGCAGCGCGAGCGTCGAGTGTGCCGCGTGCGGAAGCGGGCCCCACAAATACATCGCGCGAGGTACCGGTTCCTGCCGCGCGCCCAACTGCTTATACCGCGCGCGCGGTTATTGCGCGCCCGCTGGAGCCATCCGCCAGGTTGCGCGAGCGCTAAAGTGGGTATATTTACGGCGCCGCACATGTTTAGCGCGCCTGTTGGAGATGCTCTCAGGCTGGCAGCAGACTCTACCCCTTCCATTGGCTGCCCCTCCTGGTACCCAGGCAAGGAGTTGATCTCCAAAACCTAGCAACTCTCAATTTGGAGCACTATATTGGATGTGGATCCAATTCCACGATCATTTGATGATTTGAAGTGTGTCAACCCTCCATATATTGCAAGCTGCTACTCTGTTTAAAAAAACTGCTAATGGATATTAGATTATTCCTTGGAGAACCAAATTTTGCTTGATCTGTTGAGATAATTTTATCATGGGTTTGTTTGTCTTCCAGGGTAGTCTAAAATCGGTGAATATTTTAGTCTGATGTGCCTGTTAGAGATATGGTTGGCTAGATGTTTTCAAATTCCACCAATCCTATTTTTTTTGGATATCTGCAGTGAAAAGAAAGAAAATTCATGATGGATAGACTAGAACCAAAGGCTCCCTTATCTGATGGTACTACAACACATTATAAGGTTGCAGAATCTAGACTTCTTAGTATTTGCATTTGACTACATTTGCAAGCCAGGACATTGATGTATAACTGCAGTTTGTCAATGAAATTGTAGGTACTGTTTATTTGCTTAGGCGCGAAGATATGTCCAGCTTTTCTTGTGTTTTATGGGTGGGCATTTGCAAATAGCCAAATGCTGCACCCATGAACATGACTCATTTTCTAAACAGCATCATAAGCACTATTGAGTTGATCGTTTATTATATTTTTGCACTTCCTCACTACAACTAAAATCCAGATATTTCCCCCCTTTGATGTAGATGTGTTGATATGTAAACATCAAGGGATTCAAATTTTCTACACTATACTTGAGGATACTATTCATTTGCATGTTATTTTCAAAATATATATAACAAATTTGTTTTAATCATGGGCATGAGCTCCGCCAATCATTAAAGGAGAGTTCACAAAATGAACTTGCACACAACAAGCTAATACAACACCAAACCGAGAATCAATTACTACCTAAAAATAAGAAGCTACTACTTTCTTGAGCGAAAGAAACAGGCTCATTGTATATATATCCTCCCTCTCTTCTTTTATTCCTCTATGCATGCAAATCACAGGATGAAGTCAAGTGTACAACTTAACATTTTTAATGGACATCTTGTGGACAATTTATCATGGTAAGTAACTTGGCCCAATGGTTCTCTATTGACTAATCTTCTTATGGTAGAAAGAAGAGCTCAATACATGCTACAGTCCATAGGGCCTTCCAAAAGGTTTGATCATATTACTATAATCGCAGGTGGCAATTTGCTCCAGTTAGCGGGTTTTTCGATCACTCTGAAGAACTTTAGCTAATTATGGTGGATTTTATATATACGATGTTTGTGTCCAGGAAAGAAGTGATGTTTTAAATACGGTCCAGCTTTATGTAACTTCCGTTTGCTCGATATTTTCCCACTTGCTACTCCTTAACTATTTGTAACCTGTCAAAGAAAAAGAGAGATTACGGGAGCTATAATGCACTTCACTATTGAGCTTATATTTATAGTTCTAGCTTTTTTTACGAAGTTACCATCTATGTAATCTTCCTCCCTATAATAGAGAAATTGAACCTTTTTGCCGCTCGGTTATCTCTTACATGCTTGGTTGTTCCAACCACCTTAGGCCTTTGATTTGTTCTTTTCTGTTAAAGCTTATCTAGCTATTTAGTGAGGAAAAAAAACTTTAGTGGTTGGTTTTCTTGACCGTCGGTCGGTTTTGAATATATAATAAGGTAGAAGTATTTTTTTCAAAGGAAAAGAAAAGTGGTTGACGTCCTCGGCGCTAATTTTGCATATTCATGTAAATAATTTCTACCTGCTAATTTTATGGGATATGCTAAACAGATTAAATGAATCACTATTTAGTTGCTCATCTTTTGTCATGTTATGCATTTGTCTGAATGTTATATTTTTTTTTAGAACATCTTTTAATTGTTTATATTGAAAAGTAAAAAAGCATAATCATCAAAGTACCTTTCATCACTTCACTGCATCAACACTGGCGGGCGCGGCAACGCGCGTCTTCATGTTCTAGTTGCACATAGTATGTCTCACCTATTTATTCCTTTCAATCATCGTCTTGTATGAAACAAAACGAAGGGAGATGACAGCAATCCACCGCATCCGACCAAAGTTATTTCATCTCTTTATTCTTTCCAACAATAAAGGAAAAAATGAAGAGGGAAACAAAGCTTGTTATATCATGCTTGCCGGAAGTTCCTGAATTAGAGAGGATTGTGGATGAGATAGACTATCCGTACTTGCTGTGCTGATGAGGCGACTGGAGACATAATAGATATGCCCTCAGAATGCTTCCTACCACACGAAAATCAGATCTTCCAACCGAAATTACACCAAGATCGCTCATGTTTGAGGAGATAGAGAGAGGAAGGAGAGAACCCACCTTTTGGTGCAGGGATGTTGGAGGAGGATGAGAATGATGAGAGATGTGGCTCGCTTGGAAGTCGGCACTGGGGCATGGGGCGACCGCAACACGCGGGTATTTGACGGCGAACCCCCACGAAACGCTGGGCTGGAAATGGCACCGCGCCATCGGCACCACCATCGCTGCTAACCGTGAGGTGTGTATGGTAGCTTTGCAACAACTAATGATGAAGGGGTCGATTTGCTGGGTGGAGGAGACGAAGAACAGGGGGAAATAAAGTGGGATGATAAGGGCATGTACAATGGTTCTATCTTAGGAATGTCATGTAGGATAAATGATGAGGTGGAGGAGAGAGAAATCATAAGAAAATGTTTGTCTTCTCTTATTTAAGAGAAGACAAGAGATGATCTCTTAGCACAATATGTCTCACCATGTTTTCAAGAATAGCTAGTTATTGAAGATAAGACTAAGAGATGACTCATTGTAGACATGTTTTTTTTTGTTGTCTCTAAATTAAATGCAAGACTAAAGATAAGACCATTTTATCAAGCATTGTATATGCCCTAATGATAGTGGTGTCCGTGGTTTACAGATAGAAACAGATAAACTGGGCTGATAAGATCCCTTTTGTATGCATTCAGAAGGATGTTTGATGCGCCTGATGGTTGTGGTGGGTCCTTGGAAAGTAACATATGCTTATGTAGTGGTTGGTCTCATATGTAAGTCAATCAAAAAATGTTGATATGGCAAGTGTGTTGAGGTGGATAAGTTTGCATGTCAAGAGAAATAGCATAATGGGGACGAACTATTTAAGTATTATAGATTAGTTGTTCGTACATGAAAATGTTGTGGCGGTCATGCAATTTATGGATTATCAAGTTATATCAGTTTTATCTAGATGAAACCTAGGAATACCATATAGGTTTCAACAATATTGATTTTAACCATGTGGTAGGCACCTAGTGTCCTAGAAGTGCAGATGGTTAGTTGTAGCCGGTTTCGAAGTAAAAGTAGCGAACCCACGAGTAGCTAAGGAAATTATCGTTGTCCATTGTGAATGTCGTGGTAGCAGATGCCTTGGATAGGCTTATCGAACATGGTTGGAGCCAGAGAAGACGTCGGTGGGTTCCGAAAATGAGATTGGGGACAAGCGGATGTCATGCCGGAGGCGAGGAAGACTGGCAAGCACGCCGGCGGATTGTTCCTTGGTTGAAATCTTGGCGGCGAGCGTGGATGTCAATCGGGAGAGGTCCGGCGAGGGCGACTCGCGGAAGAAACCAAACGCATTAAGGTTCATGTGGCTCACCGCACAGCAGCTCCATGTCGATCCGCCCTCGCTGATAACTAGCTAGGCCTTCGTCGTCGTCGTCCTCACCGCCTCAGGCAGCCTCCATCGACCACCGGTCCCGGCTGCCCGGGATCACCGTGGTCGTCGGCTTGGACGATGCCCACACTTACACTTTGGCGTCTTTGTCGCGGCGCCGTACGTGCTCGCAGTTGCAGGCAGAGACGATGGCAGCTCCTGGACCTCGCCTACGTACGAGGCTGGCGCCCACATCGGCCGTTGGGCATGAGACGACACGTCGCAGGTGCGGCGCAAAGAAGGGAAGCCGCCTTGAATTGCCTCCTCGGCGCCGGCGTCCCGAGCCGGAGCATGCATGCATGCATGGCCGCCGTCCATGGCGTGGAGCAGCATTCGCCTGGCCGAGCGACGGAGATGACGAGGGAGGAGAATGCGGAAAGCACGGCAATTGGGGCGTCCAAAGAAGAGGTGTTGGTTGTTTGACGGAAGCGTTTTCGTTTTCCGTGACATTCTCGTTTGACGGAAGCAAGATTCCGGTCCATTCATGCACACGTCCATTCGTTCCCTCGCGGCGAGGCGATCGATCAGAACGCCACTTCGGTTCACGTCCATTCTTCTGGTTCACGTCCGCCACCATCTGGCCGAACCTGCACGGTGGGCTGACCACCGGCACCGTGCCGCGCGCCTGCTGTCCAGCACGCCCGCTGCCAAGTCCACCGGCATGCACGTCCTTGGACTTCTGGCGCGATGATGACGGAGTTCACCACGTCGTCGTCGGGATGGCACACGGCCAGCACCTGGAACCCGCCTCGCCCGATGTCCTGGGGGTCCACGATCGGGTACAGGAACCCGCGCGCGCCGTGCGCGCTCCGCACGACGAGGGCCGCCCCGTCCGCCATGTGCGCGCCGAGGTGCGCGATCACCCTGGCCTTGTCCTCGGCGGCCATGCCCACGAGCGCCGCCAGGAAGACGACGTCGTACTAGGCGAGCTCGCCGGTGAGCGCCGGTCTGCGACGTCGTCGTCGGTGAAGAGCGCGTCGACGGCCGGGGACGGGCTGAGCGACTGCAAGTGAGCCGCCTGAGTATTCGTCGCTCAAGTTTCGTTGTGACGCCACATGTCAGAAATGTCAGTTCAGTTCTACCTGTGATTCATGGTGAGTCATCGTGGACAAAAGTCTTTTCTTTCTCCTTGGCCCCAAACAACCATAAAAATATATCAGCGTCTAAGTCAGGGGTGAAAATCATAAATAGAAAAAAGCGTTGTGCCCGGGATTGAACCCGGGTGACAAGCAAGAATACTTACCACCATACTACAATGACTTAACTGACAGTAAAATGCAATGTGAGCGATGCCGGCCACGCGACAATGGTTGAGGTAACCGGCTCTTCTTCGGCGTGTGTGCGAGATTGTCTCGATTTGTTTGTTGGTGTGAAGTCGAAATTATGACGGCGGGCCCTGTGATATACGATGACTGGTTGCAGATGACCCGTTCGGCGATCTTCTGTGGCACCATCCATGCATGGTTCTGTCCATTGTAGTTATCGCCAGAGTCAGAGTTGTGATGTCTGATATTGCTAGCTCATCGTAAAAAAAAATTAGCGGCTACCAACAATAATAGATATTCTATTACAAAAAAAATCATAATCTTCAACTCCTAAGCTCCCTTGAAATAGAGAACACTTGGTTTTGAGAAGTTGATACACACGTCATAGATGAGCGACGTGCGTGACGTGTCGTCTCCACATAATAGAGCAAAAAAAATTGTGTGAGAGATTGTTGCGCCAAACCAGTCATGTCTACACCATTTGGTGGCAGCTATCTACCAGTGAAAACATTTTCTCTTCAACCATGTCTATGCTTTCTTTGGATCTCACATCGTGGTCACCTCCACTAAAATTACAAAATCAACGGCATAAAATCGTCATTAAATAAACAAGTAATAAATAAATCCTACAAGTAAGGAAACAACACCGCACACTGCGCATATACTTCTATCTCAAAAGAAAAGTGGAGAACTTATACTTCTATTTTAAAAGAAACGTGGAGGACCAGTTCGTTAGCGAAGCTACAACAAGGCTATGTTGAAGAAAACAACAATCTGGGATTAAAATAAATCCAGGACCTATTTGTAAGAAATTATGATCTGTTAGCGAGGCTACAACAAGGCTGTGTTGAAGAAGAAAAAAAGCCAGGGATTACAATAAATCCAGGACCTTTTTGTAAGAAATTATGATATGATGTAACACTATTCGCAGTGTACACACAAAGACAAGAAGGGAAGAAATCAACCCAGAAAGGACCTGTTTGTAATTACCAAAATAAACGAGGGCGCAAAAGAAAGGCCTTCGGGGG
>NC_041384.1:32486752-32515713 GCF_002162155.2 Triticum dicoccoides | reverse complement strand
ATATGCCATAAGGGAAAGGACCAGCGCGCAAAATGTCGCAGACAAAGACAAGAAAGGAAGAAATCAACACAGAAAGGACATGTTTCTAATCTCGGAAAAAAACAAGCGCGCGAAAGTAAGGCCTTCAGGGGCATATCTGCGAGAAGGGAAAGGACCTGCGTGCGAAATGTCAAAAAAAATTGGACCATTTCTCGATTTGTACGTGTCATCCTTGCGCAGGGGCCATGCTAATCTTCTCTGTATCGTTCCAATTTTATCAGATGTCCCCGAAGGGACAAGTCTGCTGCCTCGCTCAGGCTTATAAACCGGTGCGTCTCTCCTCTGTTGGCTGATGTGGGACTAAGAGCATCTCCAGCCGCGCCCCCAACAGGCCTCCCCAGGCCACTTTTTCGGCGTCGGTGTGAAAAAAACGGCCCAGTCGCGGCCCCAGGACGCCGAAAATCGCCGGCTCGGCCCTTTTTTCTGCCCGGCTATCACAGGCCGAACCCGGCGCACTGGGGAGCAGTTGGAGGCTCCGGCGCAAGGGAAAAGCGCGGCTGGCCCACGTCGTCAGGGGAAAAGTCAAGGTTTTCTTCCCCGACTCGCCTCCCACCCCCCACGCCCTCGGCCACCACTAGCTATATCCCGGCGCCGCCCGCCGCCCTTCACCGCTAGATAGCCATTCCCCGCCGGAAAAATAGCAGCGCTTCGCCGCGGCAGCCCCTCCAACAGCAACTGGGCGTTTCCGGCCGCCGTTCTCGGCCGCGGAGGAGCAGTTTAACGGCGGGTACACACCTACCGAGCGCAAGGTGTTCGGCGATTTGCCTGCCTCGGCGATGGACTCGGATGACGAGGAAGCGCTCGCCGCGCTGCTGGAGGAGGAAGCCGAGGCCGACGTCCAGGAAGAAGAGCATCTCATGGTGCTCGCCGCCCTCGCCCAGCTGCTGGCGAGCAATGAAAAGCCGCAGCGAGGCGGCGAGGCGCCTGGGCGGGTGAAAGCAAAGAACCGACATCGTCTCGAAGGCTACTGCATGCTCTACTCCAACTACTTCGCCGATGCTCCACTTCACGGCGAGAAAACATTTTGGCGCCGTTATCGGATGAGCCGAAAGCTCTTCCTCGGGATTGTGAATTCCATCCGGGAGTTCGACAACTACTTCAAGTGCAAGATGGATTGCACCGGCGCTCTTGGATTCACCTCCATCCAGAAGTGCATGACAGCGATGAGGATGCTTGCATACAGAGCTCCCGGTGATTCACTCGACGACTATGGCGCATGACCGAGTCCACCAGCATAGAGTGTTTCTACAAGTTCTGTCGGGCAGTGGTGGCAGTGTTTGGACCACAATACTTGAGAACACCCAATGCGGAAGACACTGCTCGGATCCTAGCACAAAATGCAGCAAGAGGATTTCCTGGGATGCTTGAAAGCATCGACTGCATGCATTGGAAATGAAAGAATTGCCCATTTGCTTGGCAGGGGATGTACAAAGGCGCCAAAGGCGGTTGCAGTGTGGTGCTTGAGGCGGTGGCCACACAGGACCTCTGGATTTGGCACTCCTTCTTTGGTATGCCAGAAACTCACAATGACATCAACGTGCTGAAGTGCTCTCCTGTCTTTGCCAAGCTTGTTGAAGGTCATTCTCCTCCGGTGAACTTCGAGATCAATGGGCGGCACTACAACAAGGGGTACTATCTAGCTGATGGCATCTATCCGAGATGGTCGACATTTGTGAAGACCATCTCAAACCCTATGCCAGGAGGCAAGAACGTCTGGTTTGCGAAGATTCAGGAGGCGTGCAGGAAGGATGTCGAGCGGGCATTTGGTGTGCTCCAATCTCGATTTGCTGTTGTCCGGTACCCCGCTCAGACGTGGTCCAAAGATCAAATGTGGGAGATTATGACTTGTTGTGTCATCTTGCACAACATGATCATCGAGAGCGAGCAAGAAGACCCAGTGTTTGACACTGAACCATACTACAGGCAGGGTCCTCTAACTGAAGTTGATCAACAGCTACCGGCAACTTGGACTGCATATCTCAGTATGCGTCAGGAGATCCGAAATCCACAGGTGCATCATCAACTGCAGAAAGATCTGATTGAGCACCTATGGAGACTCAAGGGGGACGTCGTGTGATGAAATACGAGTTTTCATTTGTTGAACTATATAATTTGTATTGAATTATTTGTTGTTGTACTATTTTGTTGAAGTATTTGATTTTTCTGTGACGAAATATGTGGTAAAAAAAATGTGTTGATAATTGAACGCCGAAACACGGCGAACCACGCCGAATATGGGTCTATTCTCGCCCATATGGGCTCTTTATTCGCCGAAATGGGACTGCAAAGTGGGTCAATTTCGACGCCTAAGGGCGACGATTGGGCGCAAAATTACCCCAGCGCCGATTGTATCGCCGCCTCGCCCCCAGAGGGCAATTTTTATGCTCCTGGGGAGGCAACGGCTGGAGATGCTCTAAACATATCAGCGCTCAGCGGGTTTGTTTCTCCCCGCCTGCCGGTGCCCCAGCAGGCCAGTACCAGTCTCGCGTTGGTGGGCTGCATTCCCGTAACGCGACCCAATTAGGTAGACAGCCCAGCACCTGGGCTCGGGCAAACGACAATAAGAGCTAAAAAATTGGAATGGAGATTGGCGTACATGCGTGTACCACGAGCAAAGGACGATGAGGTTCAGTAACTTCTTTCTTTGTTTTTTTTTCGTGAGAAAACTTCTTTCTTTGTTTTGATGTTGATGCTGAAGCAAAATATCTTTTTTTGCAAACTGAAGCGAAATATCAATGTCCAGAACTAGCTAAAACAAATGCCATTGCCGATGAGTCCAGGACTGAGGATGTGCCTCAATTGTCTGATGCCGATAATGATATCCTGGTTGCCCCGTTCTCAGAGAAGGAGGTGTTTGATGCTATTGCACAAATGAAAAACAATAAGGCTCCCGGACCGGATGGGTTCCCGGTCGAGTTCTATAAAAAGTGCTGGCACATTATTAAAGGGGATTTAATACCTATGTTTCATGATCTATTCTCTGGACAGCTTCAATTATTTCACTTGAATTTTGGAACTATCACATTGCTCCCTAAGAAAACGGATGCTGTGAGAATTGAGCAGTTCAGGCCGATCTGCCTCCTCAATGTTAGTTTCAAAATATTCACCAAGGTCGGGACCAATAGACTCACACAGATTGCGCATTCTGTGGTGCAACAGTCCCAAACTGCTTTCATGCCGGACAGGAACATCCTTGAAGGGGTGGTTGTTCTTCATGAAACGCTCCATGAAATCCACTCGAAAAAATTAGATGGAGTAATTTTTAAGGTGGATTTCAAAAAAACGTATGATAAGGTCAAGTGGCCATTCCTTCAACAGGTATTGCGTATGAAAGGTTTTGATGAAGCCTCGCACCGACAGGTCGAATCCTTTACGCAAAAAGGGAGTGTGGGAATTAAAGTGAATGACGATATAGGTCATTACTTCCAGACACATAAAGGCCTCGGACAAGGAGATCCGATGTCCCCTATCCTGTTTGACATTGTGGTGGATATGTTAGCAATTTTGATAGGAAGGGCTAAGGAGAATGGTCAAGTGGGTGGTTTGGCACCTCATCTTGTTGATGGAGGTGTATCCATCCTTCAATACGCTGATGATACAATCATCTTTATGGAGCATGATTTGGCCAAGGCGAGAAATATGAAGCTGGTGTTATGCCTTTTTGAACAATTGACCGGGTTAAAAATTAACTTTCATAAGAGCGAGTTGTTCTGCTTTGGTAGAGCCAAAGACGAACAGGAGTATTATAGGCAATTGTTTGGGTGCGAGTTGGGGAGTTTACCTTTCTCATACCTTGGCATTCCGATACACCATCGTAGGCTGACAAACAGAGAATGAAAGTGCATCGAGGATCGATTTCAGAAGAAACTAAGTTGCTGGAAGGGTAAGCTCATGTCATACGGAGGCCGTTTGATCTTGATTAATTCGGTGCTCACGAGTGTGCCTATATTCCTCTTATCGTTCTTTGAGGTCCCAGTTGGTGTTAGGAAAAGACTGGACTTCTGTCGGTCGCGCTTCTTTTGGCAGGGTGATGAACTTAAAAGAAAATACCAGCTTGCTAAATGGGACATCATCTGTCGACCGAAAAACCAAGGGGGTCTTGGTATTGAAAATCTTGAAGTTAAGAACAGATGCTTTCTTAGTAAGTGGTTGTGGAAGCTTTCTTCCGGGACTGAGGCCATGTGGGCGCAGATCCTCCGCAGCAAGTACCTCCAGACTAAAACATTGTCCCAGGTCACAGTCAGGCCGACTGATTCGCCTTTCTGGAAAGGACTAATGAAAGTCAAACAATCAATGTTCAATAGGACGAGGTTTGTTATTAAAAACGGTGCAAGTACATGTTTCTGGGAGGATACTTGGCTTGACGACTCACCTTTAGCCATTCAATATCCGTCTTTATATCGGATTGCTCGACGACGTGAGGTGTTCGTGGCAACAGTATTACAATATATCCCCCTTAATATTCAGTTTAGACGGTCGCTAGCGGGTAATCGTTGGGAAGAATGGCTCCATCTAGTTAGGAGACTGATGGAGGTTCAACTTTCTCACCAACCAAATGAATTACGCTGGAAGTTGACTAGATCTGGAGTATTTACATTTAAATCAATGTATATTGATGTTATTAATTCGAACTCCATTCCAACTTCCAAGTATGTCTGGGCTGTCAAAGTTCCTTTAAAAATTAAAGTGTTTATGTGGTTCGTCCATAAACAAGTTATTTTAACAAAGGACAACTTGATAAAGCGTAATTGGACAGGACCTACTAGGTGTAGTTTTTGTGATCGGGATGAGACGATTAAGCATCTATTCTTTGATTGCCCGTTGGCCAAAGTTCTTTGGCAGACGGTCCATATTGCTTTTAATATTACTCCACCGACTTTTGTCAACGCATTATTTGGGACATGGCTTAATGGGGTTGAGCCTGACTTAGCAAGACATATTCGGGTTGGAGTTTGCGCTTTGTTGTGGACTATCTGGAATTGCAGAAATGATTTGGTTTTTAACAGAACATCACGGATTCATTTTTTACAGGTTATTTTCCGAGCTACAGCAGTGATCCGTTCGTGGTCGCTACTCACTCTGATGGAGGCCAGGGAGCATTTGGTTATTGGATCTATCCGTTGGGAGATGGTAGCTCAGGATATCTTCAACCGGTTTGGATGGCGGTCATGTAATAGGATAGGCAATTAGTTTACCTATCTATTTTTAGCCAGCCAGTTGTGACGTTTTTTCCTGGCTAGTTTGTGTATCTAGCCTTTTAGGCTCTGTGTGAGCTGCCTTTTTCTTTTTTTCAGTTGGAGACTTTGGAACCTTGTTGGCACTTTTTGTTTTTTGGTTAATAAGATGGCCGTATGCATCACTCTGATGCAGAGGCCGGGGAGCCCCCCTTTTCGAAAAAAGAAAAAAAATCAAAATCACAAACTCAAAGTTGTTGAGCGGCATTCATGTTGGAAGAAAACCTCTCTAGTTGTATGCTCCAGCCGTGTAGACGCTATCATAAAAAGGTCTCTATTCTTCGGCCACTGCATGATAGATCACGTACGGAGTCATCGCATACACGCATGAATAACATGCATAAGAGATGAAACACTTTTATTGTTAAAAATTACATCATTCCTGGTAAGCTACCTTGCCCAACATAAGGCAGCCGCCCCCGCGAGTAGATGTGCAGAAAATTGTTTATCAAATACCCCGCAACCAATTGCCGAACATATTATGTCCACTACGTGGGGGATATAAATTTGAAATTACTTGAACTATGGCCCAGACTGCACGAACAAATTTAGACTCAAAAAATAAGTGTTTAATGTACTCGTCATGTTGGTAAAAGGCACATGTCTTGCTACCTTGCTAGTTGCGTTGTGCCAGATTATCTCTAGTTAAGATGATCCCTCTGTTTAGAAATCAGAGAAATATCTCCACACTTAAAGGAATTTTGAGCTTCCACAGTTTCTTGTTATCAACCGAAACATCAGTGTGGACCAATACACCATACAAGGATTTGACTGAAAAGCTATCATTCTGATGCAAATTCCATCTGAACTTGGATGGTTCACTTGACAGGTGAATGGCCTCTAGAAGAATGAGTAATTCATTCCATGCTACCAGGCGAGGCCAAAATGGTCCCTATGAAAAAGAAATTCCGGGTTTTTTGTCCCAATACTTGTTTAAGAATGTTTGTATAATTAAATATTTAAATTTTAAATTTTTGATATGAATATTGAAACGTGGTTGATATTTAAATTATATAATTATTATTTTAATATAAGTCATAAATGAAAATTATAGAGTTGGCGATGGCGACATCAACGACAACAACGAGAGGCGGCTCGGTGCTGAGAGAAATGTCAGGTGGCCGCGTAAATATGCTGAGAAGTTTTTTTTTATTCGATCCAAAATTGGAGCGGGTTCCATTACCAGGGGAGAATATCTGGTACTCCCACCTCTAGGGTGCTCCCGGTGCTCCAAACTCGGTAGCACATTTTTAAATGTTTGAAAAATTCTATGGAAAAAAAATCCAGCACATAGACACAACACCAATGTATGTTGTCACAAAATTTGAAATCAAAATTCCAAGCATAGCTTGAGAAACATAATTGACAAATTCGACAGTAAATAGTACGCAACATAAGTTGGGCTTTAGTTTTGGCCCGTTATCACATTGATGTCGATTTTGTCTTTTTTGTATCTCGAGCAATGTTTTGAATTTTGATTTGAATGTTTTTGACAACATACATTAATGTTGTGTTAATGTGCTAGTTTTTTTAAGAATTTTTCGACCATTTAAAAATATGCTACCGGGTTCGGAGCATCGGGAGCATCCTAGGGGTGGGAGTACTGGATATTCTCCCACATTACTAGGTGATAACACAAGATAAACAAAAGAAAGGACAACACCGTGTCTTTTTGAGGAGGTGTTTGTTTCTAGGGATTTTTTTGTGTAGGGACTAGAAAAAGTCTCTCTTAGAGACTTTTTTATCAAACGGAAGGGACTTTTTAGGGACTAAACTAGGCATTTGGGACTAAATGAAGAAGACTCTCAAGGAGAGTCTTTTTAGGACTTTTTGGGACTTTTCCAACAATGCCCCTCCATGCACTCATTGGCCCGCCACCCCATGGTGTTGTTTGATTGTTATTTTTCTATATACTAGGGGCAACATAGTCATTTAATAACCTTTAGGAAGGAACTAGGGACTTTTTAGTCTCTGAAAACAAACAGGGAGAGACTTTTTAGGGACTAGGAACTTTTTAGTTGGGACTAGAAAAAGTCGTAGGACTAGAGAACCAAACACCATCTAAATCACGCGTATAACTCTTATCGGTAAATCAAAAAAAGGTTCGGCTGCCGCCTGCGCTGCTAACAGCTCCCTAACAGATGGAACAAAACAAAGCCAACAGCAAATAAACCTCCATGAAATTCACAGCAAAAGCTCCTGAAGAAACCCCAGCTAACAACAGGATGAGACCAACAAGAACCACCCAAAATCAGAAAACCATGGAATACAGCCCTCCAGGTCTTCAAGAGAAGTTGCATTTCCAAAGCAAATATAGGCTGAGTCGCTGAGAGGTTGTGTTTTTAGAGATGAAAAGCTATATTTTTGAAAGATTATCGGTTTAGCGATATGCTAGATAGGTTTTAATCAAAAACTTTTCACCTCAAATATAAGTTTTGAAGGTTCTCCTAGAGATGCCCCAGCATCCCACGGTCGGTTCCCTTAAATAGGCATATGTCGGTTCGTCGTGTCTACATCTAGATACATTCATTCCTGCGACAAGTAATTCGGAACAGAGGGAGTATTTCCTTTCTGAACCCAAAGATTGTAGTCTTATGAAAACCAATTCTGCAGGAGTAGTCACAAGCAATCACCACATTGCCCGACAGACGGCTGCGAGACGATTGATTCTTGGCATGGTTGATTGAGGAAAAATGGATCTGCCCTTGGGATAGATAGATGCTACCCAACCAAGTTTGCATGATTGAGCAAAGTTGGATCTACTCTGGGAAGAATGCAGATTGGCGTACGTGCGTGTACCACGAACAGAGGAGCGTGAGGTTCAGTAACTTATTTCTTTGCTGATGCTGAAGCAAAATAGCAATGTCCAGAAAAAAAGGAATCGCCGTTGCCGGGGATCGAACCCGGGTCACCCGCGTGACAGGCGGGAATACTTACCACTATACTACAACGACTTGATTGATGAATTTTGCAAACCCATTGTTGTTGACCGATATCTCATAGGAAAGCCTGCTACATAAAACATTGTATGCTTGTGGAGCCATCAAAGAGTTCCTCTATCTACTAGACATCATTTATCATGAGACATCATTATAAATAGGCATCCTTCAGGAGATCAAGGATCTAAGTAGGAATTTCTTTTTTTTTTGCGGGTGATCTAAGCAGGAATTTCGTTGACATTTCTTTTGGTCATGTTGGGCGAGAAGCTAATGAGGAGGTCCACCGATGCGAAGCAAGCGCGTCACTCGGAGAAGATGCCTCCGGCTTAATCTGGATCCTTTGTTCCTAGCGGACTGTCAGCAAACTATTGCATTTCACTAAGAAAGTACGTGATTCGCAAAGAAAAAAAAGTTGACCTCACTCATGTTAAAGCATAATTTAAAATTTTAGAATAATTTACTTTGCATTCCCATCTGTATATTTTTCTAATCCGTTTGTGATGTCTTGCTTGTCTCTGCCTTCTTCATCATCGCCTGCCTACGTCTTGGTTATTCGTGTTGTTCGTCTGAGGTGTCCAGAGTCACGTGTCATTGTGTCGATGTGTCGCATATCATGTGACAGAGGAAATGCTGGCACACTGTGAGCGATGTGTGTGAAGTGTCGTCTCCACGTAACAGAGCGACGCCATTTGTGTACAGAGATCATTGTGCCAAACCAGTTATGTTTCCTGGGTTGAAGCTGGTGACGGCTGTCTACATGTGAAAACTTATGCTCTTCAACCATGTAGTATAAGCTTTCAATGGACTTCACACCGCAGCCATCTCGGCTAAAATCACAAATGAATAAATAACTAGTAAAAAAGAAATCGTATAGAGGAAACAACACGGTAGAGTGCATGTATACTTCTATCTTACAAGAAGTGGAGGAACAACATAAAAAGGCCAGGAATAAATAAACAACTACTCACAAATAAATAGTACAGATTAGAAAACGGCACGGCACACTGCACATATACTTCTTCTATAGTAAATAAAATAGAAGTGGAAGAGCATGTAGTGAAGCTCCAACAGGATTTCATTCTAACGAATCAGATATTACAATAGAGCAGGGACCTGCTTATAAGAAAATTACAACATGGTGTAGCACTATTTGGAGAAGTATATGTGCAGTGTGCCGTGCCGTTTTACGCACAAAAGACAAGCAATAACCCAGAAAGGACCTGGTTGTAATCTCCAAATTGAACGAGGGCGCGAAAATAAGGCTTTAGGGACATATATGCGAGAAGGGAAAGGACCAGCATGCAAAATGTTAAAAAAATTGGACCATTTCTCGATTTGTGCGTGTCATCCTTGCGCATGGGCCATGCTAATCAAGGGTGAATAAAAAATTGCAGACTTTGGTGTGAGCGCTGGTTTGGACGGCACGATGGCCATGCGTGCCACCTTTGTAGGCACCGTGACATACATTGTTGCCCGAGAGAATTCGCGACGACAACTACTTGTACGCCGCTGATATCTGGAGTCTCGGGCTGACGGTACTGGAGTGTGCTACCGGTAAATTTCCCTATGATTTCAGTGAAGGCCCAACCAATCTCATGCTGCAGATACTCGATGATCCATCGCCGACACCACCAGAAGATGCATATTCACCGAAGTTCCGTTCATTTATAGATGACTGCTTGCAGAAAGAGCCTGATGAAAGGTCTACATGTGAGCAGCTTTTGTCACACCCATTCATCAAGAGGTATGAGGAAGCCGGTGTCGACTTGGCGGCATACGTCGGGGGTGTTGTGAATCCAACAGAAAGGTTGAAGCAAATAGCAGAGATGCTTGTTGTTCATTATTACCTTCTGTTCAATGGCTCTGATGGATCCTGGCATCATATGAAGACACCGTACATGGAAGAATCATCTTTCCGCTTCTCAGGGAATGTGTATGTTGGGCAAAGTGCCATATTTGATACTTTGTCAACCATAAGAAACAAGTTTAAAGGTGATCAGCCTAGTGGGGGGATTTTTCATGTTGTTGAGAAGATACATTGTGGTGCAGATGGGGAAAGAGAGATCACCGTTCGTGTGTCTGGATCATTCATTGTGGGCAACCAATTTCTAATACTTGGTGAAGGGCTGCAAGCTGAAGGGATGCCCAGCCCAGACGAGCTCGCAATTGACATTCCAAGCAATCGGGCAGGCCAGTTCCGGGAGCAGTTCATCATGCAGCCAGGGATTTCCATGGAATGCTACTACATACCAAGACAAGATCTCTCCATCAGCTAGTCCCGACAAGATTTGTAATTTGTAAGACTTCTTGGGCTAGTTTATCTTAAACTTATCTGCTCACAAAAACAACACTGAAAATTAGTATTCGAGAAATTACAATCAATTTTTTTGGCTTTGGTCGCCTGAGCTTATTACTTACTCCGTCTGCTGAAAAGTATATAATGCCCATGGACTAAAATGCATCCTGACAATGACCTATTTTGATTTTTTTTGCTGAAAATACCATTAAAATGGGTCATTGTCACAAATTTCAAATCAAAGAAACGTATTTCAAACACCATTAAAATGTTAAATGTTACGAAAAACATATGGGTCATTGCTACAAATTTCAAATTAAAAGAACGGATGTACTGCACATGCGATGCTTTTACGAGACATTCGTCAACTGGATTTAATCGAGTTGATTGCATAGAACCATCACAATTGCGGCGTCATTTGTAGAAAAGACGGTTTTCCAAAAAAAAAATTGATTAGCAATTTGCGCCGTATTGGTGTACCGTGGTGGCAGCGGTCTACTCCTCAAATAAAAGCAACAACACCCAAAGATGCACAAAATAAATAATTAAAACAACTAACAAAAAATAAACCTAAGCAGGAAATGACTGGACAGAGCGCACCTACTATTCTATCTATCTGATGATGAAAAGAGAAGTGGAGGTCCAGTCCAGAAGTGAAGCCTTGTACAATCAAGAATGACAACAGAGCAGGGACCTACGTGTAACAAATTAAGACTAGTCGGCCACAGTGCACGCAGAAGGCAGAGAGATCATCGTCCAAAGGAAGGATCTATTTGTAAGCTCCAAAAATAAACGGGGGCAGGAATGAAAGGCACCGGGGGACTTATGTGTAAGGAACTGAGGGACCGGCGCGCGAAATGTAAAAAAAATTTGAACCATTTCTCGATTTGTGCGTGTCATCCTTGCGCCGGGGCCATGCTAATCTTCTCTGTATCGTTCCAATTTTATCGGATGTCCCCGAAGGGACGAGTCTGCTGTCGCGGCCGGGCTTATAAACCGGTGCGTGTCTCCTCCGCTGGCCGATGTGGGACTAAAACGCCAGCGAGTCCGTTCCTCCCAGCAATCGCTGCTCCCGACCAGCCTCGCTCCTCCCGTGGGCACGCAGGCCGCATCCCCTCGCGCGGCCCAGCTCGGCGGACAGCCCAGCCCAGCCCAGCCGGCCAGGCTGGCGGAGGGCGAGACCATCATTATCAGCGGCAGCGGCGGCCGCTTTCCTCCACACACACACCATTATTTTCCTCTCCCTCCTCCTGACCACCCACCCACCTACCAGCCACCAAGGCGGCCGATCTCCCCTCCCCAGCCGCGCCACCGCCGACGCCGCAGCTCCGGCAGCCGTTCGTCTCGAGGTACGGACGAGCCTCCCCTCCCCTCCCCTTCCCTTCCCCCAGCGATCCTCCCAGCCAAATCCCTCCCGCTAGGGGACCTCGCCCGCCGCTCTAGATCTAGATCCGCCCCGTCGTCGCCGCAGGTGTTCGACCCCTCCCTCCCTCGCTCGCTCGCTACCGCAGGCGGGCAGGCGGATCCGGGCCCAAGTAGATCGATCCCTCCGCCTCGTCATGAAGTGCCCTTCCGGTTCCTCGGGCGGCCGCGATCCCTGGGCGCCTCCTCCTGGTTCGGGTGGTGGTGGTGGCGGCGGATCCAGCGAGCCGGCCAAGAAGCAGCAGCGGACCGGGAGCTCGAGCCAGGCCGACGAGGCGTCCACCTCCTCCTCCTCCTCACAGCCTCCGCCGCAGCAGCCGCCTGCACCGGATGGGGGTGATGTGCCGTATCTGGGGGAGGACCTGATGTTCGAGGTGCTGCGGCGGGCGGAGGCGCGGACGCTGGCCAGCGCGGCGTGCGTCAGCCGGGGCTGGCGGGCCCTCGCGCAGGACGAGCGGCTCTGGGAGGCGGCCTGCGTGAGGGAGTGGGCTGACCTCGGCTTCTCCGAGCAGCAGCTCCGCGCCGTCGTGCTCTCGCTCGGCGGCTTCCGCCGCCTGCACGCCGTCTCCATCCGGCCCATCCAGCGGCGCCGTGCCGGTGTTCCTGCTGCGCCTGCTCAGGAAAGGGGAAGGCGGCAGCAGCCTCCTGCCAGGCTGGGCCGGGACCAGGTCCAGCTGTCGCTGTCGCTGTTCTCGATCGGGTTCTTTCAGAGCATGCCTAATCACCCCCCTCCTAAGAAGAAAGATGAGGGTGATGGCAACGATAAGGGTGGAGGTGGGCGGTGCGGGTGATCCAACTGGCTTTGCCTAACAGCTAGTCTGGACAAGAGAGAGCACAAGGAGTTATGACAGAGACAGTGGAACTGCAAGGTGGTTGGATTATGCTGTTCTAATATGGATAGGTGTATGAGTACTGATATGTCATAAGGTCACCTGGAAATGTGGATAGGTGTATGGGTACAGATTGGTTGGTAGTTTAGTTGAAGCGTCACGGGACAGATGGGGTGCCATACCATATAGCACATGGAATCGCTTTGGGGAGAAATGGCCCCAAATCTGTGTGCTCTGGATTGTGGTTGCTTGATGTCGATCTCACAGTATATAGTATGTTGCTTAAGTTGGTTTGAATTATTGTGTAAAATTCTCGCTTTAAAGATTTGAGCAATGTGAAATTATGTGATTGAAGGGTCAAGCTAGTTTACTTCAGTAACAATGGCTAGATTTAAGCTTGCATGTGGTTGTTATAATAATGAAATGGTAGCTGACATTTAGCTAACTGAAATTTCTCGATACTCCAGATTGATCTTTGGTGACTGTTAGAAGCCACAGACACTGAAGATGGCGCAGCCTGCTGAGCTTTCCCGCGAGGAGAATGTGTACATGGCCAAGCTTGCAGAGCAGGCTGAGAGGTACGAGGAGATGGTTGAGTTCATGGAGAAGGTGGCCAAGACAGTTGACTCCGAGGAGCTCACAGTCGAGGAGCGCAACCTTCTATCAGTTGCTTACAAGAATGTTATTGGTGCCCGCCGTGCCTCGTGGCGCATCATTTCCTCCATTGAGCAGAAGGAAGAGAGCCGTGGCAATGAGGACCGTGTCACACTCATCAAGGACTACCGTGGAAAGATTGAGGTTGAGCTCACCAAGATCTGTGATGGTATCCTCAAGCTTCTTGATTCCCACCTTGTCCCCTCATCTACTGCTCCAGAGTCCAAGGTCTTCTACCTGAAGATGAAGGGTGATTACTACAGGTATTACAGTAATGTCCAGCATATAGTTCCTGCATGTTTGCTTCATTGCACATTAGATTGATTTGGTTGAATATTTTTGTAATAGGTACCTTGCGGAGTTCAAGAGTGGAACTGAGAGGAAGGATGCTGCTGAGAACACCATGGTCGCATACAAAGCTGCTCAGGTAGTTTGCTTGACCTGGATTTCATGGTCCTGACATTGAACTTCGTTGGCAAGAAATCTGTTTCATGCGTGATTTGTCCTGTTTAATTATTTGGTGGTGAATTTCTTGCTCAGTTGAGTTCATGTTGAATCTTTCAGGAGATTGCACTTGCAGAGCTGCCCCCGACTCATCCTATTAGGCTTGGGCTGGCACTCAACTTCTCAGTGTTCTATTATGAGATCCTCAACTCGCCTGACCGTGCTTGCGACCTTGCCAAGCAGGTTTGTTTTCTACAATAACCAGTTGTGCTGGTCTATTATGATTTATCAGTACATCTGAACTGAATAGAACCATGTGGATCTGAGATGATTCAAAGTCAATACAGTTTTATCTAATATTCGGGCTTGATAATCGCGACTAATAATTGAATAACAAGTACGTGCACCGGGCTGCCCTTTTTTATTTGAGTAACAACTGTTAACAAGGAATCAGTGTTATGAGCTACAGTTGGTTAGGCAAAGAAGGGTTGTTGTTGGACCTGAAAGATCGATAAAGAAATAATGACTGTTCCACATAATGTCCCTGGTCATAGGATGATCAACAAAAATTATGGTTGTAGTAGGCTTTTCAAAGCTATTAAGCAGAATTATTTATGTTTTCTAAGATAGCAGAGTATATACTGTAGCCTTACTCTGCGTTGCTCATGTCAGGCTTTTGATGAGGCCATCTCGGAACTGGACTCTCTGAGCGAGGAGTCGTACAAGGACAGCACTTTGATCATGCAGCTTCTGCGTGATAACCTGACGCTGTGGACTTCTGACATCTCGGTACTTCATTCCTCCCGAGCATACCCTCACTTGCTTCCTATCTTCTCACCGAATCAATCCTAAATATGTACATTCCGCTTTGCTTGGCTGCAGGAGGACGCCGCTGAAGAAATGAAGGATGCTCCCAAGGGTGAATCTGGAGATGGACAGTAAACACTGTCTATGTGTTCAGAAACTTGTCTTTCTCGCTTGTTCAGTGTAGATTGTAATGTCATCGTGGTTGCTGGTAATTGGAGGCTCCAATTTGTGTTGTGATAGGGAAGCTTGTAGCTGCCTTGCTTGCTCGACAGCCTGATTATCGGGCTGCACTGGTTATTGCCTCTTGTTGAACCTTTGTGTTACTTTGGTGGTTTTAAAATTTTTCTGCTGCTCTTGTTTGTGGCCCCTTGTCTTCGTATTCATCTGTGTTTCTTCTTTCCGGACGGGTGTCTCTGAACCCTTCCACTTTGCCAAGTCTTATTCCCATGTTATGGGAGTTTCGACATTCACGGTGCTCCTAAAGCACATTTGGGAGTATTATTTACCTGGTTATATGACTGGACCGAAGGCATCTGAGATGGAGACGAAAGCAACAAATTTGCAACTAGCTTGCGTTATGTTAACCATATGGGTTTCTACAGGTGGTATGCAGAAATCTTATGATGCGGCGAACATCATGAGTTGTAAAAAGGCTTCCATAGCGACGACAGTGCCGGTTCACAAGTATTTCTGCTTGTACTCACATGTATGCTGCTGTTTTCTCATTTTCCGCTCCTTTCCCCATGCAACAAAGCTTACAACTTGCTCCCTCTGTTCACAAATACTTATAAGATGTTTTAGATATTTCAATACGGACTACATGCAGAGTCTATATGCATGAACGCAGGGAGTACATATGTGGGCATTTCATGGCTGATATGGATTCTGCTTGCTTCCACATGATGCACTGATGGATCATGCTCACCACCAGAAAGTTCATCACATTTCCACTATTACATTACAACCATTCACAGTATCCCAATTCCACAAAGAAAAGAGCAGAAACTATCTTCTCACCTATAGACACTGAACTATTGTAGACCAAGAATTTACAAGGAGTGCATGGAGTTGTCCATCCGTCTTCCAGCCCCCCACCTGCCTAGATCATGGCTAAGATGCACCACTACTGCTTGATGCCGCCGCCAATGACCCGGTTCGGCGCCGGCATGAACATTTGTGCCAGCCATTGCAGCGGCTGGACCATCTCCGCCTGCTTCTTCCGCCAGTAGTCGATTGCCGAGCTGTAGAACTCGTTGCGGATCGTCTTGGAGGCGGCCCTCCAGTCACACTTCTCCATTTCCGCCCTGGCGGTCCTCCCCATTTCGCCCCTGAACTCGTCGTCCGTCAGCAGCAGCCTGATCTTGCCGACGCAGTCGTCGAGGTCCCCCGGGGCGAAGAGGAAGCTGGTCCTCCCCTCCACGTCCTCCGGGATTATGTCGGGGATCCCGCCGGCGCGGACCGCCACCACGGGCACCCCGGACGACATGGACTCCAGGACTACTTGGCCGAGCGTCTCCGACTCCGAGGGCATCACGAACACGTCGCCGCTCGCGTATGCCTGCGAGAGCTCCTCCCCTTGCATCATCCCGGTGAACACCGCCGGCATCCCCTCAAACATCTTCTCTAGCTCTGTCCTATATGGTCCATCTCCGATGAATGCAATTCTTACTCCAGGCAACCGGTCCATTACCCTGCTCAACCACGAAGCAAGATCAGTGAGAAGCTGCTCATAGTGCAAGGCACAACAGAGGGAAATGATACTCATCTCATTTTGGGTAGAAGCTTCACGCTTGTTAAAAGAAAAGTAAACATAATAATGAATCATGAATTGCAATGTATGAATGTTGCTCACATTTTCAGGAAATCCAGATTCTTCTCGCGCCCAAAGCGTCCGACGTGAATTATCAACGGTTTTTCGGGCTCACCATCACTGAAAACAATGCATCAGACAACACAAGTGTCAACAACTTAATCTATCTTGTACATAACATTTCAGAAGAAATGAAGTGGAATTTCACCTTAGCCTGACTCGCATCTCATGGCTGCGGAACCTGGGATGGAAGCTGGCAGAATCGACGCCTTTGTTCCAAAGGCGTATCCTGTTAGCTGAACAAGGATGTAAACCAAATCATTAACATCAGAAAAGTTAAGAACATTAGGACATGTAATATGCAACTACAATGTAAGAGATAAAACTATTAACCAACCAACCAGAAATGACATGGGCAGTTTCAAAATCCTTGCTGATAGCAGCAGATGGCACCAAAGTTAGATCAGCAGCTCTATGAAGGAACCCTGTGGATAACAGCAGGGGTAGATCAGTGGTTTGGTCACATAAAAGTTTGAGTGTTTGCAGTGATTGCAGATTAGGTGGGAGTGGATGGCTTACTGATGATTTGCCACATCGGTTCCACAAGCCAGCTGAATGTATATCTTGGAATGTATCTGCAGAGAAAATGTAGATATCATTCGGCGGCTATGGCAAACTGATCAAACAATCAGATCAAAACAGCTTTGCTGAAGTTGTTCACTAGCAATTTAAAGTAGAAGACAAAAAGGCTTTCTATCTCGGTGCTTCTTGCCTAAGTCTCTTCTTAAGAGCTGCAATCTGAATTGCTTAATGCACTTCTATGTTACTATTCCATAAATCTTAACACGTGACTTGCTTGATATTGCTGTAGGCACAACCCAGTTATTTATGTTTCCACACAATAACTAAACCGACCGCATTACTAATTTACTCTGGGTATTATAAATTATCCAATTACATGAGTCATTATCGCAGGGCATTCTGAATTATTTTTGAATGTGCCCTACTTACTTTTTATATTCCCATTGGAAAGTAAAATAAATGACCTTGCAGTATTAGTAATTAACGGCCATACGAGCATTGTTAAGAGAAAATAACTTACACTGGGACATGGGTGTGGTAGGACATCACTAGGGGGACGCTGAGCAGCTTAGCAATAGCAAGGGCCCCAAAAACCTGAAAATGGAGCAGAGTGTTACTTAGTGACTAACCAACCACCAGAGGATAAATGATCAGTGAAATGAATGTAGAAATAAAGTTACCATAATTCCAGGTGAGGATGCATGAATGATGTCAGGCTTGAACTTTGCAACCTCTGAGATGATCCTAGGGCTGAGTGCCAGTGACAGAGGAACCTTTCCATACAGTGGGCATGGAAAGCTGGAAAGGATGTGGAAACGGTTGTGAGAACACCCAAAGGCACAGCAGATCATGTGGTTCAATCAATATGATCACAACACTGCCATTCTACCATGGATTGATCATCATATCATTCATCAAGTTCATACAGATGGAGCACTTATTCAGAAAGTAATATGATTGCAGTGTTTTCTTTTCCCAAGTGGTACTTGATTCGATTATAAGCTTGAATTACAAATAGTAGAATATCCTAATGCCTAAAACTTGGAAACATGTAGTATTCCTTGAGAGCAATTCATGGTTCTACAAGCATTTAAAGTGCTAAGACAAAATCCTGAGAATTTACCTCCATGAACCAATAACCTTGGCGCCGTGGAACTCCTGGGGAACCCCCTCATGGTTAGTCACAACAATGACCTGCAGAGTGCAGAACACACATCAGAAACGTCCTTAATTAAGACATAGTACTAATCATCCACTGTCCTGTGATTGTTCTAGAGCCA
This sequence comes from Triticum dicoccoides, assembly GCF_002162155.2. Taxonomy (NCBI): domain Eukaryota; kingdom Viridiplantae; phylum Streptophyta; class Magnoliopsida; order Poales; family Poaceae; genus Triticum; species Triticum dicoccoides. Next base: position 32,497,376 of record NC_041384.1, on the reverse strand, counting down.
ATGCCAGTCAAAAATGCGTACCTCATCGCCCATTTCGCGCAGGTGCTTGATGAAGTTCTGGAACCGGTTCTTGTACCCGGAGATGTAGCTGCAAACATGCACGGAAGGCCCACCCAAAATTAGTCTAAAACGTGCGAGCATACATGGAGACTCAGCTTAATCATCATCAGCAGTTGTGCCAAAGCAATAAGTGGCCATTTACAAAGAAAATGAATTCTCCGTCAGTATCCATGCATGCAATTCACAGTTTCCGTTTCAAAAAATGCAATTCACAAAGCGTAGCAACTCAAGTGCTCAACCAACTGAATCGATTCACAGGGAACTCAACCAAATTTCTTTCTTGTTCACATAATATCCCAAGGCCCAACAAAGACCAGGCCGGAGCTTTATTACCAACAAAGAACCCTCACAAAGGAAGCTTGAAAGGGCGCGCAGGTGAGTTCTTACGCGAACGGCGACGGCTCGACGAAGAGCGCGACGCGGCGCGGGCGCGGGTAGGCGGCCTCGTCGGCGTCGAGGAGCAGCGGCGGCGCCTCCTCCAGGCCGTCCGCGCCGATCGCCATTGCCGCCGCCACCCTCACAGCACACCAAGCACGCCCTGGTTAGCACAAGCTGCAGTTCTTCTTGCGTGTGTGTTGGAATGGTTGCTGCGTGTGGGAGCAAGAAAGACGGCGTGTTCGGGGCTGAGTATATAAGAGAGAGAGAAGAGGAGTGGGAGAATTCGAGGGGGATATTCCGTCGGGGAAGAAGGGGATATCGGAGGGAACTTTGGGAAGCATATGCTCCCCTCTCTCTTTCTCTAATATTGTTCTTCTTCCGCGCTGCGATATATTATGATTGGATGGGGATCCTGGGAAGCTAAAACCCAAATCTTTCACGCATAATCCGATCTCCGGTGATGTGAAAGTGTGCAGCTGGGTTCTACTCCCTCTGTCCGGAAATACTTATCGGTGAAACGGATGTGTCTAGACGTATTTTAGTTCTAGATACATCTATTTTTATCCGTTTCACCGACAAGCATTTCCAGACGGAAGGAGTGTTTAACACTGCCTGCCAAGCTAAATACAAGCGGTGTTTTTTTTATTTTGCATAGGAAAAGGTCTATGCTAGTGTGCTTTCAGTGCAGTGATAAGTGACAAAGCGACGTCGATAAGAGCGAAGAGAGAGTGACCCAAGAAAATAATGGTGCTTGCATAAGAACAGAAAAAAAAAAGGGTTCAAGAACAATGAATTATAGTTTAGCTCTTTTGACGTCGCCCCAGATTTTTAAAAATAACTGAATAATCCACATTCGTGCTACTACTAGAGCTAAAACTTTCTGTTCACCAGGACTACTCCAATTCTTGTATGTAAAACTGGATTTATTAGCTGGCCAGGTGAGCCCTCTTGCAAGGCTAGTACAATGAAGCATTTTTATTTTCTTCGATTGGTTTGGCTGAGAGCTCAGATCTGAGTCATTTTTGCCAATTCATGTGGTCAATGATTGTTGTGCTGGGTATATTCCAGGGAGGTTTTTTGACTAGCATGGAGCATCCACTAAAATAAAATACTCCTATAAACCAACTGACAATAACTGCTACCATGGCCTACAAAGAAGCCTGAAAGTGTGGTGAGCTGCTAGTGGGAAGAATTCAGCTGCAGAGATCAGATCTTGTTGCCTAGCTGAAGAATTAGCAACAGCCAAGTGATACAGACACAGCCAAGCCAGTGAGTGACCAGATCTTCAGGATGCAGGATATCCATGCAAATTTTGCAGGAAACAATTGAGGATATGCTGGCAAACTTGCAGGAACATCATCATTGGACAGAACACACACACATGAACGAGGCAACAACATCCCAGTAGTACCACATCTTTATGTTCATGATAAAGCCATAAATAAAACCAACGGACCCAGGCCACACGTATTTCGCTGATTTTACTCATGTTCCGCAATGTCACCGAAAAACAACAGATCTGAGTCAACATCGCAACATCACTGAAGGTTGCTTGCGTTAAATCTTAATGAAGTGGTCTTCGAAACACTCAAGCTGTGAGCCTGTGACCATACATATATCCAGTTGTTGCTACAGCATCCAGGACTAAATGTTACCATAATGCAATTCCTAAGTTCAGGCTTGAAACACCCTGCCGCCACGAGCTTGACCATGGGCAGGAGGTGCAACAGATGCGGTGTTCGTCCAAAGAATTCGACACGCACAGCTGGAGAACGTCCTGGCCATCGTTTTAAGACCTCAGAGGGCGTCTCGGGCAGCAATCCTGCACACGATTGCCTCTGGCAGTGTAGATATTGACAGTTCCTGTGGAGTTATTTTGTATTGCTGCCAGTAGGGAACAAGGAAAATCCAGTCAAACAAAGGAAAAATAAAATAATTATGATATTCAGAATCATATAGCTAGTGTCAAGTTCAGCTGAAAAACCTTCAGAATCTTTGGTTGGTCTGCTCTTGTCTCCAATTCTGACAGATCAATCTCGGTTCCGCTGATGAGCTTTTCCAGTGCTTTCATCTGTGATGTAACCATTTCACACTCAATGGTTGCTCGAACTCCTCCATTTGGAATGATAATGACTCACACAAATGCATAAGGAATATAGATGGCATGAAACTGAGAGCACCGCATACAGTAACACTACTTGTTCAATGCATCTCATAGTGCTTCTGACAGATTCAGAGTGGTCTGCATTGAGCAGGAGAGGGAGATGAGCCCCATCAGTTCTTCAAAAAATGTTTGCAGGCATGTTGTGCAGTTCTTCTACACTGCTATGCGCATTACTAGGATAGGTGATTTTGGTATATTATGATATCAAACATCTATGAGAAGACACTTGCATTTCAAACTGTTCCTTTTGAACTTCATATTTTGTAGTACCTCATCGATGGCCCTGTATTTTTTAGCCAGATATGGAATCAATGATATCAAGTCTACTTTTGCTTTCGTATAATGATTTTCCAGATATCCCAATAATTGGTAATAGGAACCAGAGTGTGACACACATAAAACGCTTAGAGTTCTGAAATGTTGGGTCATTACAAGAAGCCCTTGATTCAAGGCCCATAATTAGAGTAGTAACACTAGATGTCCAAAGCAAGAAAGTTTCAGCTAGGTTTTGATTTTAGTTTTTACACTACAACCATCAGAGCAAGAAAATTCAAAACTTCAGATTTGTGGTACTCAAGCTCAGGCAATTAGCAAGAAACTGACAGGTTCAGCGAGATTCACAGTCAATTCAAGCAGGGTTATTAGCAAGAAACCAACAGGTTCAAAACCATGACGGAACAAGGGGTGCATCCTGAGCATTATACCTCTTCATCTGAAGCATCAAACCGCGCCGCGAGGATATACTGCGTGTCATCGGCGATACCGCACCGCTTCAGGGACTCTGTTATCTAAGAAACACAAAACCAAGAAAACTGTCACCACACCGCGCTGGAACAATGCCATCATCATGTGAGGTGAGATCAAGTACTCCCTACGGTCCTTTTTACTTTGCATATAAGAATTGTCTGAAGTCAAACTTCACAAAGTTTGACCATATTTGTAAGAAAAAATATCAACATCTACCATGCTAAAGTTATAGTCTGAAACTTTATGTCATGACGCATCTATTGGTATCGATTTTACATTGTGAATGTTGGTATTTTTTTTCTATAAAGTTGGTCAAATTTTACGAGGCTTGACTTCAGACAAATTTTATATGCAAACCAAAAAGGACCGGAGGGAGTACATCCAGAGTAATAACAATTCTCTGAAAAGAGAAGAAAGAATTAACAGCTAGAGTAACCCACATGCTTCGAGCCAGAGCAGTTGTAGACGAGCTCCGAGTGCAGGGTCCTCGTGGTCAGCGACTCCCTCGACTTGGAGAGCAGCGCCTTGTGCGCCGCGGCGAGGACCGGGAACACGTCCGGCACCTGACATCGCATCGACTTAACCAATTGGCATCCTCAATCGCAGCAATTGGTGTGATTTAGCATATACAGGAAAGTGCGGCACAGTACCAGCGATGCGTTGATGAAAGCGGCCTCCGGCTCCAGCTTCCCCGACTGCATCAGATCGAGGAGCTCCCTGCGTGTTCATCGAGCATCATCAGTAATCGTGATACAAGCAGGAACTCTGTCCAGCAGTACAGCTCACGAGGTCACGGAAGCGGTGGCGAAGGAGGACGAGGGGGGAGGAGACGCACCGGCTGTTGGAGACGTCGGAGAAGAGGGCGAGGGAGACGTTGCGGCCGCCGGCCACCGGGAAGCTCCTCATGCCGCTGGCCCGGCGACGGGGTTGCGTCTCTTCTTCCCCTTTTTCTTGTTCGGCGGGGTGGCGTTCACGGAGGCGGCGCCGATCTTGCAGGTCTTGAGCAGCAGCGCGGCGGCGGAGGAGGGGAACAGGAGAGGAGACGGCGCACGGACGGGAGCTATAGGTCGCAAACGGGATGGGTTGAGCCTGTTTTTTTCTGTCCTATTTGGTTTGAACGATGTGAGAGCATCTGGACCCTGTATCCGCCAGACGTCACGACTGGCTGCCCGAAAACCACTCAAGTCGACCCTCATAGCCGGCCCAATGTACGAACTCAAAGCATCTCCAGCCACGTCCCAGAAAGGCCTCTCCAAGCATTTTTTTTTTCGCCGACGTTGAAAAATCGGCTCAGTCGCAACCCCAGGAGCCCGATTTTCGCTGCCCTGGATCGAATTTAGCGCCGGCGGACCCAGGCCGAACCCGGCGCGCTGAGGGGCGCTCGGGGGCGCCGGAGCGAGCGGTTTTGGCGCGAAAGAGCCGCGGGCCCGCCGCGTCAGCGACACCGCGCGTCTTCTTCCCCGAACGCTTCGGCTTCCCGCGGGGAATCAATGGCAAGGCTGCCGCCGGTCAGCCTTACCAGTGATTCCTCACAGGCGGCGCGTTCACGGGGCGGCGCGCCGACGTCTCCCCTCCCTCGTACGCGTACACACGGGGCGGCGCCGCTATATAAGCCGGTGGCCTCCCTCGCCTCTGGCTACACCAGCCACACCAGCCCTAGCCCGCCCTCTGCCTCTCCCGAGCGCCGCCGCCGAGCCCTCCCTCTCCCTCCCTCTCCCTCCCTCCCTCTCCCGATGGCCGAGCGATTCCCCGGCGATGAGGCCGCGGCCAACGACTTCGGCCGCCGATCGCTCCGCGAACAGGAGTCTTGACTCCTGTTCCAGGCGAATATCCCGGCGCCGCCGGACATGCACGCTGGGCCAACGGGGTGGAGACTCAGCAACGGGGGAGTGCCCATTTCCCTGTTGCCCGACGCCGTGGCGAAACCGGGCTACTTCGCCGATGAGGTCGACGTCGTGCGCGCCTCCCTCACCGACGCCCAGCTCGCCCTCCCCGAGTACGCCGCCGACAACATAGCGGCATGGATGACGTACTTCCAGCGCCGGCTGTCGTGGTTCTAAGCCTGACAGTAGAGTGGGGGGTAGGTATGGAGAGGCAAGGTCCTAGCTATGGAGAGGTTGTAAACACAAAGGATGTACGAGTTCAGGCCCTTCTCGGAGGAAGTAACAGCCCTACGTCTCGGAGCCCGGAGGCGGTCGAGTGGATTATGAGTGTATGAATTACAAGGTGCCGAACCCTTCTGCCTGTGGAGGGGGGTGGCTTATATAGAGTGCGCCAGGACCCCAGCCAGCCCACGTAGGAGAGGGTTTAAGGTGAGTTAAGTCTGGGGTGTTACTGGTAACGCCCCACATAAAGTGCCTTTACTATCATAAAGTCTACTTGATTACAGGCAGTTGCAGTGCAGAGTGCCTCTTGACTTTCCGGTGGTCGAGTGAGTCTTCGTGGTCGAGTCCTTCAAGTCAGTCGAGTGTGTCCCTCGTTGGTCGACTGGAAGGTGACTTCTTCTAAGGGTGTCCTTGGGTAAGGTACTTGGATCAGGTCCATGACCCTACCCTAGGTACATAACCCCATCATTAGCCCCCGAATGGATTGAGGCTTCGAGTGAGGAAGGAGTTGATGTTGTTTCTGATTAACCTTTGCGCTCTGGTCGTGTGTTGTCCTGGACCAAAGAATCTCTTCGTCGACAGGGAGCAACTTGCCTTCAGTCGACTCGATCCATTCTATTTTTGCGTCGAGTGATCTTTCGGGCTTCGACGATTTCCGAGCGACGGATCGCCGGAAACACCGCGTCTGACAGACTGATTTGCTGTTCGCGGATTCCGCGGGATGCGAAATTTGGGGACGCGCGCGAAGCGGGGCGGACCGCGGCGTTCGGATGGGACGGGGCATAGACGCCTCGATCTCCGCGCCGCCTTTTTCGCCACGTATCCCGTTTGCATAACTGCTCCCAGATATGATTAGATCGACGGGCCCACCTGTCATCCACTCGGAAGGGGCCTTATAAATGTGCCCAGCAAGGATTTCTGTGCTGCGCCTCAGCATTCTCTCCCTTTCTCTGCTTCCTTCTTCTCCGCCCAGCGTGCTCGCTCTCGCCCCCGCACCACTTCCCTTCGCGCATCTCGCCGGCGACCATGGCCAAGGAGAAGACGGCGGCGCTGGAGCGTGCAAAGAAGGCGTCGGCGTCGGAGAAGGCGAAGGGGAGATCCACCAGCCGCGGAGGGTCCTCGTCCAGATCCCGCCTGCCGAAGGGCTGGGTCCAAGGAGACTGGATCCAGTCGACCATCACAGAGAATGACCTCCTCGACATGGCCAACGAGGGCTTGATCCCTCACGGAGCTGCGAGGCTTCCGGGGAAGGAGTGGCAGCCTCAGCCAGAAGAGGGTGAGTGTGTGCTTTTGGCCACCCATGTTGATCGTGGGTTTTCCTTGCCGCCGAGTGTTTTCTTCCGTGGCTTCTTGAATTTCTTCGGAGCGCAGCTCCACCACTTTACCCCAAACTCCATTGCATATCTTGCTGCGTTCGTGTCCATGTGTGAGGGTTTCTTGGGCTGTCGACCGCACTGGGGTTTGTTCAAACATATATTCACGTGTCGCTCTCAGACCGTGAAGAAGGCGAGCCCAGGTGATGAGAGAACCCGAGTCGTCCAAATGTGTGGGGGTCTGGGGATCCAGGTGAGGAATAAGAGCACCTTCCCGCCCATGACTTTTCCCGAGTCGGTCAGAGGCTGGCAGTCGACCTGGTTCTACTGCCGGGACCAGTCGACGCCGGGGCAGTCGAGTGGACTCCCACAGTTTACCATGGACCGAGTGAACAAGCCCTCCTCTCTGAAGTTGATTCCGGAGGAGAAAGCTGATGTGAAGATGTTGATGGAGCGCGTGGTGCAGTTGGTTCGGGAGGGAGTGACGGGCATGGACCTCTTGGAGGTCTTCCTCAGGCGTCGCATCCAGCCTCTTCAGTTCCGGAGCCACTGCATGTGGTTGTACTGTGGGACCGAAGACGAGACTCGAGTCCATCCAGAAGCAGTCGACGATGTCACTCTGGAAAGATGGATGGTAGCCGTTACTGGAAACAAGGACAACCCACACGGAGCCAGAAGAATTCCTCCACTCGACCACAACAGCGATCCAAACAAGGTACATTTGCTCTGCCCTCCACTGCGTTCTTGTCGCACTCATTTCTGTTTATCCTGCCGACTGGTCGGCTGATCCTTGTCTTGATATCTGCTAGGCTCTCACCGAGCTGTACTCGATGCCCAATGGGGCACAAACTCCGACTGAGGAGGGTGAGGCGAGCGGGGGTGAGAGCCAGGAAGAGGAGGAGTGGGACTCGGACGTTGCGGGGGATGACGACGACGATGATGATGACGACGGCGATGACGATGACGTTGAAGACGAGGAGGAAGAGGAGGAGGTCGTACCACCGCGCTCGGAAAGGCGGTCGAAGCTTGTCCATGACCCTTCAACCGAACGTGGTAAGGGGGTTGCGACCACCACTCAGTCGACCAAGCGTCCTCGGACCATCTCTCCGGTGCCGACTGAAAAGGCGCCGAAGCAGCCCAGGGCGGCCTCGTCGAAGCTGATCAAGCTCCTGCCGAAGATGAAGGTGTCCATCCCTACCATATCAGGGTAATCGTGTTGTTTGAATCTTCTTGTTTTGTGTGAACTTTGTCTCTGGCCGACGCTGAAGTTAGTCGACTGATCCTTTGGAGTTGCAGTGCTGCTACTTCTGAAACCTCGGCCCGGGCTGATGACCACGAGATGGAGGACGCAACAACTTCAAACCCAGGTACCGTATTCTTAACGTCGTTCTTAGTCGACTGACTCGCGATCCCTGATCCTGATTCTTCTCCGCAGCTCCACCCAATACTGTTATCAATCTTCCTGATGATGATGAGGACGAAGAGCCGCTGAAGCGCAGGAGGAGTCGGAAAGCGTCCGCCAGTAAGGTGCCTCAGGATGTGACGGCGCCTGAGATTCTGACTGTGGAGGAAGAGAACACCACTCGACATACGGTGTCCTTCGCAAATCCACTGACGAGTGCTCAGCAGCCCTCCCTCTTCACGACGCACCACGTCCCAGAGGACCAAGCTGGCGCAGCGAAGGAGGCGATACGCCAGGCGGGAATCATGATGGAGCAGCTGAAGACCATCCGGGACGCGAGCCAGGCAGCTTATGACGCCAGTTCTGCCCTCCAAAGCAATGTTCAGGTCAGTCGACCACCGTTTGTTCTGTTGGATATGCTGCCAAAAACTTTTCCTTTCCGGAATTTATAGTAGTCACCCACTGGGTGTTGTCGATTGAGCTCCGCATTAGCGGGGGCACGCTGAGTGCACCCGCTGGGTGTAGTCCCCAAGGCTAAGGTCGACTGCTGGCAGTCGGCCTTAGGCTTTATAATTTCAGTCTTTCTGTCAGTCAACTATGTCGACTGGACTTCACAAACCGGTGGGGGCACGCTGAGTGCACCCACTGGGTGTAGTCCCCGAGACTGTGGTCGACTGCTTGCAGTTGATCACAGTCTTAGAGAATGCATCTCGCACTTTTTTTTTGAGGTCGACTGGTCGACTTTGTCTTCAACAGGATTAGTGGGGGCACGCTGAGTGCACCCACTGGGTGTAGTCCCCGAGACTACGGTCGAATGCTTGTATTCGGCTGTAGTCTTAGAAACGTGAGTTTTTCCCTTTTTCACTCGGAAGTGAATTATATTTGACATTTAGTCGATTGGTTCTTCGCAGAACTCTTGTGATCTTGTGGCTCGCTACTCAGAGCTGGAACACAAGCATACTCAAGTCGAGCTGAGCTTGAAGCTGGTTCAGGAGAAGCTGACAAAGGCAAAGGAGGAGACCGAAGGTATGTTTGGTGAGACCCTGACGACTGCTTTTCCCCTTGCTTGTTTCAAAATCTGATCTTGCTGCAACTTGCAGGTAAGGTAAGGGAGGCCCAACAGAAGAAAGACCTTGAGCTAGCTGAGAAGATCAAGCTTGCTGACGAGAAGTTAGCTTCAGTCACCAAGCTCGAACAAGACAATACCAATCTGAAAGCTGCTCTTGGATTGCCAACAAGGAGGTCAGTCGACTGAAAACTGATAAAGCTGCCCTGACCGACCAAGTCAGCAAATTGACTGGGAAGAAGACTGATCTGGAGGCCTTCCTGAGTAGTCTTGCCAAGAAGCTGTTTCTTATGCTTGAAGGTAAACCTCTATGCTTGGCAAACATTTCCAATTGTGGTTTTTTCATTCGACCATCCCTTTGACTTAGCGATCATCCTTGCAGAATTCTGTCAAAACTTTGAAGAAGAAACTAGCCGGCTGGAGCCAAACCTCGACCCTGTCAATTCTCCGGTGAACGACGAAGTTGCCATGGATGTTTTCCGACTGGAGTCTCGTGTCGCAGTTGTCGTGGACTATCTCGCAAGGCTGAAGGCCGCCACATCTCGCATCGACTCGACGCTTTGGCCTGAGGAGACACTTCAGAATGACCTTGAGTCGCTGATGGCCCGGTTGAACACGATCCCTGGTCGAGTGCAGGAATGGAAGAAGTCCTCGGCTCGGTGTGGTGCAGATGTTGCTCTGTGTCTGGCCCGAGTCCACTGTAAAGATGCGCGAGAAGAGAAGCTGGCGGCCCTTCGGGTGGCCAATACCAAGAAACACGACTTCAGGTCCTTTATGGAAACTTTCCTTGCAGCTGCCACTCGGATCGCCGACGGAATTGACCTTGATGAATTCGTTGCTCCTTCCAACCCTCCACAGGAGGGGTAAAAAACTTCTTCTGGTTCGACGCTTTAAATTTGCCTCGGTATGCCGAGTGGAATTGTAACCGATAAACCTTAACAGGCTTAACGCCTGAGCACTCTCGGTTCCTTTAGATATCGATTCAAACTTGAATTTGGTGCTTGAATATGATTGCCTTTGGCTCGAAATGTCTTTTGCAGGTTCAAAGCGAGGCGCCTTTACAACAATCGACATATTCTTCAGTCCACTTAGGCGAGCACTGGGCTGCAGCTAAGCCCCCCGAGTGAGAGGGTTGCTCTACACTCGGTAGGATTTTGATAACTTAGGCGAGTGCTTCGACTGCAGCTAAGCCTCCGAGTGAGAGGGTTGCTCTTCACTCGGTAGGATTTTTTGTAACTTAGGCGAGTTCTTGGACTGCAGCTAAGACCCCGAGTGAGAGGGTTGCTCTTCACTCGGTAGGATTTTTGTAACTTAGGCGAGTGCTTGGACTGCAGCTAAGCCTCCGAGTGAGAGGGTTGCTCTTCACTCGGTAGGATTTTTTGTAACTTA
>NC_041384.1:32454148-32486327 GCF_002162155.2 Triticum dicoccoides | reverse complement strand
AGCCCCCGAGTGAGAGGGTTGCTCTTCACTCGGTAGGATTTTTGTAACTTAGGCGAGTGCTTGGACTGCAGCTAAGCCCCCGAGTGAGAGGGTTGCTCTTCACTCGGTAGGATTTTTGTAACTTAGGCGAGTGCTTGGACTGCAGCTAAGCCCCCGAGTGAGAGGGTTGCTCTTCACTCGGTAGGATTTTTATAACTTAGGCGAGCACAGGGCTGCAGCTAAGCCCCCGAGTGAGAGGGTTGCTCTTAACTCGGTAGGATTTTGATAAACTTAGGCGAGTCCTTGGACTGCAGCTAAGCCTTCGAGTGGAAGGCTGGCTTACCACTCGGTAGGATTTTGATAAACTTAGGCGAAACGGATTCGCGGCTAAGCCTCCGAGTGAGAGGCTGGCTCACCACTCGGCAGGATTTTTACAAACTTAGGCTAAACGGATTCGCGGCTAAGTCACCCACTGAGGGGGAATTTTTTTGTGGACAAAAATAAAAAGTGACAGAAAGTATGGAGGGACTATGACACTATTATTTTGAGGTCCATGAACTACAAAAGTACTTGATTGCAACTCATCCGAGTGATAAAACTTAAGTGTAGAATGGGCGGAGTAGCTCCGCGTTCCAAGCTCGGGGTTCGTCGATATTATGCTCGACGTTGTAAAGACGGTACGCCCCGTTGTGGAGGACCTTGGTGACGATGAAGGGGCCTTCCCAAGAAGGAGCGAGCTTGTGTGGTTTGTGCTGATCCACTCGGAGAACCAAATCCCCTTCCTGGAAGGCTCGACCTCTCACATTTCTGGCGTGGAAACGACGCAAATCTTGTTGGTAGATGGTCGACCGGATCAGAGCCATCTCCCTTTCTTCCTCTAAAAGGTCGACTGCGTCCTGCCGCGCTTGTTCAGCCTCTGCTTCGTTGTAGATTTCAACTCGAGGAGCATTGTGGAGAAGATCACTCGGCAAGACTGCTTCGGCTCCGTAAACCAAGAAGAATGGAGTTCTTCCAGTCGACCGATTAGGTGTGGTCCGCAGTCCCCAAAGTACTGAGGGAAGTTCGTCGACCCAAGCTCCAGCCGCGTGTTTGAGATCACGCATCAGTCGAGGCTTCAATCCCTTAAGAATCAGTCTATTAGCTCGCTCTGCTTGTCCATTCGACTGCGGATGGGCGACTGAAGCGTAGTCGACCCGTGTGCCTTGGGAGCTGCAGAAATCTCTGAATTCCTCCGAGTCAAAGTTCGACCCATTATCTGTAATGATGCTGTGCGGGACTCCATATCTGAATATTAGTTCCCTGATGAAGCTAACAGCAGTACCGGTGTCAAGGCTCTTGATTGGTTTAGCCTCGATCCACTTGGTGAACTTGTCGACTGCCACCAGTACATGCGTGAAGCCACTTCGTCCTGTCCTCAAAGGACCGACCATGTCCAATCCCCATACTGCGAAAGGCCAGACGAGTGGGATGGTCTTCAGAGCTGACGCAGGCTTGTGTGACATATTCGAGTAGAATTGACATCCCTCGCACTTATCCACTATCTCTTTTGCCATCTCATTCGCCTTTGGCCAGTAAAATCCGGCTCGGTATGCTTTGGCCACGATGGTCCGAGAGGACGCATGATGACCACAGGTCCCCGAGTGAATATCATTGAGGATGAGTCGACCTTCTTCTGGTGTTATGCACTTCTGACCAACTCCAGTCGCGCTTTCTCTGTATAATTGTCCTTTGATTACGGTAAAGGCCTTAGATCGACGGACGATCTGTCGAGCCTCTTCCTCATCCTCCGGAAGCTCTTTTCTCAGGATATATGCGACATACGGAATCGTCCAGTCGGGAATGACCACCAAAACCTCCATGATCAAGTCGACCACCGCTGGGACTTCAACTTCAGTCGGATCTGTGGCACTCTTGGGCTGTGGAGTTTCTTCGGTGAAAGGATCTTCTTTGACTGACGGAGTGTGTATATGCTCCAAGAACACACCACTCGGAATGGCTTCTCTCTTGGAACCTATCTTTGCTAGATCATCAGCTGCTTGATTTTTCAGTCGGGGTATATGGTGGAGTTCCAACCCCTCGAACTTCTTTTCCAGCTTCCTCACTGCACTGCAGTATCCAGTCATGGCTGGGCTTCTCACGTCCCACTCTTTCATCACCTGATTGACCACTAAATCCGAGTCGCCATAGACCATCAGGCGACGGATGCCGAGTGAAATGGCCATGCGCAACCCATATAAGAGGGCCTCATATTCTGCCTCATTGTTGGAGGAATCAAAGTGAATCTGGAGCACATATCTGAGCTTATCTCCTCTGGGGGAAACCAGGACAACCCCAGCACCGGAACCATTCAACATCTTAGAGCCATCAAAAAACATGGTCCAATGCTCCGAGTGAACTTCAGTCGGCTGCTGCTGTTCAATCCACTCGGCAAGGAAATCTGCTATTGCCTGGGACTTAATGGCTTTCTTTGCCTCAAACTTGATATCAAGGGGAAGAAGTTCAATCGCCCATTTGGCCACTCGACCAGTTGCATCCCTGTTGTGCAAAATCTCTGATAGTGGAGTGTCGCTGACGACTGTGATGGAATGATCAGAGAAATAATGAGCAACCTTCTTTGTGGTCATGTATATTCCATATACAAGCTTCTGGTAATGAGGATATCTCTGCTTGGATGGAGTCAAGACTTCAGACAAATAATATACTGGGCGCTGAACTTTGAGGGCTTTTCCTTCTTCTTCCCGCTCGACCGTTAGCACAGTACTGACGACTTGTCCTGTGGCTGCGATATAGTGCAACAGAGGCTCTTTGCTGATTGGAGCAGCAAGCACCGGCTGGGTGTAGAGCAGAGCTTTTAGCTCGGCAAACGCTGCATCAGCTTCTGGAGTCCACTCGAACTTGTCTGTCTTCTTCATCAGTCGGTAAAGAGGCAGTGCCTTTTCACCGAGCCGTGAGATGAATCGACTTAATGCGGCCAAGCATCCAGTAAGCTTCTGGACATCGTGCACTCGCACAGGGCGTTTCATTCAGAGAATAGTGCCAATCTTCTCTGGGTTAGCGTCGATTCCCCGTTCGGAAACGAGAAAACCGAGTAACTTGCCACCAGGAACTCCAAATGTGCACTTCGATGGATTGAGCTTGATATCATACCTTCTGAGGTTGGCAAATGTTTCGGCGAGGTCAGCGAGCAGGTCGGAACCTTTTCGTGACTTGACAACAATATCATCCATATAAGCTTCCACATTCCGACTGATTTGAGTGAGTAGACACTTTTGAATCATTCGCATAAATGTGGCTCCGGCATTCTTGAGGCCGAATGGCATGGTGATATAGTAGAAGCACCCGAATGGAGTGATGAAAGCTGTTTTTACCTTGTCGGGTCCGTACAGACGGATCTGGTGGTACCCTGAGTAGGCATCTAAAAAAGATAGCCTCTCGCATCCCGCGGTCGAGTCAACAATTTGATCTATGCGAGGGAGAGGAAAATGATCTTTCGGGCAGGCCCGGTTGATGTGCTTGAAATCAATGCACATTCGTAGCGACTTGTCCTTCTTAGGAACCATGACGACATTAGCGAGCCACTCGGAGTGGTATATCTCACGGATAAATCCTGCCGCCAACAGTCGAGCCACTTCTTCACCAATGGCTTTTCTCTTCTGGACGGCGGACCGCCGAAGATGCTCTTTGACTGGTTTGGCAGATGAGTCGACTCTTAGGCGATGCTCAGCTAGTCCCCTGGGAACACCTGGCATGTCAGCGGGCTTCCATGCAAAAATGTCCCAGTTCTCACGGAGGAACTGGATGAGCGCTTCTTCCTATTTTGGGTCAAGAGTCGTGGAGATGTGGGTTGGAGCTGCTTCGGGGTCGGTCGGGTGAATGTGAACAGGCTTTGTCTCACCGGACGACTGGAATGCAGACTCTGTGGCGGGCTTCTTGGATCGCAGCAAGTCACTCGGATCTGCGTTTTGCTTGTATTCTTCGAACTCGACCGCTGTCACCTGGGAATCGGCGATCTTGGAGCCCTTCTGAAAGCACTCTTCTGCCTTTTTCCGATCACCGGTGACAGTGATCACTCCTTTGGGGCCGGGCATCTTCAATTTGAGGTACACGTAGCATGGTCGAGCCATGAACCGTGCATAAGCTGGTCTCCCCAAAATGGCATGATATGCACTCTGAAAATCCACGACCTCAAACGTCAACTTTTCTTTGCAAAAATGCTTCGAATCACCAAACACCACGTCCAAAGCTATCTGGCCGAGTGACTCGGCCTTCTTCCCTGGTATAACTCCATGAAAGCTCATGTTACTAGTGCTCAGTCGGGACATCGGAATGCCCATACCTTTCAATGTGTCTGCATACAATAAGTTCAGCCCACTTCCACCATCCATCAGCACCTTTGTCAGTCGAGTGCCTTAGACAACTGGATCGACCACCAAAGCTTGCCTCCCAGGGGTGGCAATATGAGTTGGGTGATCAGATTGGTCGAATGTGATGGGTGTTTGAGACTACTTCAGATAATTTGCTTTTGCTGGGGCAACCATGTTCACCTCTCGGTTAATCACTTTCAGTCGACTTCTGCTTTCCACATCTGCAAAGATCATCAGAGTGGAGTTGATATGCGGATATCCTCCCTCACTGTCCTCCTTGTCTTCGGCCTTGTCCGACTCCTTCTCCTTGTCCTTAGACTGTTTTCCCTGAAACTGCTGGATCAGGAGTCGACATTGGCGAGTGGTGTGCTTCGGGTAGATGATATTCCCCTCTTCGTCTTTCTTCGTATGGATGTGACATGGCATATCCATTACGTCGTTCCCTTCTTTATCCTTTACCTTCTTGGGGCTCCAGGATCCTTTTGGTTTCCCCTTAAACTTTCCTTGAGTCATGGCCAGAGCCTCTCCAGGAGCTGCCGGTTCAGCCTTCCGCTTCTGTTTCCGACTGGTGTTTCCTTTTTCTGACTGACTCGGCTTGTGCTTGCCGCTTCGGAGTCGGTCTTCTTCTTCGCCGTTGGCGTACTTGGTAGCAATCTCCATCATCCGACTCAAGGTCATGTCACCGGTTCGACCAAACTTCAAACTCAGTTCTCTGTTCTTGACGCCATCTTTGAAGGCGCAGACTGCCTGATGATCGGACACATTCTCCACAGTGTGGTGCAAAGTGATCCACCTCTGAATATACTCTCTGAGAGTCTCATTAGTTTTCTGCACGCAGACTTGCAACTCTGTCAATCCAGCTGGTCGCTTGCAAGTTCCTTCAAACGTCCTGACGAACACTCGGGACAGATCTTCCCAAGTGTAAATGCTGCTAGGAGGTAACTGAGTCAACCATGCCCTGGCAGAACCTTCCAACATGAGGGGCAAATGCTTCATGGCCACCTCGTCGTTCCCACCACCAATCTGAACTGCCACTCGGTAGTCTTCAAGCCAAGTTTCAGGCTTAGACTCACCAGTGAACTTGCTGACTCCTGTTGCCAACCTGAAATTGGGAGGGATAACTGCGGTTCTGATAGCTCTGCTGAAACATTCAGGACCAGAAACATGCACTCGACTGCTTGTGGGTACATCTCTGTCGAGTCCACCTCGATGGGCTCTGTTCCGGTCAACCAACCCTTGCACGATAATGGATCGCGCGTCGAAGCCTGGTTCCCTGGGGTCGACTGGAACCCTACGCCCTGTACTGTACTGACGCCTATCATCTGGCTGCCGAGGAGCGTAAGACCCACCCCTCGGAGGGGAATAGGGCACTCGACGCCTATCATCTCGGTCGAGTCTGTCGCCATATTGATCTCGGCGACTCTCGCGCCCTTCACGCCGCGGAGGCGATCTGGGGCTATGAGCCGACTGAACCGTATTCACAGTGACGGATCGACTGTGAATTCTGTTGCGCGACTGAGACATGGCTGAATTCTGATCTCCTGCTGCCCGGAGCAGATCCCTGATCTGCAGCAAACCTCTGCCAGCTTCCGACTGCGAAGGCTGGATGGACTCTGCTATACGGGTCGCAGCTGCTAAATTCTGAATTGGGGTTTGATATACCTGAGTCGGCGGGAAGAGTTGACGTCGACTGTTGTCGGGAACTCGTTGCCGCGCGCGCTCGTCGAGAGCTCGCTGAAGGTTCTCCAGTCGAGTGCGCTCGGCCAAATTGGCCAGACGCGCCTCCTCCAAGGCACGAGCCTCGGGGGTTTCTCCTGCGATGGGAGTGCGCAGGGGATCCTCGTTCCTGCGGCGAAGTTCCTCTCTTTGCAGAGAGTCGAGTGGCTCGGGCTGGTACTCTTCGTAGCCTCGTGTGGGGTCGCCGCCGTCACCTGTTCCACCACCACGGGCGAAGCCAGGGGGACTGTGGGGCCCGTCGACCATCAAGATTTCCGCCGCTGGATCACTGGTACCGCACTCGGATGCAGTCTCTACGAAGCCAGTCGACAGATCGAACAAGCCGTAGAGAGGTTCGTCGGGCTCGATTGCCGCAACTTGGGTGGTGGCCGATTGGCGAGCCACCGCGTGCCTCACCCATCGCTGAAGCCTCGACCGGCCCGAGCGCTTGCGCTGGCGGGATACCGGGAGGGTGGACGATGGAGGGGCCGACCGATACTGGGTCGACGGTTGCCGCAGCAGAACGCCGCGGACACATGCGCGAAAATGCGTCGCACCGCGGACGGGGAGCGCATCTACGTCGAGTGGAGCCTCTTGGAGCCATGCGGAGTCGTCGGCGATGAAGGTGAGAGTGCCGAGACGGATCTCTTGACCCTCGACCAAAACTCCAGCAGACACCATGATGAAAGTACTCGGAAGAATCGCAACTTCCCCACAAAATCGCTAAAACACCTGCCCCACGGTGGGCGCCAACTGTCGTGGTTCTAAGCCTGACAGTAGAGTGGGGGGTAGGTATGGAGAGGCAAGGTCCTAGCTATGGAGAGGTTGTAAACACAAAGGATGTACGAGTTCAGGCCCTTCTCGGAGGAAGTAACAGCCCTACGTCTCGGAGCCCGGAGGCGGTCGAGTGGATTATGAGTGTATGAATTACAAGGTGCCGAACCCTTCTGCCTGTGGAGGGGGGTGGCTTATATAGAGTGTGCCAGGACCCCAGCCAGCCCACGTAGGAGAGGGTTTAAGGTGAGTTAAGTCTGGGGTGTTACTGGTAACGCCCCACATAAAGTGCCTTTACTATCATAAAGTCTACTTGATTACAGGCAGTTGCAGTGCAGAGTGCCTCTTGACTTTCCGGTGGTCGAGTGAGTCTTCGTGGTCGAGTCCTTCAAGTCAGTCGAGTGTGTCCCTCGTTGGTCGACTGGAAGGTGACTTCTTCTAAGGGTGTCCTTGGGTAAGGTACTTGGATCAGGTCCATGACCCTACCCTAGGTACATAACCCCATCACCGGCAGCAGCAGAGGATGGCGTCCACCAACGGCGCGCCGATGGTGGGCGGACCGAAGAACAGCGAGGGGCGCCACCTATGGTGGGGTGTCCCCGGCCGCACCCTCGAGAGCGTTCTGACGTACCTCGAGGGCGGCAACGACCCGCCGTTGGCATACCCCCTGGCAAGGGCGGCCGCCACGGCCACGGCTCACCGCCGACGCGACGGGCAATGGTTGCCCAGGAGGTTCGGAGCCTCCTCTTCTTCCTCCTCCTCCCGCTCTTCCTCACACTCGTCCGGCGCTGCTCGGCGTCAAGGCCGAGTGAGCGGCGGAGACGCCGCTCGGCCGGCGCACTTGCAACGCCAGCATCGTCATCAATGAGGGCGGCTGGCGCGCCCCCTCATCGGCTCCTCCGCGCTTCGTCAAGTCCAAGACGGAGTCGGGCCTGGCGCCGGTGAAGACAAAGCCGGGCCTCCCCGCGGTGAAGACGGAGCACGGCGCCGACGTCGAGCTCGACGACGACGCGGCCCTAGAATGGGCACGCGCGGACTCCCTGAACCAGTGCGCCGCCCTGCGGCGATTCGCGCAGCGCCGCCGGGGTCGCGACGAGGGAGGAATCGTCGTCATCGAGGACAGCGACGACGCCGCCGCCACCAGCCCGCATAGGCGACGCCGGTCAGGGGTCCACCAGGGACGGCCGCGTTAAGGAGGAGAAGCCGGACGACGGCGGCGGCGACGACGGCGACTACTCCGCTTTTAGCCAGTTCTTTTTTTAATTATATATGTAATAAAAACCCGCTTTTTAAATATAATATATGCCGAACTTCGTCGAACTTTGAACTTTGCTATATATTTAAATTTTTTTGAACGCGCCTAAGGACGGCCCTGGGACCGGCGGCTGGGGACCAACTCGGCCCCAGGCCGAATTTTTGCGCCGGCTCACCCACAGGGGGCGATTTTAGGCGCCCCCTGGGGGGCCAACGGCTGGAGATGCTCTCATCGGCACTTCTCATATGGGGATGTCCAGATGCGTCCGAACAAGCTGGTCTAGACGCGAGGGGATTTGAGGGGCAACATTGAGATGCCTAACTTAGCATTTTGGGGGCGTGGATCAAAAACCGATGATCAAGATGGTTAAACATCTAGCATTTGCAATGTATTCTTTTCGACATCTTAAACAAATCTAAATAAGTAATATGGATCGAAGAAAGTATATTTTTTAACAAGTTTCCATTTTTGGTACAAAGATCAAATTTCATATAGTTTTTTTTGAAACATCAAAACTTTATTTCTCAAATAATCGCAAGGTCATTTACAATGGCATGAGAAATAAGATCAGGAAACGTAGAGTCCCAATAACTAGAAGATCTATCGCTAAACGAGTTCCTCGCATTATCATTTGCAACTTCATTTGTTTCCCATGTAGGTTAGCGGGGAAGAAGAAGAGGTTTACAATTCCAGTTAAGTTAGCGTGGGGAGGAGACATGGGATACCTTTTTTTGAAAGAACCCCATTTTAGTTTTATAGACGACAGAAGTTATGTACAAGAGACTACAAGTGTGTTAGGCACGACAACACGGTACGCCACACCTCCATCACTCCAAACACGCATAAGCAACTCACCTAATTGTTGGAATTCACTTGCTCCCGCCTTAGCCAAAGGTGGAGCTCCGGAAAAATGAAATCTATGGTACTTCCATTTCGTTTCACTGCTTTTAGAGGCACCAACAAATGAGCACGGTGAGGGAGTAAAAAACCTTTCGTTGTGCCTTAGGAACTTGCTTCCGCGCCGAAGCCCACCACTCCACAACCCTCTCTTGCACCGGAGGCAGCAGAGCCAGATTGATCCCAACCCTTAAGAAACATTGGAACCAAAGTTGCCTTGCGAACGCACATTGTAGTAGTGTGATCCACCGTATCCTCCTCTTGATCACACAAAAAGCATGGTGAGCTCTGGTCCTGTAATCCGTGCCTGAGACGTTTGTCCGCCCTTTGATGCCTTGAGGAGACCTTTAAAAATGAGAAATAAGGTGTGTGCCTTTGCCATTACGCCACCATGACTTCTTCCTCTACCGATGTTGGGGGACACATCCTTGTCATACAATTGTCACGGACATCGCTCTTCATCTCACGCCGGTTATCGTGATATTAAGGATGTGCGTGTCGCTTCATGCTCACACTCAACTCCTCCCTCCCCATTTGCCATCAGACCCCTGGTCCTCACAAGTGAGGTCTGTTTTAAGAACAGTTTTATGCACAACAATCTTATGGTGGTTTGTTTGGTTCATCAGTAGAAAAATGACCTAAGGTGAGACATATTAGTCCCGGTTCGAACGGCTATGCATTAATGTCGGTTCGTGTTGAACATTTAGTACCGGTTCGTGTCACGAACCGGTACTAAAGGGGTGGTGGCAGGCTGACGTCAGGCCGGGGCCCCACGATCACCTTTAGTACCGGTTCGTGGCACAAACCGGTACTAAAGGGCTACCAGTTTGTGCCACGAACCGGGACTATCCCCTTTAGTCCCGGTTGGAGACACAAACCGGGACTATAGGGCAATTTTCGAACTCTACCCCCCTATGTATCGCCATTTCAGTTTAGAAAAAATCAAAAGAAAATGATAAAAACTTCAAAAAATAAAATCCTTCAAGAGGTAGTTATATTACTACATCTACTAGTTGGGAAAATTTGAAAACTTAAATTTGGACATGTTTTGCAAAAAGTGTAGGGAAAATGTAAAACGGCTATAATTTTTGTATACGATGTCGGAAAAAAACGTATAATATATCAAAAAATTCAGCACGAAAATCCGCATCCGATGGAGACCGCCTACGACCTGTTTGCAATTTTTTAGAATCCTCAGATTCCAAAAGGAAAAAAGATATGGTTAAATTTTAGTTTTTAAAAAAAAATTTGGTTAAATCTGGTCAAACTACTTATTCAAGAAGTATTAATGTTACTACATAATTATTCAAGAATATTATTGTTACTAAATAATTATTTTAATTTTTTGAATTTTGGTCAAATTTGGTCAAACTATGATAAAATTGTGGTCAAACTTATTCAAGAAATATTAGTGTTACTAAATAATTACCGTTTTTTAGAATAATAGTTTCAAACTCAAACGGTGAAATGTGTGACCTAATGCTCAAGCTAAACTGCTGAGAGTTAATAGGATTGACAGCTTACATTTGTAAGGAAAACAACAAGTGCAGACTTGGAATGTAGGGGAATAGAACTCCGAAGTTAAGCGTGCTCAGGCTGGGGGAGTGAGAGGATGGGTGACCGGCCAAGAAGTTAGGCGATTTGGAATGAGTGATCCACACTTGAGCAGTTGAAAGAGGTGATTAGAAACTAAATCATCAATAGTTCAGAAAAAATAAAAATAAAAAAAATCAATTTTTTTCCAAAATAAAAAAAAAAACCTTTATTACCAGGGCGCGAGCTCACGCCACGTGGTGGCATTTTAGCGCTGGTTCGTGCCGAACCGATACTAAAGACCCTTACGAACCGGTTTTAAAGCTCCGTTTTCTACTAGTAGTTGCTCACCCTAACATATTTAGCTACTAAGCCACATTGAGACTGTGTGCTTACAGAAGGCTTCTTCCGCCTTCTCAGCACCCCCTTGTGGATGAGAACGAGAGGTACGTTATTTTCCAGCAAAATTGTTGGCGGTCTGTCTAATTCTAGGCAATCGCATAATTATTTGGTTTTTTAAAACCAATCGTGCGTATTAGTATTTGATCTCTAATTATCATGAGAGATATTTTGTTATGGAAAACTGAACTTAGATCCTTTTTGAATGCATCATCGGGTGATACGTGCAATGCAAATGCATGTACAAAATCACTGGAAGATTGTAGCTTTGAGATTCGTGCTGATGCCAGATCGCAGCCGCAGAAAAGATCTCCTAACTTTTCTTCTCCATCCGTTTCCAAGAGGAGAGAAAGAGATAAGGCGCGCGCGTCCTCCCCCTCCCCGCTCACGACTCCACGGCCATGAGCTCTTCTTCTCCTCGCCCGCCGACGTCGCGGGCCGCGTCGCCGTACGGGTGCTGCTGCCACCGCCCGCTCCTCGCGTCCACCTCCGCGCCGACCAGGAGCAGAGGCGCTCGCCTCGCGCTCACGCTCAGCTCCTCGTCCCTCCCGCTTCCGGCCGGCCCTCGCAGCAGGTGAGCGGCGTTTCTTGGTTTCTGACTGTCAGGGACGTGAAGCTCCATGCCGTTTCCTGGATTTCTCATCACATCCGTTGCACGATTTCATGGCGCTAATCCAAGGTCGAGGAGCCGGAGGGTGGCATGCCGTGCGGCCGACGAGCCTGGGCCAGCCGCCAGCAATGGCGACGAGGCTGTGGATGATGCTCCATCGCCTCCAGCCGACAGTGTTGTCCAAGCAGATGCAGCTGCAGAGACAGATAATGTAATCGTCCTTGCTTTTACGGTTTCTCAAATTCAGTCTCAACTCTGAAATGCACTGTGCCTTACTTACCAGATGCCAGAGCATCTTGCAGTGTGTGAATTTTTATGTCTGTTAGACCTAGAATCCTAGCTAGATGGATGGACATGCAAGTAACTGAACTATAATTATCTAGCTTTCCCATGCCTCACCAGACGAAAGATGAATCCCCGAATGCAGAGCCGCTAAACTCCGCTCTCACATCGCTTCAGAACATCGACCGGTATGCTAAAGCAGCCGCTGACAGCGCCGCGCAGGTACGCTCGTAGGGATCTAGTTCATGCCAGAAAGGCATTGGGAACGCCATCATAGTAGCATGTCTGATATTCTGTTAAAAAACAGACGAAAGATGAATCCCCCAATGCAGAGCCAGTAAGCGCCGCTGTCAAATCACTTCAGAACATCGACCGGTATGTCAATGCAGCCGCTGACAGCGCTGCGCAGGTATGCTCGTAGTGATCTAGTTTATTCCAGAAAGGCATTGAGAGCGCCATCATTGTAGCATGTCTGATATTCTGTTAAAAAACAGACGAAAGATGAATCCCCGAATGCAGAGCCGGTAAGCGCTAGCGACACGGTTCAGAGCATCGACGGAGATGCTACTGCAGCCGCTGACAGCGCTGCGCAGGTACGCTTGTAGTGATCTAGTATAGGCCATAAAAGACATTGAGAATGTAGTCATGACATGTCGGATATTCTGTTCAAAAACAGGAGCAGCTGCTGGAGGTTGATGTTAATGTTGCTAGTGGCTCTCCTTTGCCTGGAATGAAGGTAACCGCTGTTTCCGTTTCAGTTTTCTTGGTTTGCATGTTCAGAAGTTGAGTGAAACTTCAGAAATCAAAGAGATATGCTGCTTGTTCCACATAATCTCTATGGTAGGGTGGTTATTAATAGAGAATTCTTTTTAAATTTTTTGACTGTTCGATGTTTCTGAAATCTGAAACCCGATGAGGTAGTGAGCCTTCTTGTTTACCTCCTAAAACTCAATGATATGCAGCAACAACTTGAAGAAGCTGTGAGTATCCCCAAGGCTACAGTAGACATTCTAAAGGATCAAGTTTTCAGTTTTGACACGTTCTTCGTGACCAGCCACGAGCCTTACGAGGTGAGCGTCTCAGATGCCATGGTTTATCTTCATGTTCATACAGCAGATTTTATTAGTAATTCCAGTGAAATATCAACCTCACTAGCAAGTTGCAATTTTTTGTTTACTAATTGTGTTTCTAAAGTAGCATCCACAATCAACCAAATATTCTGTTAAACTGATCATGTACTATATGATTCATATTCTCATTTCAAATGACAGCATGTAAAAAGGCATCAAATGCTCAAAATGACAGATTGTTATTGTTGCCTTCACTTTTGTACATTAGGGTGGAATACTATTTAAAGGGAACTTGCGTGGTGTGCCAGCCAAAAGTTTTGAAAAGATCACAACTCGACTAGAGGTAACAAGATACTCAAAAAGTAGATCCTTTCACAGATATATGTGTGTACAAATATGTGAATGTTCTGATCTGTGTGCTGCTCCCGGTTATCCACAGAACAAATTTGGCGATGAATTTAAGGTTTTTCTTCTCATCAATCCAGAGGATGAGAAGCCAGTTGCAGTAGTTGTACCTAAGCAGACAGTGGAGCCTGCCACTGGATGTAATAATTCTTTCCTCATAGTCGACGCTAAAGGAATTGGTCAAATATCTTTCTTATGTCAGGCACCCAAAATTTTGCATTACTATGTCTGCGTTTAGTTTTAAAACTTGCTGATCCAACTGTCGGTAAATTAAATTTTCAGCTGTCCCAGAGTGGGCTGCTGCTGGTGCGTTCGGAGTAGTTACCATCTTCACTCTGTTGCTTCGGAACGTACCTGTCCTTCAGGACAACTTGCTGTATGAGGTTTCTCTTCCATTTATTCACCATTTTGCTTTGTCTTCTGTTCTGATAATTGTTGATTTCTTTGTACTATAAGAATTTTAAGGTACTACAAAGTTGTACTAAAGCTGCGACAAGTAATATGGATCGGAGGGAGTAATTCATTTACAGTTTCTCTAGCTTGATGTCATCTTCGAATGGCAGTGTGTGCTTATACCTTTGTGTTAAAACAACTTTGAAGTCTCATCTGGGGCCAAATGATGTTATCTAGGCACTTGGCAATATGATGCAAAACTTCTGTCTTCCTCATACTTTAGCATTCCAAGTGCACGTGAAATTTGTTTTGCCAATTACTTTAGTTATGCATCTCGATTCATGCAATAATTTCTACTGATTCCTTTACTTCGGAAAACAGAGCTGTGTATTTCCTCATATCATAAGCCAGACAATAATAGCCTGCTACTTCTTCTAACGAGATATTCTTCTCCAGATCAACATTTGATAACCTTGAGCTATTGAAAGATGGACTTCCCGGTGCCCTGGTAACGGGACTCATAGTAGGGGTTCATGAAATTGGACACATCCTCGCTGCTAAGGATGCTGGGGTCAAGCTTTCAGTACCATATTTTGTTCCTAGCTGGCAGGTAAGTTGCAAGCCTACAATTTCACCTAAGGAGTGTATATTTTTAATTGTTAGAAATTGTGCCTAGCTTAAAAAATTGCCATTCTCTATAAAAAGGAAAAAAAATCTTGGATGATTTCCTTGCTTACTTGTTTCCTTTAATTATATAACATGCTATCCCAGATTATGAGACAAAATTAGAAGAACTTTGTTTAACTTTCTTCTGTTTGTATTTCCTATTTGTAATGCAAAAGCAATGTTTGATCTGAAATGTGTTCTTAGCGGCCTTCTAGAAATATAGGAATATTGGGAGATAGATCATAGCTTTGGCAGTAACATTCATTTTTGCACCATTCCAGGCTTATCTACTTGACTATGAGTATCTCATTTTTGTGTTTTCTGTAGATAGGATCTTTTGGTGGCATCACCAGAATAGTCAATATTGTACGCAATCGCGGGGACCTGCTCAAGGTAGCAGCTGCTGGACCGGTTGCGGGGTTTTCGCTCGGATTTGGTCTTCTTCTGCTGGGCTTCACGTTACCTCCAAGTGACGGTCTTGGTATCATCGTAGATCCCGCCGTATTTCATCAATCATTTCTTCTTGGTGGTCTTGGTAAGGATACTGAAACTACACATCATCCTCGTTCTGTATGTACTGAGTTCTGAACTGCATAAAAACCTTTTGAACTATGCAAACAGTGTTTAATTTGATATGTCTTTTCTTGGTACTATAGCAAAGCTTATTCTTGGAGATGTTCTAAAAGAAGGAACACAGCTATCAATCAACCCACTGGTTTTGTGGGCTTGGGCTGGTCTCCTGATCAACGCCATTAACAGCATCCCTGCAGGAGAGCTCGACGGCGGCCGCATAGCGCTCGCCATGTGGGGAAGAAAGGTAAAGATGCTGCTGCTCAAAGAATAAACAGGATGGAAGGCTACCTGAAGCTATGAAGAACTTCTGTGCTTGCTTTTCTCACCCTTGACTTGCAATGCACCCTCTGATGAACCCAAACTTGTATTTTGCAACAGGTATCATCCCGGCTCGGCAGCGTCACCATTGCATTGCTCGGGCTCTCGTCGCTCTTCAGCGACGTGGCGTTCTACTGGGCGGTGCTCATCTTCTTCCTGCAGAGGGGTCCGATAGCTCCCCTCTCCGAGGAGATAACGGAGCCCGAGAACATCTACATCGGCCTCGGCGTCGCCATTTTGTTCCTGGGGCTGCTGGTCTGCCTGCCCTACCCATTCCTCTTCGACCCTTCGCAAGTTACTGATTTCGACTTTTGACAGAAGAGTTTCGAAACTCGCCGCGGCTTCTCTTCCTCCAACTGTATCCGTGAGATGTTTTGCCATCTTTGCAATTCCTTGTGATCATAAGAATAGCTTGGAGCCTTTGATGCTCCAGTGCTCCTTGCAGTAGCAAAATAAAAAAGCAGGAGTTTTTTCTTGTGGTAGCTAGTGAAGTTCACCTTGTATCAGAGTAGAACAAAAAATAGTTCAGTTCATTACTCCGGCTGTAACTGTTCATCTGTTCAATTCTGCTGATGAGTTCATGACAGGTTTTTGCAACATTTCAGTAGTATTAATGTAGCAGCCCTGACATTATGGGATTCTACATTCAGCAAGATGAGCTACCATAACTGGCAACTCCAAAATCATATACTACTTCAAATAAACAGCTACCGAATTTACATTGCGATACAACAAAAGTCAACACAGTTCAGCCAGTGGGGCATGCTTCGCTACCAGCATAATGAACTGGTCGAAGAAAGAACATATAAAAGACGGATCCTTCTCAATGATAACATAAATGGATTAGCATTGGACATGGAGCAGCCCACATGGCATAAATGAATGAGCATTGGACACTCAAAGAACCTACATATGAGAATAGAGCTCATCAGAGATGATCTTCAACACTGGCGCTCTTAACATTTTGTGGTCGTGAAAATTCATCAGAGACAGAACTTTGTACTAGCAAAGAGGCAAATCATCGTGCATAATGTCCTGCTCTATCGCTGCACAGCTCATCGTCAATGTCGATGCTGTCAAAGCACATCAGGTTGTTGTTGACGCTCGGCTCCGAGCTGGCGTTGCTGCTAGTTGCAAGAGGGGAGTCTGATACACTTATCGGTCTGCCCCTTGTGGATCCAGACCGGCCGCTATGCACAGATGATGCTGGAATGCTCGTCATAAGAGGCCGTAGATTGTTTGGAATGCTGCGCCGTATGTCCTGCGTGCAAAAATTACACCTCAGATTTAATTTAACTAAAAGGAGTTTTTGGTGTTCACTAAAGTGAGAGAAATAAATTAATTACCATGTGCCGAAGTGCCATGTCCAGTGACTTCTTTGACAGTGACCGACCGAAGCCAGAGCTATCTGGAGAATTTAATGATTTTCCAGACAAACTATTGAGACTGGATCTTTGATCATCATGTTTTGGAGGAGCTAGTCTTCTCATGTTCACTACCCTCTCAACCATCTTATTGCCCATCTGAACTGGGTTCACGCTGTCACCTCCGTTAAGATGTGATCTTCTCACTGCCGGCATGGAACTCCCTGAAGGCACACTGCCATTTGATGTCCTCCCTCTTGAAGGAGAGCAAGACTGGCGTTTCGGTCGAGCAGCTGGCCCAGGCTCCACAGAGGAAGATCTAGAACTAGGTGCGCCAGGCCTACCCCGAGTAGCAGAGGTTGGTCTTTCCGGTAGCGACGTCCTCAAATTTGGAGGTGCATCAAGTGAGAAGCCAGGCATTTCAGATGGTTTCCATGGTCTTGATTTGACAGTAGGTGAGCTGCCCCTTGAAGGTGCTGGCGCTGTTGTTGTTGCTGGCAATGCAGAACTTTTGGGCATTGTAGGTCCTGGTCTAGAGATTGAGGAGGATCGAACTGGTCCGGGCAAGTTACTGTGCTGGGCGTGGGTAGGAGGGGCAGAAGACCGCCTTGTTGGGGTTGATGACCTTGATGCAGGCTTGCTTTGTGCTGGTAAGGAGGGCCTTGACAAAGGTGTAGTTGACCTAGTAGCAGGCATTGATGATCTTGAAGTAGGCGTTGATGATCTGCTAGCAGGTGCTGATGCTCTGCCTGAAGGAACTGATGTCCTGGTAGCAGTAGCAGGGCCAGATGTCCTGGTAGCAGCAGCAGGGCCAGATGTCCTGGTAGCAGCAGCAGGGCCAGATGTCCTGGTAGCAGTAGCAGGGCCAGATGTCCTTGATGGAGTTGTTGACCTTGATGAAGGCAGTGCTGACCTTGTTGAAGGGAGTGTTGACCTGGAAGTGGGCGTCGACGATCTTGGGGCAGTAGGTGCAGTCTTGGCAGGCAGAGTTGCCCGAGCATTGGGAGATGAAGGTCTTGAACCTTTGGATGTGGCGGTCGATGCAGCACGTCCAGTTGGTGTTGAAGGTCTTGAAGAATTAGACGTAAGCCCTCCAGATGATGTCGGCCGACGAGTTGTCGCAGCTGAGTTTAAGCTGTTTGATGATGTTGTTCTCAATGGATGTGTGGTTCTTGATGGAGGATCTGGATGATTGGCCAACTAAAATACCATGCAAGAGCACACAGAAAGAAACTTATGAGTACAAATTATATTTACAGAACTCAATGGAACCCCAAAACTAGATTCTAAAGAACATCTTAACCACTGTACCGACATAGGCAAGTAAAATCTTCAGTCCAATACATCACAGATGGATCAAAGGTACTAATATCTCTGAGATAAATCCATGAAGCTTGAGACAATAGATAATAAGTATATGGAGAGCTTGTCTGCTTGAAAATCCAAAATAATTCGGAAGACACAAGGAAGTATACTACCGTAAAAGTGGTGTACAGATTCAATTAGATCATACTTCGCATCCAGCATGAGTGGAAGTTTGTGGAGTTATGTGGATTGCTGAGAAGTTCACCACAATAGGTAATCATGTAGAAACCAGGTAATGCTCATGTTCCAATGGCTCACCCTTGATTTTAAAAAGAAATTATTGAAGAGTACTCATCATACTTAAAAGGGTAGTTTACCCCCAAAAACTCGATTCTAGAAGACTTCTTAAAAATGGAAACAATTAATTACCAACTCCGTAAAAATATAGACAAGTAAAACTGTTCAGTCAAATAATAAAATGCTATCTCCGAGATAAAAAAAAATCCACTAACCAAAACTCAGAAGTGCTATCTCTGAGATAAAAAAATCCACTACGAAGTTATGAGACGAGGAAATATTATCTTGGAGATAAATCCATGGAGAGCCTGTTTGCTTGCAGATCCAAAATAATATCCGTATACTATAAAGTGGTGTACGATATTATAAAGTGGTGTACAGATTCAACTAGATCATATCACTTTATATCCACCGCATAGCAGGTTTGTGAATTATGTGGGTTGACGAGAAGTATTCACCACAATAGGTAATCTTGTATAAACCAAGTAATGGTCATGTTCCAATGGCTCACCCTTGATTTCAAGGAGTTCTGGCGAGTCTTTGGTGATCCTGTTTGGCTCACCGGAGACCTTTTTGGCGCAGCTTCATGAGATGGGAAGAGTGGAGTTCCAGGTGGAGTGAGAAGCCTGAAAGTGAACAAGTTCATTGGTCAGGAAGGTCAGTAAAATACTCTGAACTGCAGCCCAGCTGTGCTCTCTAAATAAAATGTACGGTGTAGCAGAATGAACTTAAAAAACTTCAAAACCGCGAGCAACAAAAGGATCAAATGTGTAACATGCACCAAAAGGACCCATTTATCTTGCACAGTGTCTGATATTGAGCACTTTGAATGAAAGAGATGGGCAATGAGTAGCTGAATTATAAAATGCCCACTCAAATCCATTTCACGACTCATGCTAAAACATGTCACTATCACTAAGTAATTGCATCCCTACAAAGTCAAGCAACCAATCAAGACAAGTATCATGTGAACTTGTTCCATAGTTCACCTGCCACCTACCAACAACCAATCACCACCAAACAATCCAATAGCCCTCTAAACAAAAAGAATATGCTTCAAATGTTAAATGGCCGCCTAGAGATCTAACACTCACACACCCGCTGGCAAATTAATGATTGGACAGGCATTAAGGACAAAAACCTTAGCAGATAAGTCCAAACATGACAATCAAGTACACTTCAAATCAACTAGCGCTAAGCTAGGTAGCTTGCTGGGGCTAAGGTATTGAATGTTGAAATTTATGTGTCCGGCACCAAACTATTTCAGCTGCGTACAAAAAAATAATGAAATCACAGAAAGCTCACGACATGATGGACTCACTAGCTAACCAACCAAAAAAGCAAAGAGAAGAAGCTGGGGCCAACTAAAGCTCAACAAATTGACAACTCCACAAACAAAAAGAGCTTTCCAGAAGATCTCGCAATCACCTAAGACCCAGCCCATCCGGATTGCACGTCCTAAAGCGCAATAGCTAAAAGAAAAGAGCGCAACCTGATTACAACACATTAACAAGGCAAGCAATCAAAGAAAGAAGCAGCAGCTAAGGGAAACAAGGGAGCCAACTGTTCGTCCAACAACCAGCTAAGAAGACCCAACCTTTCCAACAATAACAGCTAAACTCTAACTAACGGCACCGAATCCATCCAGGAGAAAGCCAGGCTTTATGGTTTAGCATTCAGGTTTGGTAGTGTGGAGCGTAGCAGCGGCAGCTGAAAGCACATTTTGCTATGCAAGCCAAAATCTTATATACACGTAGATCACTGCACATAAATAAAACTAACAGCATGGGGCAAAAGCCAAACTTTATGGTTTGGCATTCAGGTTTGGTATTGTGGACCGTAGCAGCAGCTGAAAGCATATTTTTCCTTGCAACCCAAAATCTTGCAATACACAGCATAGTACATTAATGTAAGTACAAATTAATTTGCAGTACACGGTAGTATTAATGCAGCTCCGAATTGAAGGATGGGGCCTCCGGTAAGACCATCTGGAACAGAACCCCTCAATTAGCAATGCTCGGAAACCCCCTACCCCTACCCCCACCTACATTGCCAAAAGAGTGGAGGCTCAGACTTTGGGGTACCAACACCAACCAATCGGCAGCTTCAATCCGGCTAAATGTAAATTGAATTCACAACGGTGAAGTCCAGATTAGGCCGCAACCTTGTCCCACCAATGATTATGTTGCCCGTAGCGGAAAAACCACAAATTTGTCAGTGAAAGGCAGGCAGTGGGGGGCACCTACCAGTCGTAGTCGCTCTTGTCCCCGGCGTCGGAGTGGAGGAAGTCGTCGGCCCCGCCGGGCGCCCGCCTGAACCCGCCGGCCATCCTGTACGCCGGCGCCGGCGCCGCCCTGGGCTCTGCGCCCATAAACCCGGACCAAAATGGATAAGCTAGGGTTTTCGCCAAAGGGGGGAGAAAACGGCAGCAAAATCCCCGACAGGGGTCCGGACGGGTCCGGACAGGGAGCGTGCGTCGGGGCTCGTCGTCCTTACCGGCTGGTGGCTGCGGCGGAGGCGGCGGCGGGGAGGGGTCGAGCAGCAGCAGCCCGTCCGCGTCCGCGTCCTCGCCGTCGGCGGCGAGCAGCATGTCAGCGGCGGCGCCGGCCCGCTCCTTGTCGCGGCGGCGCATCTCGAGGAAGAGCGCCAGCTCCTCGTCCTTCTCCCGGATGACGGCCCCCAGCGTCCTCCCCCCGCCGGCGCCGCCGCCCTCCGCCATGGCCACCCGGTGCATCGCTCCCGATCCGCCCCCGCGCGTCACCCCGCCGCCCGCCGCATTGCCCCGGCCAGATCTAGCGCGAGCGCGCCCTGCCCGCGTGGGTATCCTCTCCTCGGTGGGGGGCGGGCTGGGGATTGCCTGCGTGGGCGAGCGAGAGGAGAGGGGAGGAGAGGAGGAGCAGCAGTGGGAGTGAAGCGAACGGCAGAGCCAAGGGAAAGGTCTCTGCTTTGCTTTCAGGTGAGAGTCAAGGAGGAGGCTTTGTGGATTTGAATTTGGTTTGGGGGTTGGGGTTAATTAATTAGCGGCCTCACTCGGCCTGGACCGTTTGAAATCCATCCACTTGTGTTGTTTTAAAATACTCCCTCCGTCACAAAATTTTTGTAGACAAGAATTTTGGGACGGAGGGAGTAATAAAATGGCCGAGGGGGCCTGGACTGTGGTGCTCAATCTGGTCCATGGAGGGGTAAATGCTATGTGCACACCATTTGCCTTCACTGTGTGGAGTGGCAGTGAAGTGAAGTCATCTCGAGTCCACTTGTCCGCCACGATTAGACTTCCACATCTTCTTTGATGAAATAGAAGTTTATGCCTCCTTTGGTTCAAAGGATAAGTGGGGAGAAATCGTAGGAATAGGAAATTTTCATATGAAATGGCGCCTTCGCGCTGGCGTGCTGCGGCGAGCGAGCCATCCAAGATGTGGGTTGCTAAGGCGGTGCGCATGTAGGTCCACCTAGTCTACTCATAATCTCTTCCCCCGAATGTAGGGTGTGCCATTCTAATTTTCGGTTAAGTCTTTGTCTGTTTCTCCCATCCCTCGTCTGGATTTCAGTAATAAGAGCATCTCCAATAGCTTGTTTATATGGATGTCTATACTCGTTTTCCACGACGTGAGCTCAAAACAGGCGTCCAACAGCTTGTCTATATGATCGTCCAAATACACACATCCTCTAAACTGGCCTCGACAATGTCCATGTCTGGACAATGTGAAGGCGTTGTCTAAACTCAGCTGCAGTCATGATTTCTTCCTCTCCCTAGAGTGGCCCATCTGTCATGGTCTCTGTATATAGACATTCTGATGCAAAACTGGATGTGTATATGAGGGAATCTTTTTAGACCATTGTCTATATGAATACTTTTAATACCTATAGTAAACTTTTTTTAGTAAGGGGGCACTATTAAGCATTATAAACGTGCTGTGTTTTCGATAGCAAAATCAAGGAGCATAATCATTTTGGTCCGGACTCACTCGCGTGTGGGCATGCCAATTTCAGCTTGGCCCTTGTCCAGCCTCAGCACGCGAGGCCAGGGCTGTAGCTATCCACTGACTGTAGGCCCACCGCCCAGCGTACACACCTATCACCGGCAGCCACGTGCCGTACAACCGAGCGAGGCGACCGGACAGCGGGAGGCCAGCCCCACGCGTGACGCACTGCCCTGTCTCGTCTCGGGCATTTTCGCACCGGACGCCCAGCTTACCCTTTCGGCGACGCACAGGTGGGTCGTTCCGCGTGACCCGCCTGTCAGTGCGTGGGTTACGGCCGGAGCTCTGTGAGGCGCTACGGCGCTTGGCCTTTCTGGGACGTCAGCGCCGTGTGCCTGCTCCACCTGATGAGATCTGTGTTGTTACACGGTCGGATTTGTCGGTTTTGCCCCTCGTTTCAAATTGTTCGCGCCTGGTTCTTTTTTTTTGTGTGTGTGTGAGAGCGGGCAATTACGTGGGACTTTAGTCCTGGGGCAAATGAATTCTATAGGATTTTTGAAGCGTTAGAATCTTTATGATTTTTTTTTCTACATTGGTCGCTTGATTCAAAGAAATACCGAGCCAGACTACATCTTAAGATTGAGGAAGTCACCACAGACACCTCGTAGTCGACGAGAACATCTTCTCCCATTGAACGGGAATCGTCGGAAAGCCTGAAATAAATCCAGAGAATGCGAGTATTAGGACTTGAGCCCTGATGAATTAGTGCCACCACAAAGAACACAACCATCTAAGCTATGCTCACTTCGCAGAAAGATTGTAGTCAATGGGCAGAGGCCGGGCCGGCAAAATCGTGGGCCCTATGTCAACAACGTTTTTTCTTCTAATACACGCTTTGACATTTTTCCAATACAAACTTAACATTTTTAATACATGGTCAACATTTTTACTACACACATTTTTAATATTTTTTAAATGCTTGATTAACATTTTTCGAATACACGGTCACTATTTTTCCTATACATGTTTTACACTCTTTTGATTGCTTGATTAAAGTTTTCAGATAAAAATATTAACATTCTTTGAATACATGATCAACATTTTTTCTATACACTTTAACATTTTCCAAACGCATGATTAACATTTTTCAAACACTTGTTCAACATTTTTCCAAATGCTCGAATAACATTTTTATATACATGATAAAAAAATTCCTCATTTTATTAATGCATGGAAAACATTTTTATACACATTTAATATTTTCTAAATGCTTGACTAACATTTTTCAAATACTTGTTCAACAATTTTTCAAATGCTTGATTAACTTTTTTATATACATGATAAAAAAATTAAACATGGTAAACCTTTTTCTATAGACATTTAATATTTCCCAAATGCTTGATTAACTTATTTTAAATACTTTTTCAAAAAAAAATTAATTCTTGCTTAACATTTTTATATACATGAGAAAAAAATCATCATTTTTAATAGATGACCAACAATTTTTCTATACACGTTCAATTTTTTCTGAATGTTTGATTAACGTTTGTCAAATACTTGTTCAATATTTTTCAAATATTTTTTGTAGAGTGTTTTTATAATATATATATGTATAGATTACTTAAAGTATAAAAAGGTATAAAAAAGAAAAAAAGAGAGAACAGAAAACATAAAAAATATAGAAAAAAGAGGTTGTGGCCCCGCACGTGGCGGCCGACCCATCTCGCCCGCCCCTTCAGTGAGACGGAAGCTAAACTCGCTGAATACGAGATATAGGAGCGCTCTGCTTATCCTGCATTGCCAATTTACCCTCATTAATTCAAAGAATTTATAGGATCTGAGAATAAAAAAGTAGAAAAAATTCCTACACTTTTTAAGGAGAAAAGGCTAC
The DNA here is from genome assembly GCF_002162155.2 of Triticum dicoccoides. Lineage (NCBI taxonomy): Eukaryota > Viridiplantae > Streptophyta > Magnoliopsida > Poales > Poaceae > Triticum > Triticum dicoccoides. The sequence continues at coordinate 32,462,316 of NC_041384.1, read as the reverse complement.
CGCACGACTTTAAATTAATGAAGCCCATACAGTAAGCTAAAACACCACACTACCACAAGCACAAACAAAGAAAGAAAAATAACCAACATGATACAATGGTGTCGAGGCACAACGACACAACCTAGAAAAATAAAAAGCCAACATCGACTGGAAAAGAAGAACCACTTGGGGACTTCTGAAATCTCTTCCGCGAGCAACCAACCGGAGCGGATTATGAAGCCAACTCGAGAAGGGGACAAGCCGACATGGAAAGCCATGCCATCACCAACACCTAGACCTCCACAAAGACAACACCATCCAGCTCCATCGCCTAAAGGAGCCCTTTGCTCTCTTACCCTAAAGTGAGAGGGGGCCGAGTCGCCGTGCGAGGGTTGCGCTCATCACCATCAAGCCTAGATGAAAACTACCGCCGAGGTCCTGCAGTGTTGACTCCGAGCACCACCCCACAATCAAAACTTGTACACCTTGAGAGCGCCACCGTCTAGGCCATGGTACCATCAATACAAAGAGAAGATGTTGTCGTCCAACACCACACCCCGACCATCAACAGGAAGGGCCTTGCCCAAGAGATGGAGCCTGTAGATAGGGAACTACGCCATAGTGTCGCCACTGACATGCCCAGAAATGAACCAAGGGTTTTCACCCAGAGCACGGAGGAGGCCCCCCGAAGTGACGCCTCCAATTAGGTGAACGACACTCGAGAGCGTTGCCGTCACTGACATGGCGATGATGAGCTTGGCCGCCGCCATGGCCTCGGTTTCGAACGCTCTTGGCCAGCCGGCGGTGCACGATCACGCTCAAGCACAAAGCAGAGGCACCATGGCCCACAACGAGGCCATCGGCACATGGACGCGGGGACGAGCGTCTGCTGGCCATCCGGCAGCGTGCGGTCGTGCAGCGAACAAGACGAGGATGCACGACGAGGGCCTCCATGGCTGTTGGGCCCCGATGACCTTGAGCTCGCATCCATGGCGGAGCTGCCCGCTGCCACCCGAGAGCTCAAGGGGCGCCATGGCCCTCGGGAATGAGGCGAGGAAGGGCGGGGGACATCAGCCGGCTGGTCGTCGGCGGCGGGGACGATCGGAATCTGGAGCTAGCGGCGGTGGCGGTTGACGTGAACTTCCCTCCCACCAACATGTATCGGGGGAGTTAAAAAATTGCTTTCAAGACTGAAAATATGGGGATGTGGTATTTTCTGGTATCGCGGGGAGCTAACTTTCTTTTGCCTTCAAGACTGAAAATATGGGATGTGGGGGTTCGTTTTCAGGGGAACCCGATGTTTTGCGGCATCTAGTGGATGCACGTTTTGTCAGACATAAACCATAAAAGAACAATTATTTTGGGGCTTTACCCTCCTTTTACGGGATCTGCTATAGATGCTCTAAGCAAGACTCATTCATGCAGGTGTCAGTGTGGTATTGGCGAGATGTGTTGATAGCAGCAACCCTTGCTATCTATCCCAGGGATATACGGTGATGTCTATATTATATCTATGAGACTGAGATATACGGTGACATTTAGAAATATCTATATTCTATTCGGAGGATATATATAGAGATATCTAAGGGAAATATGAACTAAATGAAGACAATAAAACAACAATAATATTTTCCCCATTCCAAAATATAAGGTGCAATAATTTTTGTGCAATTCAAATATATGTATGTTTGACCATGATTATATAGAACAGAATATCTACAATACAGAATGAATAAAATAGGAAAATGGTTTTCGTGATGGATCTAATGATACAAATTTGATATTGTACACACTGATACCTTTCTAAAACCTTGGTCAAACATGGATATGTTCAACTTTTTTTAAAATAATACACTTTAAATTTTGAAATCAAGGGAGTATATAGGTCCAGCAGCAATTGGGCACAACCGCACAAGCATGGCTCTTCCTTTCATCCAGAAGCATGCATGCATGCCAGATGAGCCGCGACCACCGAGGAAAGCTCCATATGTACTTCCAAAGAAAAAAAGAAAGGACTAACATACTTACTACCGTTCTTATAGTGTTGCCCTGTTTTCATGGCAAGAGAGAATTATCTACGTGATTAGCAACCTGTCACCTTGTGCCAACGATCACAACACACACGTACATGAGATGCAAATTATTGCGATGTCACATCTCACGTCCGAAGAAACCGCTAGACGATCCAAAGAAACCGAAGAGGCGGAGCTACCCCTTCCTCATCGGCCCTGGTGGAAGTACCAAGGCCACTTATCATTGTTGGATTGATATATTGTGTTTCTAAATTACATAGAGCTTAAGAAAATAGCGGTTTGTGACTTCTGTGCATCAATACTACATGAGCATAGCTATGATCCATACATGTCTATAAAGGAAGCACATAAATAAGTATTTACATTAAGAAGTATTTGTTCTTTTAGTTAACATTGTTTTGCCTTCCTTTGACCTACAAGAAGCTCTGCTCGGAGATAATATCTGACTTTTCATCCATGAATAGTAATGTTTACAGTGAAGAATTATAAAGTCAATATTAGCATTAAGAAAACTAACTAAAAGGCCGCGACACTTGGTTATTTGATGCATCAAAATTGCTGTTAGGGAATATCAAGCCCCTGGGGAAGCACCAAGCAGACCTAAAAGGAAAAGGAAGGACCCCCTACTCAAGAATACATAAAAGAGTCAAGACATCACCGCAGTCCTTTCACACGACGAGGACGACCACTAGCCATAAGCCACAAATGCAACTCCTAGAAGTCTCTATTAGATCAAAGCTCACTCCATTGTATAATCGTGCTCATGGATCCATCCAATGTATGGTTCTCCAAAGTTTTGCCTATGTAACCAGCCACTTATGACACAATCAATAAACTTGTGCATTTTCTGTTTTAAAACGTACAATTGATGCATTCGTCTGGCTAGCCAAAAGTAATTAAACAATAAGATAGATAGTTAAACATACAAGACAACCCTACCAGTTATAAAACCAATGGCATCAAGGCTAACCAAATGTTGCTTCCTTCAACTGCTTATTCTTTTTTTGAATCTTGGTTTGAATCAAGAGCCGCGCGGGCAGCTAAGTCTGAATAAAGCGCATAGATAAACGCACCAGCAAAAGCACCCATTATACCAACACTAATCTTATCCTTCCGACGGGTTGCCCTAACAGCCTTCTCGAAACCCTCCGCATCCTTCTTGAATTCCTCGATCTCCTTCTCAAATGCCCCGGCCTCCTTCTCAAATCCCTCGATCTCCTGGCTAAGAATGAGAATGAACTTGTAAACTCAAATAAATGAACAAGAAAAATACTGGAAGTGTTTAGCCTACTGCCTTATCAAAGGAGTGGATCAACATTCGGGCCTTCCCAAGGTTTGGGATACTTAGCCTGCATGCATACATAAAATGTTAAAGATGGTACTCGTGATTCCGCGGAAGGGGCATCAACCTTGGTTCAAGCCTCGGCTCTAACACACGGCACTCGCGGAGTTTCTTCTATATAAAAAAGCCAACGAGAGTTAGCCCTTCGGTTGTCCTCATTTTTTTGGTACTCCCTATTAATTTCTCAGTAGTTGCTCTCCCTTGATATTGAGCCTTTTTGTCGTCCTTTCTCTGTGTGCCTTTTGCTAATAAAAGGAAAATAAATAAATAAAGTGTGATGGTGTGCTCTGCTCTCTCGATGGACCTTTTGCTAATTAAATTAAATGAAGAAGAATGAAGTGTGGTGAACTCGTGGCCTATTCAGAGAAGAGACTCATCTAAAAAACCTCCAGAGAAGAGAAGAATTGCAGTGACCGCTAGGACATGATAAGCTGCGTAGTATTTGGAACTGTTTTATTGTAATGCTTTTTACCTCAAAAAAGTCAATCTGATTGAATTTTTCGAGCGATAAAATACCAAGATTTGTCTAAAACATCAAGTACACATAGCCATACCGTGCGAGCAAGCGCCGAAGCTGGTTAGCTCATTGTGACGACAACAACTGGTAAGCGAACATTGTTCGGGGGCGGTGGGCAAGGGCATCCGACAACTTAAGAGTTCGCCGCTTAGGCAGGATCAACTACGTGTAGTCTTAGGACTATTTTATAACATATCTCAGAAAATTTTGAATTGTTTAAAAATTTTGAGTGCTAAAATACCAATTTTTTCTTTAAAACATAAAGCTCACATGCCCAGACCATGCGAGGGAGTGCCAAACCCTAGTGGCTAGCTGGCTAGCCCACTGTGACGGTAGCGACAAGTAAGTGAATAGTGGGCGGCGGCGGTTGGCAGGGCAGCAGGCAACTTTAGAGTTCGCCCTACCTTAAATGTATCCGTCCTCCGCCACTACATGTGAGAAGGATGAAATAAGTTATACCATCAAGATTCTTTTGAAATTTGTGATTTCAAAATGTTTTCTAGTTTAGAAACTAGACTCCATGTTAGTATGTTTCGATGCATTTTTGTTAGCTTTTAAAGTTGCCACCCATTTTTTTTATGAAGTTGCCATTGACTTCATGCCAAATTTGCCACGTGGTAACTTGATAAATAGGGCAGGTTTCAAATACTAGTTGGTGACGCTTCAAAAGTCAGAGGCATGCTAGTCAGAGCATGCTTGGACGGGTTCTTTTTTGAAGCTTTTATTACATACAACAAATAAACATGTTGGTAGTGTAGAGAAAAAAAAGAGAAAAGAAATCCATCCCACCTTCGTCCCCGCCTCCAACTCCGTCGATCTGTAGAGGACATGCAATGAGTTGGCGTCGATTGGCGGGCAAAGATTCGGAATAGATCCACTGTTGCAGGCGCTAAAAACCCACCTATCGATTCACGCAGCATGCATGGCGATCGCCGATCGATTGGCTGCCATCGAATCGAAACGCGAGCTTAGATCGTGGTAGGAGGACGGACGGGGAACGAACCTGAGAACGGAAGGCAGCTCGTGCCTGCCTGAGAGAGGGGACGGGGGCCTTCAGCTTCGCCGCCACGGTGCGCAGCGCCATGGCCATAGCTACAAGCAGATCGTATATTGGTACAGAGCTTGGGTTTATGGTTGCCGGCAGCTAGAGCTAGGGGGTGGGGTGATATGTGGCGACTCACGTCCTGACGTCTGGGTTGGCCCAATACAGCGGATCGCCTTCCGCCTCGCTCAATGTACAGTTTTTTTCTTCTGATCTTATTTCCTTTTCTCCACTGCACCAAACACCGAAACAAGTTCAAAAATATTTGTGAATTCAAAAGAATTCATGATTTTTTTTAAATTTCACGAATTCAAAAAAATCATGAATTTAAAAATAATGTTTGTGAATTCAAAAATTGTCCGGGACTCCAAAAAATGTGCATGAATTCAAAAAAGTGTTTGTGAATTCAATTTTTTTTCAAGAATTCAAAACAAATCACGAATACAAAATATAATGCCGTGAATTCAAAATTTCTCAACAGTATTGTTTTCACAAATTCTAAAGAAATCACGAGTCACAAAGAGTTCATGGGTTTGAAAATTGTTCACAAATTAAAAAAATCATGAATTTAAAATTTAAAATGTTTGCAAATTAGATAAAAAATCATGAAATAAAAAGAAAAAAGGTCAAAATGGTGAAGGAAAAATATAAAGACAAATAATGGACATGGATGAAAAAAGAAGAAACTAAAAACCTGATAGAAAACCAGAAAAACCGGGTAACAAAACAGTTTCCGCCCCTAGAAGGTTTTTTTTAGGGAATGCCATCATGGCTAGCTTTATTGATTCGGCAATATCATTACATCGTTCACAAGAGCATTTACAAGAAAATCTGGGGGTTCCTCAACCCAATTACTAGATATATCATTATCATATGAATGTTTGGCTAAGAGGTGGGCAACACCGTTTGCTTCCCGTCGACAGTGCACAAACTCCACATTCCCGATCATACCTGCTAAAACGAAGCAGCATGCAAAAATAGCTGTAGATTCACTCCATATCCTCTCCTGGCCTGAGCATGCATTAACAACTTGAAGGGCGTCAGCTTCAATCTGAATTGAGGTATATCCCAAAGACTCCGCCAACTGAAGGCCATTTTTCATTGCCATTGTTTCCGCCATGTTAGCATCTATCACATGCGGGATTAACGTACATGATGCCGCAATGAAAGAACCATGGCTATCTCTGATCACAGCCCCCGTTGCTCCTTTCCCTTCATTCTCATGGAAAGATGCATCCACGTTTATCTTGACTATTTCTGAAGGTGGTTTTTTCCAACATTGCTCCCCAGGTGTAGTCCCATACGTGCCTGAAGAAGCTCTATGAAAATTGGCGCAAATCGCCTGGACTGCAATAGCATTTCTGCTCATTGGAGGTACTGTCTCATTATGTGTTTGCCTTCTTCTGAGCCACCATAGATACCAGCATGCTGTAATAATCCCTTCGCTTATCCCAATGTTCGGCATGTGTGGTAACTTTGAAGGTGGGAGCCGGAGTATGTACTCCAGAACAGCGGAGCCTGATCGATCCACAAGACGGGCTTCTGCAATTGTGTCATAAATTCCCAGTGACCTCCACATTTCCACTGCTCTGCCACAACTAAATAAGAGATGATGGATATCTTCAGCCCCTTGATGGCAAATCGGACAACTTCCATCAATACCAACGTGCCTGTTTACCAAGATTGATTTTAATGGGATTAATCCATGAAGGGCCCTCCAGTCGAATATTTTCACTTTTTCCGGGACTTTGAGCTTCCATAGGATTGTCCAAACTGGATTTGACATTGATGGTCCTGTTATTGCCGACAAAGATCTTGAGCTGAACTGATGTTTCCATTCACAATGGTATGCCGATCTTACCAAAAAAATTCCATTACTATTGCCATGCCAGGCTACAAAATCGTCAAATCCGTGGTGGCTTAAGGGAATCTGTAGGATCCGGCTAACATCCACTGGGTTGAATATCCCACGTATTAACTCCTCGTCCCACTGCTCGGTAACAGGATCAATAAGTTCATTGACTTTAGTAATTAGAGCACCACCCCTCTCTTCTTCCTCACAATCTCTTCCTCTCATGGTTTTGTCTCACAAGAACACACGGTAATGGAAGAAACACACACGCGCACACACACATTCACCAAGGAGAAAACTACTTTCTCCTGGTGAAAACACGTATGCTTCAATGCGGCGCAGCGGTCGGAGTTGGTTCCTCAGTATGCATCTTGAAGCGGCGGTTCCCAAGAGGCCAAGTCGGTCGGCGCCGCCCTCCCTCCCATCACACCGCACGACATGAATGTTAGCCGCTGCGTGCTCTGGGCGGCATGAATGCGGCGCGTGCATCAGAAGGAAAGCGTGGAGGGGCGGGTGGGGGTTTGGGTGGGTCAGGGTGTTGAGACCGTGACAGTGGTTCGGACGCCCGCAAAGCCCTCACTCGCCTGTTTGTCTCCGGTTTACGGGAGAAAAACATGTCCGGACCGCCTTGCGGACCGATGCAAGCCTGCGTTGGATGACTTCCACAGTCCAGACAACACGGTCCGGACGTATGCGGGCGGTTTGAGGGTGGTCGTTGGAGATGCCCTTACAAAGAAGTTTTATGAAGAGATCGAAACATGTGATGTGGAGATGAATCATCAGATTTCTCTATCCTATGGTATATGTATCACCGAGCTGCGTATATGGCTGTGGTATATAGGCAAAAAACAATCAATCCCATCTCTTCATCCAAGCCTCCAGCTCGATCTCTACGGGAGATGCAACAAACTAATTCACGTGGCAAAGACAAAATAGAAGCGCTCTTGCAGGCGCGTGAAGGTGGCTAAGCATGCAAGGTGACAAAGATTGCATGCGCGCGGTAGGAGGATGGATGCGGATGGGGCACGGACCAGAGAACGGCAGGCCGCCCATGCCTGCTTGAGAGAAGCGACGGGGAGCTTCAGCTTCGCGGCCACTGTGCGCAGCGCCATACACGAAGTGACGAAGACGAAGATAGGTTTCGAGCAAGACGAAGGAGACGTGCGCCGGCTAGGGTTTCCTTGTAACTCTCCCGATCTCGCGATCCGGCCCGCTGTTAGAACGACCACCGAACCGCCTCGGTCTCCAACTGGCCCGACACAGAAACACGGAAAAGCTAGCACCCTCGTACGAGCCGGCCCGCGAGAGAAGCCGAGTACTCTTTCTTTTTTTCTGTTTTCTCTTGTTAGCTCCCTTTTCTCCTGCAGCTAACCGTTTTCTAGTTTTTTTTCCTCTTTTCTTTT
>NC_041384.1:32416098-32453805 GCF_002162155.2 Triticum dicoccoides | reverse complement strand
TGTTTAGTTTTACTTTTATATGTATTTAAAAATGCTTCTTTTTTGTTTCTTTCTTAGAAAAAATATATATTATTAATCATGACGAACAATTTTCAATACATAAGAAATAATTTGCAATGCTGACTACATGATTGATAAGCTATTGTACGTACCATGAATCCATGATCAAATACAATCTTAGCTTCAGAAGGTGTGTCCACTTGCGCTTGCCCAGTTGGTGTTGGGGCACACCCCCCTTAGAGCATCTCCAACAGTCGTGCTAAGCACCGCGCGCAAAAAACCTGTTTGCCGCGCGCGCTTCGGCTGGTTTAGCACGCCCGCCTGCGCTGACTCCAGCAGCCGCGCTATAATGCAGCGCGCGCGCCGCTCCAGCAGAGCGAAAAAATACAGCGCGCGTGCGCCGCACAAACCACATATACATGTATTTTATGAGCAAAAATGATCAAACAAACAAAATAAATCAACAATAAATAGTTCAATTTTGTTATCATTACAATTCAAACAAATAGTTTATCATTCAGTACAACAAATGCAATAAACACAACAAATAGTTCATGAACAATACAACGTCGAATGCAGATATCATCATGCTCTTTGTCGTTCATGCCATGCCCATCACTCTTCAATCAAATCATTCTGAAGTTCATTGTGCGTTGCGGGACGCCGAATGGCATGATAGGAGGCAATAAAACGGGCTACCCTTTGAGCCCTCCGTCGCACTCACACGGGATATCCCAAGAGCTTATACTGTGAGTAGTCTAAATCTTGACCACGCTCATTCTCGATGATCATGTTGTGCATGATCACACAAGCGTGCATGATGTACCAAAGCATTTTTTGATCCCAAAATCTAGCCGGTCCTCTCACAATAGTAAATTGGGCTTGCAAAATCCCAAATGCTCTCTCCACATCTTTTCTAGCCGCCGCATGAGCATTGTGGAAGTCAAGATTTTTCTTACCTTCCGGCTTTTTCAACTGCTTCACGAAGGTTTGCCACTTTGGATAGATTCCATCCGCTAGATAATAGCCATAGTTGTACGTACGGCCATTTGCTACAAACTGCACCGGTGGCAACTCACCGTTTGCAATCTTATTCATCAGTGGTGACCGGTTGACAACATTGATGTCATTCAAAGATCCAGGCATTCCAAAGAATGCATGCCAAATCCAAGTCTCCTGATCGGCCACCGCTTCAAGGATTATAGTGGAACCCTTTTTTTGGCCGTGGAATTGCCCATGCCATGCTTTGGACAATTCTTCCAACTCCAATGCATGCAATCTATTGAGCCAAGCATGCCAGGAAAACCGCGAGCTTTGTTCATCGCCAATAGCCTTGCGACGTTTTCAGCATTGGGAGATCTCAAATACTCCTCGCCAAACACTTGCACAATTCCCACTGCAAAGCGCTTGACACACATGATGGCTTGGCTCTCACCCATAGCCAAGTGATCATCAACAAGATCAGCCGGTATACCGTATGCCAACATACGCAAAGCGGCTGTCACCTTCTGAAAGGTGCTATGCCCGAGCTATCCGGCGGCATTCCTCCTTTGCTGAAAAAAACGGTCATGGCTCGCTAGTTTCTCTGCAATGCGCCTGAACAACTCGGTGCTCATCCTAAACCGGCGACGAAAATACGACTCAGGGTATATGGGATTCTCCGCAAAATAATGCCTGATCAATCTGTTGTGGGCATCGATCCTATCCCTCCAAATTTTCTGCCGACCCATAACCGAACCACCATGCTTCGGTTTTTTTATATGCATAGCTAGGATCATTACAAGATCCTCCTCCTCTTCCATATCAAATTCTTCTTTGGAAGAATCATACAACGAACTCATCTATAATGTTCAATACTATACAATAAAAGCTACAATTCAAAACATGCATCAAATTCATGAAGTTTGAGCAATACATACCTTGTAGGCGCGGCAGCGAGCGCTCGGGCGCCGTTCCTCGGACGACGGAGGCGCGCGAGCGCCGGCGGGACTAGGAGGGGATGGGGTGGAAGCGCGGGCGCGCGGGGATAGGCCGGGGAAGCCTGAACGGTCGCCGGGGGGCGCGGGCGGCGGCGGCGGCGCGGCCGGACGGGGGGTGGAAGTGGGAGAGGAAGTGCGGGCGCGAGCGCTGGAGTGTGCCGCGCGCTGCAGCGGGCGCCCGAAATACACCGCGCGTCTAAGTGTTTTCGACCGCGCGCCCAACCCGTTATAGCGCGCGCGCCGTTTTTGCGCGCCCGCTGGAGCGACCCGCCGCGTTGCGCGCGCGCTAAAACGGCCTAATTTGCGGCGCGGCGCTAGTTTAGCGCGGCTGTTGGAGATGCTCTTATGGGTCGGGAGAAGGACGGCCAACTAGCTATGCCATATAGCGCAAGCTTGTTGACCACAGTGAGAAAGCTTTTGGAATATTTTATTTTAAGGTGAGGATTTTTTAAAATATATTTTAAAATGGAGGTGAGGATCCTATGCATTTTTTAAATGAAAGGCTATGCAAAGTGGCGCTCACTGGTAGGTACAATGGTAAATTTTTTCTTTTTATTTGGTTTTTTCAGATGGAGGAGAGGAACTTTTTTTTTTTAGAGAAGGCAAGGAACGCATGTATTTTTGGGGCCTGGGGCACACGAACTTTGGAGTTGGGGGGACGCGCACTGCCCATGAAGATGAAGTAGCAAGCATATATGCACCGTCATGAAGATGAAGCTCCTGAAGTGCATGCATCTTCCGCCGCACCTACGCCTCCTCCCGCATCGCGCACCACCGCATGTTCAGCCCAAAGGCTAAGGCAGGTGGTGGGGGTTTCATGCACGGCTCCCGTCTTCTGTCGACTGGCGGCAGAAGGGCGCGGTGACTGCCGTCAAGGACCAGGGGCAGTGCGGCAGCTGCTGGGCCTTCTCGACGATCGCAGCCGTGGAGGGCATCAACGCGATCCGGACCAAGAACCTGACGTCGCTGTCGGAGCAGGAGCTGGTGGACTGCGACAACGCCGACGGCAACTCCGGCTGCCACGGCGGCCTCATGGACAAGGCATTCCGGTACATCGCCGACAACGGCGGGGCGGCCACCGAGGACGCCTACCCGTACACGGCCCAGCAGGCCTCCTCCTGCAACACCGGGGCGCCCCGCGTGGTCACCATCGACGGGTACGAGGACGTGCCGGCCAACAACGAGAAGGCGCTAAGGAAGGCTGTGGCCGCACAGCCGGTGTCCGTGGCCGTCGACGCGGGCAGGTTTCAGTTTCATTCGGAGGGGGTGTTCGCCGGGGAGTGCGGGACCGAGCTGGACCATGGCGTTGCGGTGGTGGGGTATGGCGCCACCGTAGACGGCACCAAGTACTGGGTCGTGAAGAACTCGTGGGGTGAGGAGTGGGGCGAGATGGGATACATCCGCATGGAGCGCGACGTCAAGGATAAGAAGGGCCTATGCGGGATCGCCATGGGCGCTTCCTACCCGGTCAAGACCTCGCCCAACCCTCAGTCTGTCCATGACGAACTCTGATCAATACGCCATGACCAGGAGTATATTACATACTAGTAATTACTGCAAACTAGTAGAAACAAAATAAAATCAATCACGATGAAATTAACGCATGCATCAGCTACTTGTAAAGAAGTAATCATTATTGTCATGAGCATTTTGCTATATATATCAAATAAAGACAATATTATCTCTGTGTGACTTTGTCGAAATATCTCTGTGTGTAATCTTTAAGGTTCTATTCAATCAACTACTAACGCTTTAATTCTAGATCATGCAATGCCTGCTTTATGAGGAGGTGGATGTCACTACAGACTTGATTAGCAAGCCACCATCAAGAAGTACCGGGTTTTGTCAGCATCCGAACCTGAAACCTGAAGAAATCAATAATCAACTCTTCTGTGTGAAAGCAGTACTACCTCTTTTTTCTTTCGACATTTTTTTGATAAAAGAGAGCTCTCTTTCCGATTTTCATTAAAAGAAATCATCAAGTCTTACAGCAAAGAAAAGCGAAAACTCAAAAGCTACCATAGCTATCCCCCGGATGAGCACTGGCTGTTGAGAAAGAGGGGGAGCCATCCCTCTTTCTTTCTTTCGACATAGTAGCTCGTTTTGTTATAACGCTTAGTAGAGCTTACTGTTTCGCGCCCCTGGACGATGTTACTGCAATTTGCGATCCTGCATCCGACAGCTTTCGGTTTTCTAAGCATTCAGGCCTTGTACAATGGGAGATGCTTAGAGGGATGCTTAGAAAAATAAATCGAGATTTTCTGAAGCACTGGTGCCTATTTCTACAGAAGAGACGCTTAGTTAAGCGTCTACCCTGTACAAATAAGCACCGGTGCTTAAAAAAAGTCTGATTTATTTCTCTAAGCACCTCCTCTAAGCACCTCCATTGTACAAGACCTCACTGTTAACTTTCCGACAACAGCTTTGCTGCACTTTAGCTTTACTATTACCTCCACTTTTATGAGGTTGTAAAAAGCCATGGTTTTGGAGCAGAAGTGGGCATCTCTCCTTGTAGTTGTTTAAACCCTAGCTAGCTGCCCCTTGTAGTGGTTCAGCACAGCTTTCCTCTCTAATCGAATCTATCTTAGTAAAAGCCATGGTTTCCCATAGAAGTGCCCCTTAATTACTTCCAAAGACAAGTATGCATGTATGATTTCTCGCCTTCTGGTTGTCTGGGTGTGCATGTATAATGTATATTTGATTTCAAAATTTGTTGCAATATTTAGTCAATTTTGTCCAGAACAAAATGATTTCTCCCGTTGTGTTTTAACGTGTGACAGTGCCGGATGGCTTCGCCTGCACGCCGAAGAACCCCGTCTTGCCCTTCGGGAACTTCTTCGGCGAATCACGGCAACGAGGTGGTGGCGGCTGGGCGGCGGGCGAATAGGGATGGCAGCAATGTGGACAGTGACAGTGCGGTGCAATTCAGGGCGGCGGCGTCGAGGTGGCGGGGATGGCGAATCAGGGCGGTGAAGCAGCAGCGGTGCAGCGGCGATTTGAGGTAAAGCGGTGGCGGAGGAGCGACGGAGGGGCGGCGGGGGTGGCGCACGATCGGATCTGGCGCAGGCGGGGGACGGCGGCGGTGTTGTGGGCGAATCAGGGCGGCAGCGGCTGTGCGGTGGGCGGGAAGAGAAGGAGGGGAAGGAAAATGGAGGTAGTTGGGTGGTTGGCGGGCGGCCGTCGATTTTACATCTCCTGCAGGTGGAGATGCAGATGTTGTATTCTACATCTTTCAGGTTAAGAGATGTAACTTTTTTGCATCTACATCATCTATTGAAGATGGTTTTTGAGCCTCCAAGATGCAAAAGTTAAATAGTTTTGCATCTACATCATTTATTGCAGATGCTCTAAGACTGTGGTTTCAATTAATCAGTTAAATAAAATTGGAGATGATGCTCTCTTTCTTGTCAAACAAACAAACAAACAAGTGGATCAAACATCTCACTGTCTGCAGTTGTCTCCCCCTAGGCGCTAATCCATACACATACAACCTCGCCGCGGTTCGTACTTACGTTAAGCCTTTCCAAAGATGCCGCCTGCATAGCGTGGCTGACCCACAAACGTCCATAATCCAAAGATGCCGATCGAGTTCACGCATCAGACTATTCGTCAAACATGTCCAGATGAAGACAGGGTTCCCAGTAATTGTACAAGTATTGTGCACAAAGCAAGCAGCTGATCGACAACCCTTCCCAATTAGTCACCACTCTTCTCCACATCCAGTTTAATTTCGAGCGCCCGCCATGGCCGCACCCGCGCCCCATGTGCTGGCCTTGCCCTTCCCCGCGCAAGGCCATGTCATCCCTCTCATGGAGCTGTCCCACAGCCTTGTGGAGCACGGCATCAAGGTCACCTTCGTCAACACCCAGCACAACCACCACCTCATCCTTGCCTCCCTCCACGTCTCCAAGCCCGACTCTCAAGACGGAATTACCAGCCTCGGAGGGGTCGACATGGTCTGCATACCGGACGGGCTGGCCGACGGCGAGGACAGGAAGGACCTCGCGCGGCTCGCCGAGTCCTTCTCGGAGGTCATGCCCGGCGAGCTGGAGAAGCTGATCGCAAGGCTGTCCGAATCGGCCGGTGCATGCAACTGCAAGCTGACGTGGATCATCGCCGACGCGAGCATGGCGTGGGTGTTTCCCGTGGCCAAGAGGCTCGGCCTCCGGGTCGCCGCCTTCAACCCGCTGTCGGTGGCCATGTTCGCCACGAGGATCCGCATCCCCGAGCTGATAAGGGACGGGGTGGTGGACGAGAAAGGCCTGCCGAAGCAGCGCGGCACGTTTCGGCTGGCTCCGGGGATGCCGCCCATGGACACCACGGAGCTCTCGTGGAACCGCGCCGGCGGCCCCGAGGGCCAGCCGTTCATATTGGACTTCATCCTCCGGAACAACGCGGCCACCCGCCTCGCCGAGGCGGTCGTCACCAACTCCGTCCAAGAGCTCGAGCCGGGAGCCATGGCGCTCTTCCCCGACGTCCTCACCGTGGGCCCGCTCCTCTCCGACAAGCCGGTCGCCAGCTTCTGGGCCGAGGACGCCACCTGCGCGGCGTGGCTCGACGCGCAGCCGGCCGGCTCCGTCGTGTACGTGGCGTTCGGCAGCTTCGCCATCTTCGACCGGGCGCAGCTCGTGGAGCTGGCGGAGGCGCTGGCGCTGACCTCCCGGCCCTTCCTGTGGGTGGTGAGGCCGGACTCGGCGAGCGAGGAGTGGGTCGAGGACCTCCGCCGCCGCGCCGGGCCGCGCGGCCGCGTGGTGGGCTGGTGCCCGCAGCAGCTGGTGCTGGCGCACGCGTCCACGGCGTGCTTCCTGTCGCACTGCGGGTGGAACTCGACGCTGGAAGGGCTGGTCAACGGCCTGCCGTTCCTGTGCTGGCCCTACTTCACGGACCAGTTCCTCGACCGGGGCTACATCTGCGACGTGTGGCGGACGGGGCTGCAGGTGGCCGCCGGCGAGACGACGGGGACGCTCGTGGGAAGAGAGGCGATACGGGGCAAGGTGGAGGAGCTGCTGGGCGACGCGGAGATCAAGGCCAGGGCGCTCGCGCTGAGGGACGTTGCTCGCGGCGCCGTCGCAGACGGCGGGTCGTCGTCGCGCCGGAATCTCGCACGGTTCGTCGACCTCGTCCGAGGATCAACGAGCTAGCTACTCCCTAGAACGCCAATAATGTGATGTGCCATGTCTGACGGAGCGATGACAATGACATCGTGCAAACTCAAACTTCAAAATTTCTTGAACTTCAAACTGTGGCTAGCGATGCATGTCATTTACCATCCATCGTCACCGTGTACTTTATTTCGACGAGAGTTTAAAAATTATACTCCATAATAGTCTGTTTTGGTGGGGTTTTTTTTGCCACCCAATAATTTACGGAAATGATAAATCCTGAACGTTTAGATTTTAAGCATGGCAACCCAAACGTTTTTCATGGCAACTTTAGTTCACGGGAGGTAGGCAAACATGACAGTTTTATGACAAAAAGCAAACTGAGACAAAGTTGCCACCTCGCGTCAACTAAAGTTGTCATGAAAAAAACATTCATGATGACATGCTTAAAATCCGAACGTTTGTGATTTATCGGGTCCATAATTTAAACAAACACTATGAGCGCGAACGCGTTGGTTGTCGTCCGATTCGTAGCACAAATTTTGAAGCATGGATAGGAGTCACATCATCCTATGAAAAGACTCCACATTGTTTTCAATTTCTTCATGTATGTATGAATGATTATATGTGTATGCCATGCATGTGGTAACAACCATAAAGCCAAGGAAAAAATGTGATATGTGTATTGCACTGTGTGGTTCCTTTTTTCAGGAAAATATACACGAGCGTCAATGTTTTGGCGAAATGTTGATTCGTCATTTTTCTGGCACCCATTTGATTCACTGTTAGTGAAGGTCATGCCATTTTTTAAATAAATTTAATATATTGCTCTAGTTATGTATATTTTTAATATTTATCTAACAATTTACATCATTCTAATGGTTTAACAATATGAACACAACAAAATGTCTCCTAGGTGTGGCGATAGCCGGGTACAAAGGTGCGCCAAGGTGGTTCGACAACAGGGTAGGTTGCTAGCCCAGTTAGCTAAGTTCCAGGTCAGTAGGGTCTGGTTGGATGATCCTCCCCCCTCTATTGTACCTCTCATGGTGAACGATGTAACATTATTATCTATTGAATAAAGAGGTCTTTTTGAGGTAAAAAAATCCAAGCCGTGGCAACGACGGCACCCATCGACAGGCCACGGTGCTGCGGGTGCTGGAGACCGGCGTTGACGGGATGCTGTAATGACGGTGGCGGATGCTACAACCGTGGGTTGTCGGAGCTGGAATGGCCCCAACCGGCGACACTGTGGAGCTGCAACGACCTCGACCGGCGACATGGCCGGAGCTGCAACGACCTCGACCGCCGACACGGGGACGGCCCATCGGTGCTGGAGAAGATGCGTCCAGACGCCATGGTGCTACATCAGGCACCAGGAGATGCTGGAAACGGCGACATTATTTTGCTGGAACCGGCCATGGGTGCTGGGATGGGCCGCGGTGGTTGCTACAACCGACGAGGCAGATGTTGGAACTATAGATTGTTTTTGCTGGAACCAGCAGTGGCAAAAGGTGGAACCGATGGATTGCTTTGCTACATCGACGGAGCAGTTCTTGGGTGACGACGGGCGGCGTTGCATTTTTGCTGCAACCGTATAGCAAAAAGCTACAACAGGTGTCGCGTTTTGCTACATGCGGCCCTAAATGAAGCTATGGCCGAGGCGTCGAAAGCTGGAACCGCCTCCCGGAGATGGTAGAACCGGCAACACCAGATGTTGGAACCAGCTGCCATGGGCGCCATGAGCTCGGTGGCGTGCGAGGCGAGACTTGCCAGCGGCGAGATACGGGTGCTGCAACCGTGACGGCGAGGGGTTGCGACCATGGCGAGGAATTGGTTCAAAGCGAGGCCGCGGGGAAGGGGGCCAGCCAGTTTTTTGGCAAGGGGGTGGGGGTGTTGCGAGCAGCGTCAGGGAGCAGGGAGCGCACACGGGAAGAAGATTGGTTGCGGGAGGATAAAGCGCTGCGTTGACCAGAGGAAGAAGACAGTCGAGGGTGGAGAGGTCCACATCGGACGACTAGGAGAGGCCATATCGAACGGCTAGGGGCCGGCCGACCGAAAGTTGGGCCGGCGCGCCGGCACCTAGCATTGGCCTTTTCAGAACCGTATGGAAGGTTCATGTTTATTTTTTCGGTTTCCTTTTTCATGTTTTGTATTTATTGGGTTTCTGTTTTTTCCTGTATGTATTACGTTTATTTACTTTTTTGTTTTTTCTGTACTTTTATTCTTTTTCCCTTTTACTTTTTTTTCAAAATACATATATACTTTTATGAATTGCAAAGCACATAATCTACCCTAAGATGCTGAATCATGTTTTGATTGAATAAAATCTAGAGACATCCCTAAAAAAGATGACATTTCGTATGCCCCTCAAAATCATTCCACAAATCACCCGCCAAAAAAAAATCATTCCACAAGCAATGGGTCATTTATGTATTAATCAGGTCCAAGGTCCAAGGCCCACTTAGAGAATTGGAAGAAAGAGATAAGATAAATAGGAATGCGGGCTGTTCGCGCTTCCATGAGAACAGCTCTTCTTCCTTGGTAATTCAATTTTCCCTCTCCAACCAGAAATATACTTTCAAGGTCTTGTCTGTTATAGGATGAAGGTCATCTATACTTACTTTATCATAATGTGGAGGGACTCTCCAAAATAATCTAGTTTGATGCATAACTTTAGATAGTTTAGTGAAAGTGTGATTCTGCTCCTGGGTGCAAATGCACCCTACACCTGGGTGAATGGTAAATTCCTTAAAAAAATGACTGCTTCTAATACACAAGTAGGGCTGGAATTCGAGCCGAGTCGAGCCAGCTCGTTTCGTTAACGAGCTAGCTCGATTCGACTCGTTATTATAACAAGCTCAAATCCAAGATTGGCTCGATTCGTATAACTCGCGAGCTGGCTCGTTAAGCTTGTTAAGCTCGTTAAAAATATGAACATAAAATTCTCGAATATTATAAAAATAATTATGTGTATATTAAACATATATATTACTAAACAATAGTAATTTCCTTGTAACGCATGAGTCTCTTGGGCGGCTGGGCCTTCAAAAGTTAGGCCTTACGTTGTGCGCTTAGGACATAGGGTGATGAGTGGCTGATCTTTTTTTGTATTGGGAGTGGGTGATCTTTTGTACCGAGCCTAACGAGTTATACGAGTACTTTTGAGATTGGCTCGTTTAACTTGGTCTATAAACGATCTTAAAGTAAAGCTCGGCTCGACTCGTTATTCTTCGAGTTCGAGTCGACTCGAGCCGGATCACGAGCTATTCGTTTAGCTCGCGAGCTTCGAGCTTTTTTTCCAGCCCTATACACAAGCATGTCATTTGTTAACCACCTTTCTTTTTCTTGAGAGATAGGTCAGGCAAGGCAGCCATAAACACGGGGCTGTGCACCACTCATTTTTTTCCTTGGACAGGAAGCAGTGGCCAGTGGTGATTTTACTAGGGAGGCTTTAACAGGCTTAATTAAGCTTACCCTCCAATAATGATATTGCAACTTAGTTAGCTAACTATTTCACTCGAAAAGTTATATTGAAGTGTTTTACATGCAACAATTGATGTTTCGAGCGTACAGAAGTACTCCACATTTTACTTTATCTTTAACACGAGTAGTACTATTATATTTAGCATGGAAAAGGTAGTAGGAGTATACTTTGATTAATACATGCAGTAACTATGAGTTGGTTTCTATGTTGAACCGATCTCCTCAGGCGATGTTAGCACATACGTCCGGGACGTAAAGTCTGGTTCTGTTCGTCATTGATGACGTCGCCTTTTGTTGCATATGTGCCTACATCGGATGATCGCCATATATTGGCATTACTATATATATACGGATAAAATGAGCATTCATGTCCTTTCAGTCTGCCACCTTGAAGCTATAGACTAGAAGCTGAGAAGGTTCGGTTCATTAGAGTGATGGGGATGCATGGAAATTCAAAGTCAATTTTGAAACAGTCTTTCGCTTCACTTTATATATAAAGCAACAACCGAACAAAGTACACGAAAGAACGATATAAGGTGATGAGTTAGCCCTCATAAATGTTAATCCTATGATAATCAAATCACGCAGGACGCACGCAACTACGCTACAGAAAAAGAGCACAAGAAGAATGGAGTACAACCTCACACTACGTCCTATAGCACCTAAGCTCCATGACAACGTCCCTAGGAGGGAGAACGACGCTAAGTGTCATCGACGTCGAGTCTACAATCGAACAAAGATTTTCACCGAAACCCAGACACGGAGAGGAGCACCACGACAACTTCCTCAAGAAGATAGCGGCGCCCGTGAGCGGCGCCGTCGTCAACGACAAAGTGCGGAGCTTTCGCTCGGCAACTCCATGCCACCACAAGGCCTCCAGAACAAGTGCGACGAGTTCAGAACTCCAGTTCTGGATTGGGCTGTCTCCACTGCATGCGACCGAGAGCACTCTTGAGCCATCCGCCGTTCACCCTCTTGCCGCCCACACGACCAAGAGAGAAAGACACCACCGGCTTCATAGTGCCTATCGGAGAGCCAACCATGCGGACCGCCATCTAGGGATGCCTCCCTGGCATCAATGTTCGAGACACCACCCACCATAGTAGGAGGAGTAAAAGGTGTCTCCCTTCACTCCTAGCCCGACATCAGCCAAGAGATCTGGGTCGACGCCTCATGGTATGAGGAGTGAGGGAGTCCTGGATTAGGGGTATCCGAACATCCGGATTATATCCTTTGGCCGGACTGTTAGACCATGAAGATACAAGATTGAAGACTTCGCCCCGTGTCCGGATGGGACTCTACTTGGCGTGGAAGGCAAGCTAGGCAATACGGATATGTATATCTCCTCCTTTGTAACCGACCTTGTGTAACCCTAGCCCCCTCCGGTGTCTATATAAACCGGAGGGTTTTAGTCCGTAGGACAACATACAATCATACCATAGGCTAGCTTCTAGGGTTTAGCCTCTCCGATCTCGTGGTAGATCAACTCTTGTACTACTCATATTATCAAGAATAAATCAAGCAGGACGTAGGGTTTTACCTCCATCAAGAGGGCCCAAACCTGGGTAAAACATCGTGTCCCCAGCCTCATGTTACCATCCGCCTTAGACGCACAGTTCGGGACCCCCTACCCGAGATCCGCCGGTTTTGACACCGACATTGGTGCTTTCATTGAGAGTTCCTCTGTGCCGTCGCCGCAAGGAAGGATGCCTCATCTCGTTGTTAAAAACAACATTACTGCCGGGGGAGCCTGATACGTCTCCAACGTATCTATAATTTTTGATTGCTCCATACTATATTATCTACTGTTTTGAATGTTTGTGGGCTTTATTATACACTTTTATATCATTTTTGGGACTAACCTATTAACCCAGAGCCCAGTGCCAGTTTCTGTTTTTACCCTGTTTTAGGGTTTCGAAGAAAAGGAAAACCAAACGGAGTCCAATTGACCTGAAACTTCACGGAACTCATTTTTAGAAGGAAAGAAGCCCAGAAGACTTGGAGTGCACGTTGGGGGATCTGCGAGGAGGTCACGAGGCAGGGGGGCGCGCCCACCCCCTGGGCGCGCCCTCCACCCTCGTGCCCCCCTGACGTACTTCTTCCTCTTATATATCTCCATATACCCTAAAAACATCCGGGAACACAATAGATCGGGAGTTCCGCCGCCAGAAGCCTCCGTAGCCACCGAAAGCCAATCTAGACCCGTTCCGGCACCCTGCCGGAGGGGGAATCCCTCTCCGGTGGCCATCTTCATCATCCCGGTGCTCTCCATGATGAGGAGGGAGTAGTTCTCCCTCGGGGTTTGATCTCTCTCTCTCTCTCTCTCTCTCTCTCTTTCTCTCGTGTTCTTGAGGTGATACGATCTTGATGTATAGCGAGCTTTGCTATTATAGTTGGATCTTATGTTTCTCCTCTCCCTCTTCTCTCTTGTAATTAATTGAGTTTCCCCTTTGAAGTAATCTTATCGGGTTGAGTCTTTAAAGATTTGAAAACACTTGATGTATGTCTTGCCGTGGATATCTGTGGTGACAATGGGATATCACGCGATTCACTTGATGTATGTTTTGGTGATCAACTTGCGGGTTCCGCCCATGAACCTATGCATAGAGGTTGGCACACGTTTTCGTCATGATTCTCCGGTAGAACTTTGGGGCACTCTTTGAGGTCCTTTGTGTTGGTTGAATAGATGAATCTGAGATTGTGTGATGCATATCGTATAATCATGCCCACGGATACTTGAGGTGACATTGGAGTATCTAGGTGACATTAGGGTTTTGGTTGATTTGTGTCTTAAGGTGTTATTCTAGTATGAACTCTAGGGCTGTTTGTGACACTTATAGGAATAGCCCAACGGATTGATTGGAAAGAATAACTTTGAGGTGGTTTCGTACCCTACCATAATCTCTTCGTTTGTTCTCCGCCATTAGTGACTTTGGAGTGACTCTTTGTTGCATGTTGAGGGATAGTTATATGATCCAATTATGTTATTATTGTTGAGAGGACTTGCACTAGTGAAAGTATGAACCCTAGGCCTTGTTTCCTAGCATTGCAATATTGTTTACGCTCACTTTTATCATTAGTTACCTTGCCGTTTTTATAATTTCTGATTACAAATACCTTTATCTACCATCCATATACCACTTGTATCACCATCTCTTTACCGAACTAGTGCACCTATACAATTTACCATTGTATTGGGTGTGTTGGGGACACAAGAGACTCTTTGTTATTTGGTTGCAGGGTTGCTTGAGAGAGACCATCTTCATCCTACGCCTCCTACGGATTGATAAACCTTAGGTCATCCACTTGAGGGAAATTTGCTACTGTCCTACAAACCTCTGCACTTGGAGGCCCAACAACGACTACAAGAAGAAGGTTGTGTAGTAGACATCAAGCTCTTTTCTGGCGCCGTTGCCGGGGAGGTGAGTGCTTGAAGGTATATCTTTAGATCTTGCAATCGAGTCTTTTAGTTTCTTGTTTTATCACTAGTTTAGTTTATAAAAGAAAACTATAAAAAATGGAATTGAGTTTGTCTCATACACTTCACCTTTTTAATATCTTTCGTGAGTATGATGGAAAGGATAATTGTGCTCAAGTGCTAGAAGAAGAAATCTATAAAATGTTTGGCACTAAATATTTGAATGATGAGCATGATTGCAATGTTGTTAGTATGAATTCCTTGAATATCCATGATGCTAATGATATGCAAAGCCACAAGCTTGGGGAAGCTATGTTTGATGAAGATGATATTTTTTGTCCCCCAAGTTTTGATGAGCAAATTTATTATGATGAAAGCATGCCTCCTATCTATGATGATTATTGTGATGACACGTATGCTTTAAATAATAATAATAACAATGAAACTTGTCATCTTGATTTCAATTTTCAATCCCATGATAGTTACTTTGTTGAGTTTGCTCCCACTACTATGAATGAGAAGAATTTTGCTTATGTGGAGAGTAATAAAATTTCTATGCTTGTAGATCATGAAAAGAATGCTTTAGGTGCTGGTTATATTGTTGAATTCATTCATGATGCTACTGAAAATTATTATGAGGGAGGAATATATGCTTGTAGGAATTGCAATAATACCAAGTTTCCTCTCTATGTGCTTAAAATCTTGAAGTTTTGTTTGCTTTACCTTCCTATGCTAATTGATTCTTGTTCCCACAAGTTGTTTGCTCACAAAATCCCTATGCATAGGAAGTGGGTTAGACTTAAATGTGCTAGTCATATTCTTCATGATGCTCCCTTTATGTTTCAATTCTTATCTTTTATATGAGCATCATTGAAATCATCATGCCTAGCTAGGGGCGTTAAACGATAGCGCTTGTTGGGAGGCAACCCAATCCTATTCTTGTTCTTTACATTTTGCTCTTGATTAGTAATAAATAATTCATATAGCCTCTGTTTAAATGTGGTTTTATGCTTTTAATTAGTGTTTGTGCCAAGTAGAACCTTTGGGAAGACTTGGGGAAAGTCTCTGCGATCATGCTGTAAAAAAAAGAAACTTTAGCACTCACGAGAATTGCTGCCATTTTTATTTGGAGAGTGATATCTAGTTAATTCTTTTTGAAGATGATTAATAGATAAATTCCTCAGTTCCAGCAATTTATTTGAGAATTTTATGAGTTCCAGAAGTATACGTTTGATCCAGATTACTACAGACTGTTCTGTTTTTGACAGATTCTGTTTTCTATGTGTTGTTTACTTATTTTGACGAATCTATGGCTAGTAAAAGAGTTTATAAACCATAGATAAGTTGGAATACAGTAGGTTTAACACCAATATAAATAAAGAATGAATTCATTACAGTACCTTGAAGTGGTGATTTTTTTTCTTATACTAACGGAGCTTACGAGTTTTCTGTTAAGTTTTGTGTTATGAAGTTTTCAAGTTTTGGGTAAGGATTCAATGGACTATGGAATAAGGAGTGGCAAGAGCCTAAGATTGGGGATTCCCAAGGAACCCCAAGGTAATATTCAAGGATAGACAAG
This sequence comes from Triticum dicoccoides, assembly GCF_002162155.2. NCBI lineage: Eukaryota > Viridiplantae > Streptophyta > Magnoliopsida > Poales > Poaceae > Triticum > Triticum dicoccoides. Next base: position 32,438,241 of record NC_041384.1, on the reverse strand, counting down.
ATCCTAAGCTTGGGGATGCCCCGGAAGGCATCCCCTCTTTCGTCTTCGTTCATCGGTAACTTTACTTGGAGCTATATTTTTATTCACCACATGATATGTGTTTCGCTTGGAGCGTCAATTTATTTTGTTAGGATTTTCTTGCTGTTATTTAGAACAATGTTTTGCATCTTTTATTTCAATAAAAGTGGCATTGATAGCCTTTACTATGCCTATTTTAGAAGTCCACATGTTGCTGTTTGAAAACAGAAAGTTTACCGCTGTTGCAATAATTCCCTAGAAAAATCAGAATGTGATAAAATGTTGAAACCTTTTGCATATTAATATCTGATAAATTTACTATAGTGGGAATTTTCTTTCATAATTTTTGGAGCTGGGAAGTATGGATGTTGCTGCATTCTTTACAGACTGTCCTGTTTAGGCAGATTGCTGTTATGTTTGCATTGTTTGCGTATGTTTGCTTCTTTAATGATTCTATTTGAGGATATGACTATTAAATATGCAGAGGCATTTAGTATGCAATGTTGAATAGTAATTTTAGTGATTTGCTACAGTAGAGTATTATAAGGTTTTTGCAATGGTTTATACTAACTTATCTCATGAGTCCTTGTTGAGTTTTGTGTGGATGAAGCTTTTGAGATTTAGGGAGACCTTGATATGAGAGGAATTAAGGAGACACAAAAGCTCAAGCTTGGGGATGCCCAAGGCACCCCAAGATAATATTTCAAGAAGTCTCAAGCATCTAAGCTTGGGGATGCCCCGGTTGGCATCCCACCTTTCTTCTTCAACAACTATCGGTTAGTTTCGGTTGATCCTAAGTTTTTGCTTCTTCACATGATGTTTTCCATTCTTAGAATATCATTTTATTTTGCTTTGCTTGCTGTTTGAATAAAATACCAAGATCTGAAATTATTAAATTTTAGAGAGTCTTCACATAGTTGCATAATTATTTGACTACTCATTTGATCTTCACTTATATCTTTCGGAGTAGTTTGTTGTTTGCTCTAGTGCTTCACTTATATCTTTTAGAGCATGGTGGTAGTTTTATTTTGAAGAAATAGATGAACTCTCATGCTTCACTTAGATTATTTTGAGAGTCTTAAAAAGCATGGTAATTTGCTTAAAATCCTAATATGCTAGGCATCCAAGAATAGTAAAAGCTTTCACATAGAGTATTGAATACTAAGAGAAGTTTGATGCTTGATGATTGTTTTGATATATGGAGGTAATAATATCAAAGTCATGCTAGTTGAGTAGTTGTGAATTTGAGAAATGCTTGTGTTGAAGTTTGCAAGTCCCGTAGCATGCACGTATGGTAAACGTTATGCAACAAATTTGAAAGATGAGGCGTTATTTGATTGTCTTCCTTATGAGTGGCGGTCGGGGACGAGCGATGGTCTTTTCCTACCAATCTATCCCCCTAGGAGCATGCGCATAGTGCCGAAGTTTTTGATGACTTGTAGATTTTTGCAATAAGTATGTGATTTCTTTATGACTAATGTTGAGTCCATGGATTATATGCACTCTCACTCTTCCATCCTTGCTAGCCTCTTCGGTACAGTGCATTGCCCTTTCTCACATTGAGAGTTGGTGCAAACTTCGCCGGTGCATCCAAACCCCGTGATATGATACGCTCTTTCACACATAAACCTCCTTATATCTTCCTCAAAACATCCACCATACCTACCTATTATGGCATTTCCATAGCCATTCCGAGATATATTGCCATGCAACCTTCCACCATTCCGTTCATCATGACACATTCATCATTGTCATATTGCTTAGCATGATCATGTAGTTGACATTGTATTTGTGGCAAAGCCACCGTTCATAATTCTTTCATACATGTCACTCTTGATTCATTGCATATCCCGGTACACCGCCGGAGGCATTCATATAGAGTCATCTTTGTTCTAGTATCGAGTTGTAATCATTGAGTTGTAAATAAATAGAAGTGTGATGATCATCATTATTAGAGCATTGTCCCAAGTGAGGAATAAAAAAAGAGAAAGGCCATAAAAAAGAGAAGGCCCAAAAAAAGAGAAATGCCATAAAAAAAGAAAAGGCCAAAAAAATGAGAGAAAAAGAGAGAAGGGACAATGTTACTATCCTTTTACCACACTTGTGCTTCAAAGTAGCACCATGATCTTCATAGTAGAGAGTCTCTCATGTTATCACTTTCATATACTAGTGGGAATTTTTCATTATAGACCTTGGCTTGTATATTCCAACAATGGGCCTCCTCAAGTGCCCTAGGTCTTCGAGAGCAAGCAAGTTGTATGCACACCCATTAGTTTCTTTTGTTGAGCTTTCATACATTTATAGCTCTAGTGCATCCGTTGCATGGCAATCCCTACTCCTTGCATTAACATCAATCGGTGGGCATCTCCATAGCCCATTGATTAGCCTCGTTGATGTGAGACTTTCTCCTTTTTGTCCTCTCCACATAACCCCCTCATTATTCTATTCCACCCATAGTGCTATATCCATGGCTTGCGCTCATGTATTGCGTGAAAGTTTATGAGTTTGAGATTACTAAAGTATGAAACAATTGCTTGGTTTGTCATCGGGGTTGTGCATGATGAGAGCATTCTTGTGTGACAAAAAGAAACATGACTAAACTATATGATTTTGTAGGGATGAACTTTCTTTGGCCATGTTATTTTGAGAGGACATAATTGCTTAGTTAGTATGCTTGAAGTATTATTATTTCTATGTCATTATGAACTTTTGTCTTGAATCTTATGGATCTGAATATTCATGCCACAATTAAGAAGAATTACATTGAAATTATACCAAGTAGCACTCCGCATCAAAAATTCTGTTTTTATCATTTACCTACTCGAGGACGAGCAGGAATTAAGCTTGGGGATGCTGATACGTCTCCAACGTATCTATAATTTTTGATTGCTCCATGCTATATTATCTACTGTTTTGAATGTTTATGGGCTTTATTATACACTTTTATATCATTTTTGGGACTAACCTATTAACCCAGAGCCCAGTGCCAGTTTCTGTTTTTACCCTGTTTTAGGGTTTCGAAGAAAAGGAAAACCAAATGGAGTCCAATTGACCTGAAACTTCACGGAACTCATTTTTGGAAGGAAAGAAGCCCAGAAGACTTGGAGTGCATGTCGGAGGATCTGCGAGGAGGTCACGTGGCAGGGGGGCGCGCCCACTCCCCCTGGGCGCGCCCTCCACCCTCATGAGCCCCTCGTGGCCCCCCTGACGTACTTCTTCTGCCTATATATCTCCATATACCCTAAAAACATCCGGGAGCACAATAGATTGGGAGTTCCGCCGCCAGAAGCCTCCGTAGCCACCGAAAGCCAATCTAGACCCGTTCCGGCACCCTGCCGGAGGGGGAATCCCTCTTCGGTGGCCATCTTCATCATCCCGGTGCTCTCCATGACGAGGAGGGAGTAGTTCTCCCTCGGGGCTGAGGGTATGTACCAGTAGCTATGTGTTTGATCTCTCTCTCTCTCGTGTTCTTGAGGTGATACGATCTTGATGTATCACGAGCTTTGCTATTATAGTTGGATCTTATGTTTCTCCTCCCCCTCTTCTCTCTTGTAATGAATTGAGTTTCCCCCTCGAAGTAATCTTATCAGATTGAGTCTTTAAAGATTTGAGAACACTTGATGTATGTATTGCCGTGGATATCTGTGGTGACAATGGGATATCACGTGATTCACTTGATGTATGTTTTGGTGATCAACTTGCGGGTTCCGCCCTTGAACCTATGCATAGGGGTTGGCACACGTTTTCGTCATGATTCTTCGATAGAACTTTGGGGCACTCTTTGAGGTCCTTTGTGTTGGTTGAATAGATGAATATGAGATTGTGTGATGCATATCGTATAATCATGCCCACGGATACTTGAGGTGACATTGGAGTATCTAGGTGACATTAGGGTTTTGGTTGATTTGTGTCTTAAGGTGTTATTCTAGTACGAACTCTAGGGCTGTTTGTGACACTTATAGGAATAGCCCAACGGATTGATTGAAAAGAATAACTTTGAGGTGGTTTCGTACCCTACCATAATCTCTTCGTTTGTTCTCCGCTATTAGTGACTTTGGAGTGACTCTTTGTTGCATGTTGAGGGATAGTTATATGATCCAATTATGTTATTATTGTTGTGAGGACTTGCACTAGTGAAAGTATGAACCCTAGGCCTTGTTTCCTAGCATTGCAATACCGTTTATGCTCACTTTTATCATTAGTTACCTTGCTGTTTTTATAATTTCAGATTACAAATACCTTTATCTACCATCCATATACCACTTGTATCACCATCTCTTCGCCGAACTAGTGCATCTATACAATTTACCATTGTATTGGGTGTGTTGGGGACACAAGAGACTCTTTGTTATTTGGTTGCAGGGTTGCTTGAGAGAGACCATCTTCATCCTACGCCTCCTACGGATTGATAAACCTTAGGTCATCCACTTGAGGGAAATTTGCTACTGTCCTACAAACCTCTGCACTTGGAGGCCCAACAACGTCTAGAAGAAGAAGGTTGTGTAGTAGACATCAGAGCCCTGGCTGTCGGCCAAACTCTCCGGCTAGGCAGTTTCATCATGACCGCCTGTTCGGCTGCTGCACCAACGATGACTTCTCGGGTCATCAAAAACAGCCTCCACGTCGGCTTGGAATTCGCCGAGCAAATGGATCCAATGGAGCTCTCTTCCCTAAATGAGCTCTTGGATCACATCGCCGCCTTGGGAGTCGCTACGGACTATGATCAGATTGGGCTTAAACCCGATCAAAGGGAGATTAACTCTCCACCGGTCAGCCATCATGTTGCGGTGGTGGAGGAACAATGCGGCGATTCTTCCTCTATCTTGAGGACTAACTATGTCCGGATCCTGAGCTCTCCGAGCCGGATACCCGTTTACGGGAGGACATCACCCATGCCCTGAACCTAGAGTCAGGCAGCGGACCAGACTCATTGGGCAACATCCCAAAATCCGAACTTCCAAGATCGGGAACCCCTCGGCCCCTCGGTCTCAGATCGGGTAGGGGTTCGGACTCAAACCCACCCACCCACCTAGACATAAACGATCTTTCCCATATCAGGCAAGATCCCCATTGAACAGTACATCATTATTGGGCCAAATTCCTCCTTGTGATGAACAAGGTTAAGGACTGCCGCGAGGAAGACGCAGTCTCACTTTTCTGCAATAACTACACGGACAAGGGAATCCTTAACGCCATAAGTCGCCGTGACATATCATGCTTCGCCGACTTGGCATCCATAGTAAGAAAGTACTGTGTGATGGGAAGTGCCTGGAAAACCGAAACGAAATTTTGGGATAATCCGGCTCCGAATATACACCCAGTCCGAAGTAAAAGGGTGCACTATCATAAGACACCCGAGTTAATTACAAAGAAGCAAAAACCCTCTACAGGGCGTGGAACCGTATTAGAGGGATGGCTCAACGGACCCTGCAAAATTCATAGTACAATGGATACCATACCAACACACAGCCTTAGAGCATGTTGGATACTCCGGCAGGTGGCCAAAAGCGGCGAGGATCTGCTCATCCCAGATGCTACAGAGCACCATCCCAGGGATAACAATATGACATTAACAGTCTTTGAGACCTTCGCATCAAATAATAGGCGCAAGCGAACACTCCGCAGCATTACCGAAATCTGCCACGTAGCAGCAATAAATCCCTGGAGCGACACGGCTATTACCTTCAATGCCAGTGACGAACCTAAATTCCGAACAGCCCGAGCACCAGCTGCACTGGTCCTCAGTCCAATTGTGGACGGCTTTCGACTCACCAAAGTACTCATGGACGGCGGCAGTGGATTAAACCTCATCTACGAGGAAACTCTTCAAAAAATGGAAATAGATTGGAACCGCATTGAGAAAAGCAGCACAACCTTTAGAGGAATCATCCCCAGTCGGAAAGCACGCTGTGCTGGGAAAATCACACTAGATGTGGTATTCGGCACGCCGGAGAATGATACGTCTCCATCGTATCTATAATTTTTGATTGTTCCATGCCAATATTATTAAACTTTCATATACTTTTGGCAACTTTTTATACTATTTTTGGGACTAACATATTGATCTAGTGCCCAGTGCCAGTTCCTGTTTGTTGCATGTTTTTTGTTTCACAGAATATCCATATCAAATAAAGTCCAAACGGAATAAAAACCGAAGGAGATTTTTTTTGGAATATATATGATTTTTGGGAAGAAAAATCCACGCGAGATGATGCTCGAGGGGCCCATGAGGTAGGGGGGCGCGCCCCAGGGTGTCAGGCGCGCCCCTGACCCTCGTGGCCACCCTGTAAGGCAGTTGAAGCCCTTCTTTCACCGCAAGAAAGCTAATTTCCGGATAGACATCGTGTCAAAATTTCAGCCCAATCGGAGTTACGGATCTCCGGGAATATAAGAAACGGTGAAAGGGAAGAATCTGAGAATGCAGAAACAGAGAGAGACAGAGAGACAGATCCAATCTCGGAGGGGCTCTCGCCCCTCCTGTGCCATGGAGGCCATGGACCAGAGGGGAAACCCTTCTCCCATCTAGGGAGGAGGTTAAGGAAGAAGAAGAAGGAGGGAGCTCTCTCCCCCTCGCTTCCGGTGGCACCGGAGTGCCGCCGGGGGCCATCATCATCACCGCGATTTACACCAACACCTCCGCCATCTTCACCAACATCTCCATCACCTTCCCCCCTCTATCTACAGCGGTCCACTCTCCCGCAACCCGCTGTACCCTCTACTTGAACATGGTGCTTTATGCTTCATATTATTATCCAATGATGTGTTGCCATCCTATGATGTCTGAGTAGATTTTCGTTGTCCTATCGGTGGTTGATGAATTGCTATGATTGATTAATTTGCTTGTGGTTATGTTGCTGTCCTTTGGTGCCCATCATATGATTGCGCGCATGGATCACATCCTAGGGTTAGTTGTATGTTGATAGGACTATGTATTGGAGGGCAAGAGTGACAGAAGCTTCAACCTAGCATAGAAATTGATGCATACGGGATTGAAGGGGGACCAATATATCTTAATGCTATGGTTGGGTTTTACCTTAATGAACATTAGTAGTTGTGGATGCTTGCTAATAGTTCCAATCATAAGTGCATAGAATTCCAAGTCACGGATGACATGCTAGCAGTGACCTCTCCCACATAATACTTGCTATCGGTCTAGTAAAGTAGTCAATTTCTTAGGGGCAATTTCGCAACTCCTACCACCACTTCTCCACACTCGCTATATTTACTTTATTGTTTCTTTATCTAAAGAGCCCCTACTTTTTATTTACGTACCCTTTATTATCTTGCAAACCTATCCAATAACACCTACAAAGTACTTCTAGTTTTATACTTGTTCTAGGTAAAGCGAACGTCAAGCGTGCGTAGAGTTGTATCGGTGGTCGATAGAACTTGAGGGAGTATTTGTTCTACCTTTAGCTCCTCGTTGGGTTCGACACTCTTATTTATCGAAAACTGTTGCGATCCCCTATACTTGTGGGTATCAAGACCTTTTTCGGGCGCCGTTGCCGGGGAGCAATAGCGTGGGGTGAATATTCTCGTGTGTGCTTGTTTTCTTTATCGCTAAGTAATTTTTATTTGTTGTTCTTAGTTGTTTTCTATCTTTAGTTATGGGTAGGAAACGCAAAATACCAAAAAAAATAGTTGTACCTACTGAACCAATGGTTGAAGAACCACTCAAAATCTATCACACTGCTGAAGCTTATTACTTGGATCATCTTCGATCCCTATGTGCTCGGGCTGAAACCCCAACTAGCTTAGTTGAGGGAAAATCTTTATATGAGCATGCTTGTTATGTGCGACACCGTATATCTGAAAAAGGGAAACTATTATGTAGTCAAATTCAACGTTTGCAATGCTATGCTTGGAATTTATGTGAAATATATGATTTTACTTGTTGTTCTGAAAACCCTAAGAAACACCTTCCCTATCAATGTGAGTTTAGTAATAATGGAATCGTATCTTCGTATGCTAAGGGTGTTTATAATCACTATGATGTTCAACAAATTGAAGAATTTGTTGCTTTTAAGGGTGCTTCTGAAATTGGTTCTTTGATTGAAAAGTATGATGATACTTGATACGTCTCCATCGTATCTATAATTTTTGATTGCTCCATGCTATATTATCTACTGTTTTGGACTATATTGGGCTTTATTTTCCACTTTTATATTATTTTTGGGACTAACCTATTAACCGGAGGCCCAGCCCAGAATTGCTATTTTTTTGCCTATTTCAGTGTTTCGAAGAAACGGAATATCAAACGGAGTCCAAACGGAATAAAACCTTCGGGAACGTGATTTTCTCACAGAACGTGATCCAGGAGACTTGGACCCTGCTCCAAGGAACAAAAGAGGCGGTCACGAGGGTGGAGGGCGCCCCCCAGGGCGCACCCCCTGCCTCGTGGGCCCCTCGGTGCTCCTCCGGCATACTTCTTCCTCCTATATATAGACATGTACCCCCAAACGATCAGAACAGGAGCCAAAAACCTAATTCCGCCGCCGCAACTTTCTGTATCCACGAGATCCCATCTTGGGGCCTGTTTCGGAGCTCCGCCGGAAGAGGGCCATCATCACGGAGGGCTTCTACATCATCCTAGCCTCTCTGGTGAAGTGTGAGTAGTTTACCTCAGACCTTCGGGTCCATAGTTAGTAGCTAGATGGCTTCTTCTCTCTCTTTGAATCTCAATACAAAGTTCTCCCCCTCTCTTGTGGAGATCTATTCGATGTAATCTTCTTTTTGCAGTGTGTTTGTTGAGACCAATGAATTGTGGGTTTATGATCAAGTCTATCTATGAATAATATCTGAATCTTCTCTGAATTCTTTTATGTATGATTGGTTATCTTTGCGAGTCTCTTTGAATTATCCGTTTGGTTTGGCCAACTAGATTGGTAGTTCTTGCCATGGGAGAAGTGCTTAGCTTTGGGTTCGATCTTGCGGTGTCCTTACCCAGTGACAGAAGGGGCAGCAAGGCACGTATTGTATCGTTGCCATCGAGGATAACAAGATGGGGTTTATTTCATATTGCATGAATTTATCTCTCTACTGTTGGGGAACATAGTAATTTCAAAAAAATTCCTACGCACACGCAAGATCATGGTGATGCATAGCAACGAGATGAGAGAGTGTTGTCTACGTACCCTCGTAGACCAGCAACGGAAGCGTTAGCACAACACGGTTGATGTAGTCGTACGTCTTCACGATCCGACCGATCAAGTACCGAATGCACGGCACCTCCGAGTTCTGCACACGTTCAACTTGATGACGTCTCTTGAACTCTGATCCAGCCGAGTGTTGAGGGAGAGTTTCGTCAGCACGACTGCGTGGTGACGATGATGATGTTCTACCGACGCAGGGCTTCGCCTAAGCACCGCTGCGATATGATCTAGGTGGATTATGGTGGAGGGGGGCAGCGCACACAGCTAAGAGATCAAAAGATCAATTGTTGTTTTTATGGGGTGCCCCCTGGCCACGTATATAAAGGAGTGGAGGAGGGGAGGGGCCGGCCCTATCTATGGCGCGCCCTAGGGGAGTCCTACTCCCACCGGGAGTAGGATTCCCTCTTTCCTAGTAGAACTAGGATCCCTTCCAAGTAGTAGGAGTAGGAGAGAAGGAAAGGGAAGGGAAAAGGAGAAGGAAGGAAGGGGGCGCCCCCCCTCCCTAGTCCAATTCGGACCAGCCCATGGGGAGGGGTGCGGCCACCCTTTAAGGCCTTTCTCTCCTTTCCCGTATGGCCCATTAAGGCCCAATACGAATTCCCGTAACTCCCCGGTACTCCCGAAAATACCCGAATCACTCGGAACCTTTCCAATGTCCGAATATAGTCATCCAATATATCGATCTTTACGTCTCGACCATTTCGAGACTCCTCGTCATGTCCCCGATCTCATCCGGGACTCCGAACTCCTTCGGTACATCAAAACACATAAACTCGTAATATAACCATCATCGAACTTTAAGCGTGCGGACCCTACGGGTTCGAGAACTATGTAGACATGACCGAGACACGTCTCCGGTCAATAACCAATAGCGGAACCTGGATGCTCATATTGTCTCTTACATATTCTACGAAGATCTTTATCGGTCAAACCACATAACATACGTTGTTTCCTTTGTCATCGGTATGTTACTTGCCCGAGATTCGATCATCGGTATCTCAATACCTAGTTCAATCTCGTTACCGGCAAGTCTCTTTACTCGTTCTGTAATACATCATCCCGCAACTAACTCATTAGTTGCAATGCTTGCAAGGCTTATAGTGATGTGCATTACCGAGTGGGCCCAGAGATACCCCTCCGACAATCGAAGTGACAAATCCTAATCTCGAAATACGCCAACCCAACAAGTACCTTCGGAGACACCTGTAGAGCATATTTATAATCACCCAATTACGTTGTGACGTTTGGTGGCACACAAAGTGTTCCTCCAGTAAACGGGAGTTGCATAATCTCATAGTCATAGGAACATGTATAAGTCATGAAGAAAGCAATAGCAACAAACTAAACGATCGTGTGCTAAGCTAATGGAATGGGTCAAGTCAATCACATCATTCTCCTAATGATGTGATTCCGTTAATCAAATGACAACTCATGTCTATGGTTAGGAAACATAACCATCTTTGATCAACGAGCTAGTCAAGTAGAGGCATACTAGTGACACTCTGTTTGTCTATGTATTCACACATATATTATGTTTCCGGTTAATACAATTCTAGCATGAATAATAAAAATTTATCATGATATAAGGAAATAAATAATAACTTTATTATTGCCTCTAGGGCATATTTCCTTCAGTCTCCCACTTGCACTAGAGTCAATAATCTAGTTCACATCGCCATGTGATTTAATACCAATAGTTCACATCACCATGTGATTAACACCCATAGTTCACATCGACATGTGACCAACACCCAAAAGGTTTACTAGAGTCAATAATTTAGTTCACATCGCTATGTGATTAACACCCAAAGAGTACTAAGGTGTGATCATGTTTTGCTTGTGAGAGAAGTTTAGTCCATGGGTCTGCCACATTCAGATCCGTAAGTATTTTGCAAATTTCTATGTAGACAATGCTCTGCACAGAGCTACTCTAGCTAATTGCTCCCACATTCAATATGTATCCAGATTGAGATTTAGAGTCATCTGGATCAATGTCAAAATTTGCATCGATGTAACCCTTTACGATGAACCTTTTGTCACTTCCATAATCGAGAAACATATCCTTATTCCACTAAGGATGATATGGACCAATGTCTAGTGATCTACTCCTAGATCACTATTGTACTCCTTCACCAAACTCAGGGCAGGGTATACAATAGGTATGGTACACAGCATGGCATACTTTATAGAACCTACGGCTGAGGCATAGGGAATGACTTTCATTCTCTCTCTATCTTCTGCCGTGGTCGGGTTTTGAGTCTTACTCAACTTCACACCTTTTAACAAAGGCAAGAACTCCTTCTTTGACTGTTCCATTTTGAACTACTTCAAAATTTTGTCAAGGTATGTACTCATTGAAAAACTTATCAAGCGTCTTGATCTATCTCTATAGATCTTGATGCTCAATATGTAAGCAACTTCACCGAGACCTTTCTTTGAAAAAACTCCTTTCAAAACATTCCTTTATGCTTTGCAGAATAATTCTACATCATCTCCGATCAACAATATGTCATACATATACTTATCAGAAATGTTGTAGTGCTCCCACTCACTTTCTTGTAAATACAGGCTTCACCGCAAGTCTGTATAAAACTATATGCTTTGATCAACTTATCAAAGCGTATATTCCAACTCCGAGATGCTTGCACCAGTCCATAGATGGATCGGTGGAGCTTGCATATTTTGTTAGTACCTTTAGGATCGACAAAACCTTCTGGCTGCATCATATACAACTCCTATTTAATAAATCCTATTAAGGAATGCAGTTTTGTTTATCCATTTGCCAGATTTCGTAAAATGCGGCAATAGCTAGCATGACTCAGACAGACTTAAGCATAGATACGAGTGAGAAATCCTCATCGTGGTCAACACCTTGAACTTGTCGAAAACCTTTTTGCGACAATTCTAGCTTTGTAGATAGTAACACTACTATGTCTTCCTCTTGAAGATCCATTTAATCTCAATGGCTCGCCGATCTTTGGGCAAGTCAATCAAAGTCCATACTTTGTTCTTATACATGGATCTCATCTCAGATTTCATGGCCTCAAGCCATTTCGCGGAATCTGGGCTCATCATCGCTTCCTCATTGTTCGTAGGTTCGTCATGGTCAAGTAACATGACCTCCAGAACAGGATTACCGTACCACTCTGGTGCGGATCTCACTCTGGTTTACCTACGAGGTTCGGTAGTAACTTGATCTGAAGTTACATGATCATCATCATTAGCTTCCTCACTAATTGGTGTAGTAGTCACAGGAATAGATTTCTGTGATGAACTACTTTCCAATAAGGGAGCAGGTACAATTACCTCATCAAGTTCTACTTTTCTCCCACTCACTTCTTTCGAGAGAAACTCCTTCTCTAGAAAGGACCCATTCTCAACAATGAATATCTTGCCTTCGGATCTGTGATAGAAGGTGTACCCAACATTTTCTTTTGGGTATCCTATGAAGACGCACTTCTCCGATTTGGGTTTGAGCTTATCATGTTGAAACTTTTTCACATAAGCATTGTAAACTCAAACTTTAAGAAACGACAACTTTGGTTTCTTGCCAAACCATAGTTCATATGGTGTCGTCTCAACGGATTTAGATGGTGCCCTATTTAACGTGAATGCAGCTGTCTCTAATGCATAACCCCAAAACGATAGTGGTAAATCGGTAAGAGACATCATAGATCGCACCATATCTAATAAAGTACGGTTACGATGTTCGGATACACCATTACATTGTGGTGTTCCAGGTGGCGTGAGTAGTGAAACTATTTCACATTGTTTTAACTGAAGGCCAAACTCGTAACTCAAATATTCTCCTCCACGATCAGATCGTAGAAACTTTATTTTCTTGTTACAATGATTTTCCACTTCACTCTGAAATTATATGAACTTTTCAAATATTTCAGACTTTTGTTTCATCAAGTAGATATAATCATATATTCTCAAATCATCTGTGAAGATCAGAAAATAATGATACCTGTCGTGAGCTTCAATATTCATCGGACCACATACATCAGTATGTATGATTTCCAACAAATCTATTGCTCACTCCAGTGTTCCAGAGAATGGAGTCTTAGTCATCTTGCCCATGAGGCATGGTTCGCAAGCATCAACTGTGTCACATCCCTGGTCCTGTTATGCACTAGGCTAGACCTCATGTGAGTATCATGTTTTAATTCAAATGAAATTTGAATTGAGGAATTTTTTAAAGCCTCAGAAACCTTCTAAAAATGATCAACATTAAAATCTCCTCAAAGAAGTCCAAGAAAATTTTCCTCTTAGTCTCTGAAAATATTGCAAAGAGGTAAAACTCAAAACAATATTTTTGGTATCTCAGAGTTAATTATTTTGGGCCTTTGAATTAAATAAATAGCTATTTGCATTGGATATATATTTGATATATAAATAATATATGTCCAATAATTACTGGAACATTTTATGTGGTTTGGTATATTTTAGTCCTAGCCACATAACTATTTCCAGGATTTTATAAAATGGTTTAGTGTCTAAAACTAAATCAAAACAAACTACAGAAAATAGAAAACAGAATTAAATAGAAATGAAAGAGAGAGAGAGAAGGACTTATCTGGCGCTCACCCAGTAGCCAGCCGGCCCAGCTCCTGTGCGGCCCAGCCCATCTGCACTTCCCCCCCTGTCGCCTTCCTCCTCGCGCCACTAGGCACAGGCACCTGGCCGACGCACGCCGGCGCACGCCCCGGCCACCTCCTGCTTGCCGCTCCACCTCGACACCCCGGACGCCTCCATGCGTGCCACGCCACCCCCCTGGAACTCCCTCACTCTCCCGAACTCTCCCCCCCTCCTCTGCTTCCTCTCTCCCTCACTCGTCCGAACGGAGCCGCCGCCACCGACGAGCTCCCTCGCGGCCACCGCCACCCCCTAGCCTCGCCGATGCGCTCAAAGGCTCCGCCTCGACCCCCTCTTCCTCCCCACCGATCCACGGCCCTCCGGAAGCCCTGGATGCTGCCAGCTTCGCCGTTCCCCTCCTCGGCCACCGCGGATCGCCGCCGTCAAATCCGCCCCCGTCCGGCCTCCCTCAAGCTCGCCGTCCACCTCTACAGGGTCTACGTGAGCTCTCCGTCCGTTTCCCCCTCTCTGTTTCGTCGTTCGCGCGCCGTAGCTAGGTTATCCACCGCGGCCGAGAGCTTCTCGCCGTCGGCCATGGCGTGGCCGTGGCCACAGTCACCGCAGCTCGCTCCCGAGCCCACCGTCGTGCTCACCGCAACCCCAGGAGGCCGCAGCGCCCTTCCGTTTCCCCTCTTGTGCACCATAGCGCCGTTCCCGCCAATGCCCGAGGTCCGGCAGCCGCTGAGCTCGACGCCGGCGAGGATTACGGCCGCCCTAGCTTCTCCCGTTTGCCCTGTTAGATGCGCGCGAGCCTGGGCATTCCGTAGATGCCCTCCGCCGGCCATTTGGTCGCCGGAGCAAGAAACCCGAAGGCCTCCGCCGCCTCGGCCTCGCCGGCGACTCAACGCCGGCGGGATTGAGTCGTTTGACCAGGGGTTTGACCTCCCCTGGGTCTATGACAGGTGGGCCCCCGCCATCAGGTGATTAGTTTAAGCTAATCACCACCTAAGCTAACCCCCTGACACTGACATGTGGGCCCTAGTGCCCCTAATCTTTAATTAAACTAAACTAACCCCCCCTGTCTAACCTGTGTCACTGACGTGTGGCCCCCACACGTCAGGTTTGACTCTGGGCGACCTAGTTGACCTGCTGATCTCAGCCTTACGCCATGCTGACGCAATATTCATTTTCTGGAATTTAGTTCATTTTATAAATATTCAGGAAATTCCAGAAATTTGTAAAAACTTCTAAAAATCATAGAAATTCAACCGTAACTCCAAATTAGATAATTTATATATGAAAAATTATCAGAAAAATTCAAGGAATCCATCTGTACCATTTTCATGCATGTTAGAACAACTTATAGCTGCTGTTTAGCACAAATCAATTAAATGGCATTTGAATAATCACATATGGAGTTTGAATTTGAATCTTGTATTCAAACCAACTTCATTTAATCTGTTGCTAGTTGCATTAGCCCAAAACACATTCATTTTGCCATGTCATGATCATGCATCATATTGTGCATTGCATTGATTGTGTTCCCTTCTGTGTTGCCGGTATTTGTCCCCTCCCGATAGACGTGATACCGATGATGTGATCGTTGACACTGATGAAGACTCAATGTTATCTTCAGAAGTGCCAGGCAAGCAAAACCCCCTTGTTCATTCCGATAAAATCCCACTCTCTCGCTCCTGCTCTCTTTTACTGCATTAGGACAACAACGACATATTTGTTACTTGCTGCGGTAGCTGAACCCCTTTATCCTTTGCATGACCTGTCATTGCCACAGTAAATAGATGAAACCCACTAGTATGAGTAGGAATTGTTTGAGCCCTGTTGTGCCTACTCATTCATGTTTGTTTGTCATGCCTGCTACTGCTTAGAGTTGAGTCAGGTCTGATTCATCGGGGATGAATTAGAGGTGTGTGAACATGTCCTACTGTGTGTGAGCTAAGTGTGTGAACACGATTTGGTAAAGGTAGCGGTGAGAGGCCATGTAGGAGTACATGGTGGGTTGTCTCATTGAAACCGTCCTTAGGAACTGAGTCCTGTGTTTGTGATCCATGATTCAGCTACTACCACACATTGGGCCCTGAAATATGACCCCGCTCGACTTCTTATTCACCCTTGTCCTCTGTCCAGGAGTTGCAAGTAGTTTCTGGTGTTTGTAGTATGCTGGAGGCCGTGGACAGCGCTGACCGTAGGGGTGGGCTGTGATGCGGTAGGCACGTGGCCGGGTATACCGGGCGCCCGTTTGGTGTCACGGAACCCTGTTCACATCGTTTGGGGCTGTGAGCGAAACTCCGGCCGGATCTCCTCATGGATGGAACCCGAATAGGCGATAAACCTGGACTAGAGACTTGAGTGTTTAGGTAGGTCGTGGTCTACACCCACGTCAGCTTTCGCTTGAAGTCTGCCGAGCACATGTCGTGTGCAGACGCTAAGTGGTGGAAACATGTATGAAGAAGTACACCCCTGCAGGGTTAACATCATCTATTCGAATAGCCGTGTCCGCGGAAAAGGACTTCTGGATTGCTTATATCAGTTCATAGACAAGTGAAAGTGGATACTTTAAAATGCGCAAGATAAGCGTGAGTGCTATGGATGGCGTTCTCGTAGGGAGACGGGAGCGGATCCATAGTGGTGTATTGATATGGTGAATATGTGGACTCGTGTGCGCCACCTCAAAAGAGTCGCTTGCAGTCGTAGTTTAGGATAGCCACCGAGTCAAAGCTGGCTTGCTGCAGTTAAACCCCACCATCCCCTTGTTGAAAATGATGCATATGTAGTTAGTTCTGATGTAAGTCTTGCTGGGTACATTTGTACTCACGTTTGCCTATTTTATGTTTTTGCAGAGAGACTTCAGTTTCACTAGTAGTTCCACGTGGACTTCGACGTTTAGCTTGTTACCTCAGCTACGATCTTGTGCCCTCGGCAGGATCTGATAGATAGTCAGGCTTCTCAGCCTTTTTCATTTATAGATGTCTGTACCCAGACATGATAGCTTCCACTTGTGCTTTGATTTGTATGCTCTGAATGTTGGGTCATGAGACCCCTGTTTGTAATATCTCGCTCCTCGGAGCCTATTGAATAAATTACTTGAGTCGTAGAGTCATGTTGGGATGCCATGTTGTATTTGCACATATCGAGCATATTGTGTGTATGCTATTGAAATGCTTGGTATGTGTGGGATCTGACCATCTAGTTGTTTATCTTTAGTAGCCTCTCTTACCGGGAAATGTCTCCTAGTGTCTCCACCGAGCCATGGTAGCTTGCTACTGCTCCGGAACACTTAGGCTGGCCGGCATGTGTCCTTCTTCGTTCCTGTGTCTGTCCCTTCGGGGAAATGTCACGCGATGAATATCGGAGTCCTGTTAGCCCGCTACAGCCCGGTTCACCGGAGTCCTGCTAGCCCAGTGCTACAGCCTGGATTCACCCGCTGATGACCGACACGTTCGATGCTGGGTCATGGATGCCTGTCCCTGTAAGTCTGTGCCACTTTGGGTTTACGACTAGCCATGTCAGCCCGGGCTCCTTATCATATGGATGCTAGCGACACTGTCATATACGTGTGCCAAAAGACGCAAACGGTCCCGGGCAAAGGTAAGGCGACACCCGTGGGAATACCGAGCGTGAGGCCGCAAAGTGATATGAGGTGTTACATGCTAGATCGATGTGGCATTGAGTCGGGGTCCTGACAGCGTTGGTATCAGAGCTTGACTGCCTGTAGGATTACCAAGCCAAACTGGTCGAAGTTGAGTCTAGAAATTCTTTAGTTATGTAAGGGATTTGATTGTGGGATGGAACGTAAGGCTCTTTTTACTCCTTATACCTTATGCCTTCTGATCTGAGTCATCTTATCTTTCCTGCGGGGATTAAGAACTAGGCTATCCCTTCTTTCTATCAGGATCACGTGTTACTAATCCGTAGACTTATAAGATTTTTGGACTTAAGCCTCTGTTCAGTTTTTACTGCTTCCGTATGCTAATTGTTGATCTCGAAACCGTGATATTGTGCTTCTGAGTGGTTATGCCACCATTTTTGTGAATGTCTCAAATCTTTCTGAGCATTTACAGCCGTTATGCTGTCCGAGTCATCCCAGGTTTCTAAGTAGTCTGATGCATTTGCAAATCCTTTCTTCCCGTTTCAATGTTCCCATGGGCCAGATTAACCACACTAATCAGTGAGTTGAGGTACTTCGTTACCTTGACATATATGTTGGAGATATTATTATGACCCTAGGTATTTAGGGAGTCACCTAGTAATCTAGCAACGTTTTGTGTTCCCAGTGTGAGATTCTGGCCTTTATTCTCGAAAGCATTCCGTGATGCTACTTAGTAGTAGGTATTCTGTTCCTGGGTTCTTGAACCGAGATTCACTCTACTTACTTCATGTTGATAGTGTTGCTAGTTCCTTAGGATATTAGTAACTTTGCGATAGTTCTCGAGGTTCGTGGTACATCCTTCTTCCAATTACCATGAACCATTCTTGGCAGAAGTTCTTCTGAACCAAAAGATGACAACAAGAGTGCTCTCGATGAGTTCTCCATTATATATTGTGACCCTGCCAGTTCTACTTTTCTGCATGGGTTATTCGGAAGAAACTTGTTGAACTTGGTTCGACATACTAATCTATACATCCACAACTCAGAAAGTTATATGTTCCTTTCAGTTGTCCCTCTTTAGCTGTCTACTGACTTCGTCTATCAATTGATAGTCAAGAGTATGCGTGCATTCGTTTATCGATGCCTATTACTCTTGTGGTCCATCAAGCCATTCTATCGCGGAATGACTAGGAGAAACAAACTCCAGTACCTCTTCCCTATCCAAGATTGGGTCAAAGAAGTTGTGCTCCGCAGATCAAATTGCTAATCCAGCTTTTGTTCTGCTCTACCTTGGAGTATTACATATTTTATATCGAGATTGTTATAGGAATTGCACACCATCCTATGAACTCTTGGTACAGTGATACTTCTTGCCATCATTGTTCATTCCTCAGTTCCTGTGTTATTGTAACCGGAATGCCGACAAATGAATTGTGATGTGTGAAATCAATACTGCTAGCAACTCTGTTGCTCGGTAGTTAAATGGACGATAACCTCATTCTTAGCGTATTGATTATTGAATCGTCACCCTAAGACTGATCGTGCTATCTAGTTCTTATTTCGGTGCACCCTTCGATTGATGAGTTAGGATCTTGTCAAGTCCTCACTCATTTGATCATATCGTCTTGCCCTCAAAAGCGAGACTGTTCTCAAGCTTAGTAACATACCGGTGGTTCGTGATTTTCCGAATATTTTCTCGGAAGTATCACCAGGCTGTCACCTGACTGTTATGTTGAGCTCGTGATCAAGTTGGTTTCTTGAGAACCACCCTTTCTCCAAGAATCTGTGTTGGATATCCCTGAGCTAGTTGGTTAAGCTAGACAACAACTTGGAGAATTGGAAGATAAAAGCTTGCTTAACTTAGTTCGTTCCAAAGGGATATTCTTGTGTAGTGTGTGTTGAAGAAAGATGATATCTTCATCGATTGGTCCCTGTGATCAGTTGCTGGACCTATTGTCTTATCAATCCTTTGATTTGAGTATGGGCTATCATCCAATCAGACCAGAACCAACGATATTCGTAATGTTGTCTTACTCGTGGTTGATCCCTCGAGCATACACCATTATATCTTTTGGGTCTGACCAATGCTAACACTTGTTCTCTTAACTATGGAATTCCTTTTAAAGGGAAACCCGGAAGAATTGTTGTTGAGCCCATTGACAACATCCTTATCTCCTCCATGATTTTGTTGAACATTAAGCTAGTGTTGGAAACTTTTGAAAGCATTTCTTCATGCTAACTCATGAAGTATTTGTTTGATAAAAGGAGTGACTTCCTCTTATACACGTGCATTTGGTGAAAGTTGCCGCCGTGGATTTGAGAAAGTTAGTTTTGCTTCCTCTGGAATCATCCCAAGTCAGTCATGCATACGTGCGAAGTATTCTGTGGTCTGGAGACTTGCAACCTTCATTCCATATGTGTTCCGAGCACACCAAGCCACTGATTGAGTTGTTCAAAGATAAAGGAGTCTGTCCAAGGTGAATTCTTTGGACTTCCACGCGTGGAGACTTCGATGTCATTAATGATGGTTCCCCACCTGAACTCGGTAGTGTTTTATTATAAGACTACCACGTGGTCATGTTTGTCTGGGACAGCGTGTTCACATGTTTGTAGCAGAACCAGCTCATGTTTTGGAGATTACTATCGTAGTTCATTCCTCGAGAATCTCGCAGTGTTGTCTCGTTGAATTGTGTTGCAAACTTTCATTTTTCTTCCTAGACTCGATGAGTCTGGAATATCCTGACACCAACCAGATCTGAATCTCAGGCAGATATGATGGTTTGGAACATTTCCCAAGAACTATAATATCGGTCCCTCGAAAACCGGTAAAGTGGATGTCGTGGCCAACACACCCAGCCGGAAGACCTGTTATTATAATATCTTGATTGAGGAAGTTGGCCACCTCCCCATAGGGATTTCGTAGGATTTACTCCCTAGTTGCCCCTATGGATTTCTGAGATCCCGAAGTCCGACCTTTTTACTTGATGTTCTAGATATCAAACCATATCTATGAGTGGGTTACACTAGCACATCAAGGAGAACATTAGAAGCGGAGTGCTAAGTGTCTCTCGGTCGATCATCCAGATTTTGTTTCCTTGGCCTCGCCAAGGGTGAAATCTGAGAAGGTGTTATCTTCCTTTGCACCTGCATCCTCCATCACCATTCATCATGGTAGTAAGTTGTGTTACCAGACCCTTGACATGGATGTTGGTAAAACCTTGATGATTATGGAATTGCTCAAGTTCTTGAGAGCACGCACAAGCGTTAGGTGTTACCATCGGCACTAGCTAGGTTTGCTCTCAACTTCCTCGGTTATGCTATAACTTCTCAACAGTGGATTCACTCTCTATTGTTGGGTTCTTCCCCAGTTACCAGAATCATTCCCAGCATTTGCATTTTGTTCCCAGCTTGCACCACCAATGTGCCATTCTACCACGGGTCTCTTCCATTTCCGGTGGTAAGCAAATTCATCCATTACGTTGTCTTCAACAAGGTAATGCACATCATCCAAGTCCGAGTATGCCATTCTACCGACCCCCTCCAAATGATCGCTCGAGAATTGCCTTAGGCTGGTTTAAAGAGTTTCAATGATCTCTGAATCAAAAGTAATTCTTTTTGCCACTTAAGGGGATATCTCTACGAGTCACCTTCCCTAAGGTGTATCGTTATGGTATCATGGCAACTCAACTCCTCGCTACGTTGACAATCGATTACCACCTTCTTAAGCGTGAAATTGTGGTCTACCTAGTGAACCTTCGTCATCTGCTTCACTCCATTCCTATGGATGTGTGCTTCGCCTCTCAGCTCGAGAGATGTTGCTATGTCTCATTCCGTGAGTTAATCCTGAGTTGTTCGACCTTCGAGAAGAACCATTCTTTTAGGATCTTTCCTTTCCTCTCGTTGTCATGTTAGTTGGAGTTCTCAGAGCAAGACTTCGAGACAAAGATGGTGATCGAATCAACGCTTTGATAAAGTGCACCCTGGATCGTGAAGATTGTGCTAGTTTGCGTTTCCCCTTCACCCTACCCTACGCTTGAATCTCGGGACGAGATTTTTGTTTAGTGGGGGTGAGTTGTCACATCCCTGGTCCTGTTATGCACTAGGCTAGACCTCATGTGAGTATCATGTTTTAATTCAAATGAAATTTGAATTGAGGAATTTTTTAAAGCCTCAGAAACCTTCTAAAAATGATCAACATTAAAATCTCCTCAAAGAAGTCCAGGAAAATGTTCCTCTTAGTCTCTGAAAATATTGCAAAAAGGTAAAACTCAAAACAATATTTTTGGTATCTCAGAGTTAATTATTTTGGGCCTTTGAATTAAATAAATAGCTATTTGCATTGGATATATATTTGATATATAAATAATATATGTCCAATAATTACTGGAACATTTTATGTGGTTTGGTATATTTTAGTCCTAGCCACATAACTATTTCCAGGATTTTATAAAATGGTTTAGTGTCTAAAACTAAATCAAAACAAACTACAGAAAATAGAAAACAGAATTAAATAGAAATGAAAGAGAGAGAGAGAAGGACTTATCTGGCGCTCACCCGGTAGCTAGCCGGCCCAGCTCCTGTGCGGCCCAGCCCATCTCCACTTCCCCCCCCCTGTCGCCTTCCTCCTCGCGCCAGTAGGCACAGGCGCGTGGCCGACGCACGCCGGCGCACGCCCCAGCCACCTCCTGCTTGCCGCTCCACCTCGACACCCCGGACGCCTCCATGCGTGCCACGCCACCCCCCTGGAACTCCCTCACTCTCCCGAACTCTCCCCCCTCCTCTGCTTCC
>NC_041384.1:32404740-32415849 GCF_002162155.2 Triticum dicoccoides | reverse complement strand
CCCGGCCACCTCCTGCTTGCCGCTCCACCTCGACACCCCGGACGCCTCCATGCGTGCCACGCCACCCCCCTGGAACTCCCTCACTCTCCCGAACTCTCCCCCCTCCTCTGCTTCCTCTCTCCCTCACTCGCCCGAACGGAGCCGCCGCCACCGACGAGCTCCCTCGCGGCCACCGCCACCCCCTAGCCTCGCCGATGCGCTCAAAGGCTCCGCCTCGACCCCCTCTTCCTCCCCACCGATCCACGGCCCTCCGGAAGCCCTGGATGCTGCCAGCTTCGCCGTTCCCCTCCTCGGCCACCGCGGATCGCTGCCGTCAAATCCGCCCCCGTCCGGCCTCCCTCAAGCTCGCCGTCCACCTCTACAGGGTCTACATGAGCTCTCCGTCCGTTTCCCCCTCTCTGTTTCGTCGTTCGCGCGCCGTAGCTAGGTTATCCACCGCGGCCGAGAGCTTCTCGCCGCCGGCCATGGCGTGGCCGTGGCCACAGTCACTGCAGCTCGCTCCCGAGCCCACCGTCGTGCTCACCGCAACCCCAGGAGGCCGCAGCACCCTTCCGTTTCCCCTCTTGTGCACCGTAGCGCCGTTCTCGCCAACGCCCGAGGTCCGGCAGCCGCTGAGCTCGACGCCGGCGAGGATTACGGCCGCCCTAGCTTCTCCCGTTTGCCCTGTTAGATGCGCGCGAGCCTGGGCATTCCGTAGATGCCCTTCGCCGGCCATTTGGTCGCCGGAGCAAGAAACCCGAAGGCCTCCGCCGCCTCGGCCTCGCCGGCGACTCAACGCCGGCGGGATTGAGTCGTTTGACCAGGGGTTTGACCTCCCCTGGGTCTATGACAGGTGGGCCCCCGCCATCAGGTGATTAGTTTAAGCTAATCACCACCTAAGCTAACCCCCTGACACTGACATGTGGGCCCTAGTGCCCCTAATCTTTAATTAAACTAAACTAACCCCCCCTGTCTAACCTGTGTCACTGACGTGTGGCCCCCACACGTCAGGTTTGACTCTGGGCGACCCAGTTGACCTGCTGACCTCAGCCTTACGCCATGCTGACGCAATATTCCTTTTCTGGAATTTAGTTCATTTTATAAATATTCAGGAAATTCCAGAAATTTGTAAAAACTTCTAAAAATCATAGAAATTCAACCGTAACTCCAAATTAGATAATTTATATATGAAAAATTATTAGAAAAATTCAAGGAATCCATCTGTACCATTTTCATGCATGTTAGAACAACTTATAGCTGCTGTTTAGCACAAATCAATTAAATGGCATTTGAATAATCACATATGGAGTTTGAATTTGAATCTTGTATTCAAACCAACTTCATTTAATCTGTTGCTAGTTGCATTAGCCCAAAACACATTCATTTTGCCATGTCATGATCATGCATCATATTGTGCATTGCATTGATTGTGTTCCCTTCTGTGTTGCCGGTATTTGTCCCCTCTTGATAGACGTGATACCGATGATGTGATCGTTGACACTGATGAAGACTCAATGTTATCTTCAGAAGTACCAGGCAAGCAAAACCCCCTTGTTCATTCCGATACAATCCTACTCTCTCGCTCCTACTCTCTTTTACTGCATTAGGACAACACCGATTCATCTGTTACTTGCTGCGGTAGCTGAACCCCTTTATCCTTTGCATGACCTGTCATTGCCACAGTAAATAGATGAAACCCACTAGCATGAGTAGGAGTTGTTTGAGCCCTGATGTGCCTACTCATTCATGCTTGTTTGTCATGCCTGCTACTGCTTAGAGTTGAGTCAGGTCTGATTCATCGAGGATGAATCAGAGGTGTGTGAACATGTCCTATTATGTGTGAGCTAAGTGTGTGAACACGATTTGGTAAAAGGTGTCGGTGAGAGGCCATGTAGGAGTACATGGTGGGTTGTCTCATTGAAGCCGTCCTTAGGAACTGAGTTCTGTGTTTGTGATCCATGATTCAGCTACTACCATGCATTGGGCCCTGAAATATGACCCCGCTCGACTTCTTATTCACCCTAGTCCTCTGTCCAGGAGTTGCAAGTAGTTTCTGGTGTTTGTAGCTTACTGGAGGCCGTGGACAGCGCTGACCGTAGGGGTGGGCTGTGATGCGGTAGGTATGTGGCACGGTGTACCGGATGCCCGTTTGGTATCTCGGGAACCCTGTTCACATCGTTTGGGGCTGTGAGCGAAACTCCAGCCGGATCTCCTCATGGATGGAACCCGAATAGGCGATAAACCTGGACTAGAGACTTGAGTGTTTAGGTAGGTCGTGGTCTACACCCACGTCGACTTTCGCTTGAAGTCTGCCGAGCACATGTCGTGTGCAGACGCTAAGTGGTGGAAACATGTATGAAGAAGTACACCCCTGCAGGGTTAACATCATCTATTCGAATAGCCGTGTCCACGGAAAAGGACTTCTGGATTGCTTATATCAGTTCATAGACAAGTGAAAGTGGATACTTTAAAATGCGCAAGATAAGCGTGAGTGCTATGGATGGCGTTCTCGTAGGGAGACGGGAGCGGATCCATAGTGGTGTATTGATATGGTGAATATGTGGACTCGTGTGCGCCACCTCAAAAGAGTCGCTTGTAGTCGTAGTTTAGGATAGCCACCGAGTCAAAGCTGGCTTGCTGCAGTTAAACCCCACCATCCCCTTGTTGAAAATGATGCATATGTAGTTAGTTCTGATGTAAGTCTTGCTGGGTACATTTGTACTCACGTTTGCCTATTTTATGTTTTTGCAGAGAGACTTCAGTCTCACTAGTAGTTCCACGTGGACTTCGACGTTTAGCTTGTTACCTCAGCTACGATCTTGTGCCCTCGGCAGGATCTGATAGATAGTCAGGCTTCTCAGCCTTTTTCATTTATAGATGTCTGTACCCAGACATGATAGCTTCCGCTTGTGCTTTGATTTGTATGCTCTGAATGTTGGGTCATGAGACCCCTGTTTGTAATATCTCGCTCCTCGGAGCCTATTGAATAAATTACTTGAGTCGTAGAGTCATGTTGGGATGCCATGTTGTATTTGCACATATCGAGCATATTGTGTGTATGCTATTGAAATGCTTGGTATGTGTGGGATCTGACCATCTAGTTGTTTATCTTTAGTAGCCTCTCTTACCGGGAAATGTCTCCTAGTGTTTCCACCGAGCCATGGTAGCTTGCTACTGCTCCGAAACACTTAGGCTGGCCAGCATGTGTCCTTCTTCGTTCCTGTGTCTGTCCCTTCGGGGAAATGTCACGCGATGAATATCGGAGTCCTGTTAGCCCGCTACAGCCCGGTTCACCGGAGTCCTGCTAGCCCAGTGCTACAGCCTGGATTCACCCGCTGATGACCGACACGTTCGATGCTGGGTCATGGATGCCTGTCCCTGTAAGTCTGTGCCACTTTGGGTTTACGACTAGCCATGTCAGCCCGGGCTCCTTATCATATGGATGCTAGCGACACTGTCATATACGTGTGCCAAAAGACGCAAACGGTCCCGGGCAAAGGTAAGGCGACACCCGTGGGAATACCGAGCGTGAGGCCGCAAAGTGATATGAGGTGTTACATGCTAGATCGATGTGGCATTGAGTCGGGGTCCTGACAAACTGATTCATAATCAAGTGATTCCAAAAGCCCATCAGCATGGATTTTCTTCATGTGCTTGACACCAATATGACCTAAACGGCAGTGCCACAAATAAGTTGCACTATCATTATTAACTTTGCATCTTTTGGCTTCAATATTATGAGAATGTGTATCACCACAATCGAGATCCAACAAACCATCTTCATTGGGTGTATGACCATAGAAGGTTTTATTCATGTAAACAGAACAACAATTTATTCTCTTACTTAAATGAATAACCGTATTGCAATAAACATGATCAAATCATATTCATGCTCAACGCAAACACCAAATAACACTTATTTAGGTTCAACACTAATCCCGAAAGTATAGGGAGTGTGTGATGATGATCATATCAATCTTGGAACCACTTCCAACACACATCGTCACTTCACCCTTAACTAGTCTCTGTTCATTTTGCAACTCCAGTTTCGAGTTACTACTCTTAGCAACTGAACCAGTATCAAATACCGAGGGGTTGCTACGAACACTAGTAAAATACACATTAATAATCTGTATATCAAATATACCTTTGTTCACTTTGCCATCCTTCTTATCCGCTAAATACTTGGGGCAGTTCTGCTTCCAGTGACCAGTCCCTTTGCAGTAGAAGCACTTAGTCTTAGGCTTAGGACCAGATTTGGGCTTCTTCACTTGAGCAACAACTTGCTTGCCGTTCTTCTTGAAGTTCCTTTTCTTTCCCTTTGACCTTTTCTTGAAACTAGTGGTCTTGTTAATCATCAACACTTGATGCTCTTTCTTGATTTCTACCTTCATCGATTTCATCATCATGAAAAGCTCGAGAATCATTTTCATCATCCCTTGCATACTATAGTTCATCACGAAGTTCTACTAACTTGGTGATGGTGACTAGAGAATTCTGTGAATCACTATTTTATCTGGAAGAATAACTCCCACTTGATTCAAGCGATTGTAGTACCCAGACAATCTGAACACATGCTCACTGCTTGAGCTATTCTCCTCCATCTTTTAGCTATAGAACTTGTTGGAGACTTCATATCTCTCAACTCGGGTATTTGCTTGAAATATTAACTTCAATTCCTGGAACATCCATATGATCCATGACGTTCAAAACGTCTTTGAAGTCCCGATTCTAAGCCGTTAAGCATGGTGCACTAAACTATCAAGTAGTCATCATATTGAGCTAGCCAAACGTTCATAACGTCTGCATCTGCTCTTGCAATAGGTCAGTCACCTAGTGGTGCATCAAGGACATAATTCTTCTGTGCAGCAATGAGGTTAATCCTCAGATCACGGATCCAATCCGCATCATTGCTACTAACATTTTTCAACATAGTTTTCTCTAGGAATATATAAAAAATTAAATGGGGAGCAATATCGCGAGCAATTGATCTACAACATAGATATGCTAATACTACCAGGACTAAGTTCATGATAAATTAAAGTTCAATTAATCATATTACTTAAGAACTCCCACTTAGACAGACATCCCTCTAATCTTCTAAATGATCACGTGATCCATATCAACTAAACCATGTCCGATCATCATGTGAGATGGAATAGTTTCAATGGTGAACATCACTATGTTGATCATATCTACTATATGATTCACGCTCGACCTTTCGGTCTCCGTGTTCCGAGGCCATATCTGTTATATGCTAGGCTCGTCAAGTTTAACCTGAAGATTCCGCTTGTGCAACTGTTTTGCACCCGTTGTATTTGAACGTAGAGCCTATCACACCCGATCATCACGTGGTGTCTCAGCACGAAGAACTTTCGCAACGGTGCATACTCAGGGAGAACACTTGTACCTTGATAATTAGTGAGAGATCATCTTATAAAGCTACCGTCGAACTAAGCAAAATAAGATGTATAAAAGATAAACATCACATGCAATCAAAATATGTGACATGATATGGCCATCATCATCTTGTGCCTTTGATCTCCATCTCCAAAGCATCGTCATGATCTCCATCGTCACCGGCATGACACCATGATCTCCATCATCTTGATCTATATCAATGTGTCGTCACATGGTTGTCTCGCCAACAATTGCTCTTGCAACTATTGCTATCGCATAGCGATAAAGTAAAGCAATTATTTGGCGCTTGCATCTTATGCAATAGAGAGATAACCATAAGGCTTTTGCCTGTTGCCGATAACTTCAACAAAACATGATCATCTCATACAACAACTTATATCTCATCACGTCTTGACCATATCACATCACAACATGCCCTGCAAAAACAAGTTAGTCGTCCTCTACTTTGTTGTTGCAAGTTTTACGTGGCTGCTACGGGCTTAGCAAGAACCGTTCTTACCTACGCATCAAAACCACAACGATAGTTTGTCAAGTTGGTGCTGTTTTAACCTTCTCAAGGACCGGGCATAGCCACACTCGGTTCAACTAAAGTTGGAGAAACTGACACCCGCTAGTCACCTGTGTGCATAGCACGGCGGTAAAATCAGTCTCGCGTAAGCGTACGCGTAATGTCGGTCCGGGCCGCTTCATCCAATAATACTGCAGAACCAAAGTGTGACATGCTGGTAAGCAGTATGACTTATATCGCCCACAACTCACTTGTGTTCTACTCGTGCATATTACATCAACGCATAAAACCAGGCTCTGATGCCACTCTTGGGGAAGGTAGTAATTTCAAAAAAATTCCTACGCACACGCAAGATAATGGTGATGCATAGCAACGAGATGGGAGAGTGTTGTCTACGTACCCTCGTAGACCGGCAACGGAAGCGTTAGCACAACGCGGTTGATGTAGTCGTACGTCTTCACGATCCGACCGATCAAGTACCGAACGCACGGCACCTCCGAGTTCTGCACACGTTCAACTCGATGACGTCCCTCGAACTCCGATCCAGCCGAGTGTTGAGGGAGAGTTTCATCAGCACGATGGCGTGGTGACGATGATGATGTTCTACCGACGCAGGGCTTCGCCTAAGCACCGCTACGGTATGATCGAGGTGGATTATGGTGGAGGGGGGCACCGCACACGGCTAAGAGATCAAGAGATCAATTGTTATTTTTATGGGGTGCCCCCTGGCCACGTATATAAAGGAGTGGAGGAGGGGAGGGGCCGGCCCTCTCTATGGCGCGCCCTAGGGGAGTCCTATTCCCACCGGGAGTAGGATTCCCCCTTTCCTAGTAGAACTAGGATCCCTTCCAAGTAGTAGGAGTAGGAGAGAAGGAAAGGGAAGGGAAAAGGAGCAGGAAGGAAGGGGGCGCCCCCCTCCCTAGTCCAATTCAGACCAGCCCATGGGGAGGGGTGCGGCCACCCTTTGAGGCCTCTCTCTCCTTTCCCGTATGTCCCATTAAGGCCCAATATGAATTCCCGTAACTCCCCGGTACTCCCGAAAATACCCGAATCACTCAGAATCTTTCTGATGTCCGAATATAGTCGTCCAATATATCGATCTTTACGTCTCGACCATTTCGAGACTCCTCGTCATGTCCCCGATCTCATCCGGGACTCCAAACTCTACGGGTTCGAGAACTTTAAGCGTGCGAACTTTAAGCGTGCGAACCCTACGGGTTCGAGAACTATGTAGACATGACCGAGACACGTCTCCGGTCAATAACCAATAGTGGAACCTGGATGCTCATATTGGCTCCTACATATTCTACGAAGATCTTTATCGGTCAAACCGCATAACATATGTTGTTCCCTTTGTCATCGGTATGTTACTTGCCCGAGATTCGATCGTCGGTATCTCAATACCTAGTTCAATCTCGTTACCGACAAGTCTCTTTACTCGTTCTGTAATACATCATCCCGTCATTAGTTGCAATGCTTGCAAGGCTTATAGTGATGTGCATTACCGAGTGGGCCCAGAGATACCCCTCCGACAATCGGAGTGACAAATCCTAATCTCAAAATACGCCAACCCAACAAGTACCTTCGGAGACACCTGTAGAGCACCTTTATAATCACCCAGTTACGTTGTGACGTTTGGTGGCACACAAAGTGTTCCTCCAGTAAACGGGAGTTGCATAATCTCATAGTCATAGGAACATGTATAAGTCATGAAGAAAGCAATAGCAACAAACTAAACGATCATGTGCTAAGCTAACAGAATGGGTCAAGTCAATCACATCATTCTCCTAATGATGTGATCCCGTTAATCAAATGACAACTCATGTCTATGGTTAGGAAACATAACCATCTTTGATCAACGAGCTAGTCAAGTAGAGGCATACTAGTGACACTCTGTTTGTCTATGTATTCACACATGTATTATGTTTCCGGTTAATACAATTCTAGCATGAATAATAAACATTTATCATGATATAAGGAAATAAATAATAACTTTATTATTGCCTCTAGGGCATATTTCCTTCATCTACATCATGTCATCTTGCTTAAGGCGTTACTATGTTTTTAACTTAATACTCTAGAAGCATGCTGGATAGCGGTCGATGAGTGGAGTAATAGTAGTAGATGCAGAATCGTTTCGGTCTACTTGTCACGGACATGATGCCTATATACATGATCATGCCTAGATATTCTCATAACTATGCTCAATTCTGTCAATTGCTCAACAGTAATTTGTTCACCCATCGTAGAATACTTATGCTCTTGAGAGAAGCCACTAGTGAAACCTATGGCCCCCGGGTCTATTCTCATCATATCAATCTCCATCACTTTAATCTTGCTTTGCTTTTTTACTTTGCTTTTACTTTTTACTTTGCATATTTATACCAAAAATACCAAAAATATTATATCTATCATATCTCACTCTCGTAAGTCACCGTGAAGGGATTGACAACCCCTAATCGCGTTGGTTGCGAGTAGCAATCGTTTTGTGCAGGTACGAGGGACTTGAGCGTGGCCTCCTACTGGATTGATACCTTGGTTCTCAAAAACTATGGGAAATACTTACGCTACTCTGCTGCATCATCCCTTCCTCTTCGGGGAAAACCAACGCAAGCTCAAGATGTAGCAAGAAGGATTTCTAGCGCCGTTGCCGGGGAGTCTACGCAAAAAGTCAACATACCAAGTACCCATCACAATCCCTATTTCTCGCATTACATTATTTGCCATTTGCCTCTCGTTTTCCTCTCCCCCCAATTCACCCTTGCCGTTTTATTCGCCCTCTCTCTCTATCCTCCCTCTCTGTTTGCCTCTTTTCCCTCGCCATGTCAGAACCAAAAAGAGTTGGGGGTTCTCTCCCAAGTTCTAGTGCTTTAGACAATCCTGCTATCTTATCTAAACTCATAAATCGGAATATTATAGAACAACTTGCCGGAGTTATCAATGAGAACCTTAGTAATTTTGATGAAGATGATTCTGGAATTTTTCGTTATTTACTTGATGAATCTTTGAAAGATGCTTGGGATAGGCTGTTAAGGATCCGGGCTAGCTATGTACCCCAATATCAAATTGAGGTTTACTTAAAAAGCTTTTATGATTGGCTACCCGCTTCGTTCAAACAAGTCTTAGATTCTATTTTCGAGGGGGGTTTTCTTGAAGGGGACCCCATAGATACCTATGAGAGGATGGAAACTATATTTGTGTAGCGACCCGACCTCAGATGGTCAAGTCTCTGTGCTTCAGTGTCATCCCTGGATCGGTAATGCTGACACACACAGTACTTGAAGGATTTATAATAGAGTAGCAATCACACACTTATTACATCGAATGTCTCAAGAGAGAACTTATTACAATAATATGGCTTAAGGCCATCTAATATGATAACAACGGAAGGCTTGGAAGATAAAGTGAGTCCATCAACTCCAACGGCATACCTGAGCTGCACGGTAACAACCTAATGAACCTTACTCCTTGTCTAAAAAGTCTGCAACATAATATGTTGCAGCCCGAAAACGGGTCAGCACATGGAATATGCTGGTAAAATAACATAGTAGAGCAAGAACAGAATAATGCTATCACTACATACATATATGGCTGGTGGAAAGCTCTATGGTTTATAGTTTTGCAAAAAGCCAGTTTTTCCCTACAACAAAGGAATAGATTTTAGTTTTACTATCATGGTAGTTGAAACATCATTGAGAAGGTTCCTCCAACTCAATCCCAATTAAAGTGATTAACAACCCAACAATATTAATTAAAAGTGATGAGATACATGTGATAACCCAAGTACTAGATACTCAAGAATTGTCCATAACCGGGGACACGGCTAACCATGATTAGATTGTACACTCTGCAGAGGTTTGCGCACTTTTCCCCACAAGACTTGACCGCCTCCGTTGGATTTCTCGCACTATAGGATGTTTGAGAAACGGATGACCGAGACACATCCTTTCAGAAACATTAACTCTCTACTCCGGACAGACCATACCAAACCTACATCCCAGTACCTGCTGATCTGCCTCTTCAATAGCTTCACGTAACTTACTCAACTATGCTAGAGCCCATAATAGCTTGTGGCTGCACACGGAACTTTCTAGCATGAATCATCTCAGTTCCCTTTGAGCCTGGGTGGCGGTCCATAGGAAGATCACACGGGTACTCCGGGATTTCCAAAAAATACAGGCAACACTGGGTACTCTAGGTGCCTCAATCCACCCAGTTGTTTGATTAAGTTGCCACCTTAAGTTGAACCATTAATTTAACAATCTCACATCTGTCATGGAATTCACTCAAACCCAAACCATGTCTATGAGCATAGCATAGCATAGTAATATAAGCAACGCGTAGAGTAACTCCCAAGGGTTTGAATGTCACAGGGCAATAGGTTCTACCTCATCAACTACTTCCCAACCCACAAGTTAATGACATCCTAATCATGCAATGTTTGAGGATTGGAATTAATGCATAAAAACTGGGTGATAAAAGGGGTATGATCAAAGTGTTACTTGCCTTGCTGACGATCTGCGAAACCTAGGGACTCGTAGTAGCACGCTTCGCACTCCGGATGTTCTATCGCAAGCAAACAATCGCATACATAAGTAACAAGCAACGACGCACAAGAAAAACTCAAATAAAAGAGGTTGACCAGAAAGTTCAAATTAAGAACTCCAGTTCACAAAAAGAATCAAATCAAACGGAGCAACGAAACTCAAACGGCGAAAGAAAGAAGCTTCGTTTACTAATCTAAAACTAGGTCAAATTTTACAGTAGAGAAAACTTGTTTGAGTTGGTTAAACGGAAAGAGGGTTTCGAGATGAAACTCTAGGTGCTTGAATCGCCTGATTCTGACTAACGAGCGAAAAGATAAACAGAAACTAAGATCGGATCAGAAATCGCGATCAGAGAAAATCACGGAATAAATCCGATAAAAGAAAACTGACGAACAGACTACGAACGAGCATTCGTTAGCTATTTCTAACGGGCGAAGAACGGTTCGTTAAAACGAACGTTCGGACGAACGTCCGCTAACTAGAAGAACCGAGAAAAACCGGCGAATCCGAAAAACGGATCTAGGGTTTCTAAAAAAACCGAACGGTTTTTATAAAAAAAACCGGCGGCGGAGTCCGGAGACTACCTCCGACCAGAGGGCTCCGGCGAGGCGGGGCAGCGGCGGGGCGACGGCTCGCGGGGCGGCGACGGTGGCG
>NC_041384.1:32310376-32404375 GCF_002162155.2 Triticum dicoccoides | reverse complement strand
AGGCGACGCGGGCGGCGGGGCTAGGCGGCGCGGATGGCGGGGCTTGGCGCCGCGCGGGCGGCGGTGGTGCGGTGGGGTGTTGGGGTGGTGGGGGCGGCGGTATATAAGGGCGGGGCGGCGGCGGCTTGGAGTAGGGGCCAAGGCGGGGCGGCGTGGAGTCCAACTCGGACTCCGGTCCGAGTGGCGGCGGCGGCGACGCTCGCGCGCAGGAGGCGACGGCTGGGCCTTAGGCCCAGTCGGGCGCGAAACTTTTTTTTTAAAAAAATAAAAAAATATTCCACCGACAGAAATAAAATCCTAGAAAAATACAAAAAAAATCTAAAAATGCCAAAACAAATTTTCACCGTCTAAATAAAATATTTAGAACAAGATGAACATTTTCTTGGCCCTAAAATGCAATTTTGAAAACATGCAATTATTCTAATGCAAATAAATCCGAATAAAATCAAATAAAAAACAATTTAATGATTTTAATATTTTCCCTCCAATATTTCATTTATTTTGGAGAAGTCATATTATCTCCTCTCTTTAATTTTTAATGTGAAATATTTTTCGAAGAGAAATAATTAAAATCAAATCCTCGTTTCATTATTTGATAAAAGAATCAAATATGAAAACCGGGAAATCCCCAACTCTCTCCGAGGGTCCTTGAGTTGCTTACGATTTCGAGGATTACGGAACGGAAAAACAATAAAATATGATGTGCAATGATGATCTAATGTATAACATTCCAAATTGAAAATTTGGGATGTTACAAACCTACCCCCCTTAAGATGGATCTCGCCCTCGAGATTCGTACTGGCTAGAAAATAGGTGCGGGTGATCCTTGCGGAGATCATCCTCTCGTTCCCAGGTTGCTTTGTCCTCGGTATGGTGGCTCCACTGATCTTTGCAAAACTTGATAACCTTACTGCGGGTGACTCTGCTGGCAAACTCAAGAATCTTAACTGGTTTCTCCTCATAAGTCAAATCATTGTCCAACTGAATCGCCTCCAGGGGTACTGTATCTCTTAGAGGTATATCTGCCATCTCAGCATGACACTTCTTCAGCTGTGAAACGTGAAACACGTCATGAACTCCTGACAATCCCTCGGGTAACTCCAACTTGTAGGCAACTTCTCCCATCCGTTCCAAAATACGAGACGATCCTACAAATATCGGGGCTAACTTTCCCTTAACTCCAAAACGTTTCACTCCTCACAAGGGTGATACTCGCAGATATGCTCGGTCTCCAATTTCATAGGTTACCTCCTTGCGTTTTGAGTCTACATAACTCTTCTGCCTGGACTAAGCAATCTTCACTCTGTCACGAATCAATTTAACCTTCTCCTCAGACTCCTTGAACAAGTCTGGTCCAAACAACTGTCGGTCTCCTACCTCATCCCACATTAACGGTGTTTTGCACCTTCGTCCATACAGGGCTTCAAACGGTGCCATCTTCAAACTGGCTTGATAGCTATTATTGTATGAAAACTCTGCATATGGCAAATTGTCATCCCAACTAGATCCATAATCTAGCGTACAGGCTCTCAACATGTCCTCCAGAATTTGGTTGACTCTCTCTGTTTGTCCATCCGTTTGCGGGTGAAATGTTGTACTAAACTCCAATCTCGTTCCCAAGGTCTGGTGCAACTGGTGCCAAAACTTTGAGGTAAACTGCGTTCCTCGATCTGATACGATGGTCCTCGGAACTCCATGCAGACATACGATTCTGGACATATATATCTTGGCCAACTTTGCACTTGTATAGGTAGTTTTCACTGGGATGAAGTGAGCTACTTTGGTCAAGCGATCAACTACTACAATATGGAATCATATCCCGCTTTGGTCCTGGGAAATCCGGTGATAAAGTCCATGCCCAGTTTATCCCACTTCCATTCGGGTATCGGCATAGGCTGTAACAGTCCTGCTGGCTTCTGATGCTCTGCCTTCACGCACTGACATACATCACATATGGCGACATACTCGACAATATCCTTCTTCATACCGGTCCACCAGAAACGTTCCTTCAAATCCAAATACATCTTGGTGTTTCTGGGGTGTATCGAGTATGGTGAGTCATGGGCCTCTTGAAGTATTAACTTCCTGATCTCCTGGTTATTGGGCACATAGATTCGGTCCTCAAACCATAAGGTATCATGCTCATCCTCACGAAAACCTTTGACCTTTCCTTTGCCCATCTTCTCCTTTATCTCAGCAATCTCCTTGTCCTCCTTTTGAGCTTCCCGAATCTTGTCCAACAATGTCGACTGGACCTCCATTGTTGCAACGGATCCTCTAGGAACAATCTCCAATCGAAGTTCCATGATATTCTCTGCTAACTCCTTCGGCAGTCCCTTACTTTCAAGGATATTAGCATAACCCTTCCGGCTCAAAGCGTCTACTACAACATTGGCCTTTCCTGGATGATAGTGTAGCTTCATGTCATAATCCTTTATAAGCTCCAACCATCTCCTCTGTCGAAGGTTCAGCTCCTTCTGGGTGAAAATGTACTTCAAACTCTTATGGTCCGTGTACACATCACAACGGTTTCCAATAAGGTAATGTCTCCAGGTCTTCAATGCATTCACTACGGCTGCTAACTCCAAATCATGCATGGCATAGTTCAACTCATGAGGTTTTAGTTGTCGTGAGGCATACGAAACAACTCTCCCGTCCTGCATAAGCACACATCCAAGTCCTAAGCGTGAGGCATCGCAGTACACTTGGAACTCCTTATGTATATCTGGCAGTGTTAACACTGGCGCTGTAGTCAAACGTTTCTTCAATTCCTGGAAACTTGCCTCGCAATCTTCTGTCCATTTAAACTTAGTATCCTTCTTCAAAAGTTCAGTCATTGGCTTTGCAATCTTGGAAAAATTCTCGATGAATCTCCGGTAGTATCCTGCGAGTCCAAGAAAACTGCGGATCTCGCTAACTGAAGTGGGTGCCAACCATTCAGTGACTAACTGCTGGGGTCTACTGCTATACCTTCTCCCGATATAACATGTCCAAGGAACCCGATTTCCTTCAACCTAAATTCGTATTTGCTAAACTTAGCATACAACTGGTGTTCCCTGAGTTTCTCGAGAACTAAGCGCAAATGCTCCTTGTGCTCCTCCTCGTTCTTCGAGTATACCATAATATCATCAATAAACTCCACAACAAACTTGTCCAAATACTCCATGAACACCTTGTTCATCATGCTCATGAAATAGGCAGGGGCGTTAGCCAGTCCAAATGACATGAACGTGTACTCGTATAATCCATATCGTGTTGTGAACCCTGTCTTCGGTATGTCCTTCTCTCGTATCTTCAACTGATGATACCCCCATTGCAAATCGATCTTCGAAAACACTTTAGCTCCTTGCAACTGATCAAACAGATTGTTGATCATCGGCAGTGGGTACTTGTTCTTAATCGTCACTTCATTTAATGCTCGATAATCAACAACCATCCTCAGGGATTTATCCTTCTTCTCAACCAAAAGTACTGGGGCTCCCCAAGGTGATGAACTTCTTCGGATGTATCTTTCTCCAATAACTCCTTGATCTGTTTCTTAATTTCTTCCAGATCATTTGCGGGCATCCGATAGGGTCTCTTGGATATTGGTCCTGTACCTGGCAACAGCTCTATCAAAAACTCAATGTCTCTATCCGGTGGCATGCCTGGTAACTCCTTTGGAAAAACATCCGGGTAATCCTTCACTACAGGCACTTCCTCCTGAACAACTCCCGTAAGGGCATTCACTTGACTCCTCCTAGGCACATGCCTAGATACATACTTAATCCTTTTTCCTTCCGGGGTGGTGAGATAAATCGACTTACTAGCACAGTCAATGCTTCCTCCAAACTTTGACATCCAGTCCATACCCAATATCACATCCAGTCCTTGTGACTCCAAGATAATTAGGTCGGACGGAAAAACATGTGTACCAATGGTTAAGGGTATCTGGTCACACCATCGGCTGGCCATATACTCTGCTCCGGGTGAACTCACTAAAAGAGGGGTCCTAAGGGTTTGGGTTGGTAGTTTAAACTTATCCACGAATCCCCTTGATATGTATGAATGCGATGCACCAGTATCAAAAAGAACAAGAGCGGTAAATGACTTAACCAAAAACTTACCTATTACCGCGTCCGGCTGCTCTTCAACCTCCTCCACGTTAACGTGGTTCACTTGTCCTTTGTTGAATGGATTTGGCTTCTTCTCAACGCTCCCATTTCCATTTCCATTCTTTCCTTCAAGGCATTCCGTGGTGTAGTGTCCAGTCTTCCCGCACTTGAAACAAGTAACATGACTTAAGTCCCTTTTGGCGGGTGTGGCTGGGTTGGGGCGGTTATGATTATTGTTGGTTCCGTTCCCATTCCCATTCTTAGAACCATTGTGGTTATGCGATACTCCTCCAGTGTGGTTGTGACCTCCATGGTTATGAACAAGTCCTCCCGAGTTCGGGGTTAGACGAGGCTTCCGCTGGGCTCCTGAGTTATACTTCCCCTGTCCATACTTCCTTTTGCGGCTCTCAATCTGCTGTTGCTTCCCTTCAATCATAAGAGCCTTATCTACCAACTCCTGGTAGTTGTTGAAGGTTGCTACCATCAACTGCATACTCATCTCATCATTCAGCCCTTCCATAAACTTCTCCTGCTTCGTGACATCTGTGGCCACATCATCAGGGGCATAGCGAGATAACTTGCTAAACTCATCCACGTACTGAGCCACAGTACGGTTCCCCTAGTGTAAGTTGCGGAACTCTCGCTTCTTCATTTGCATAGCTCCAGTGGAGACATGGGCTGTGCGGAAAGCTTGCTGAAACTGGTCCCAAGTGACATTGGCTATAGGAAAAGTGGCTGTGTAATTCTCCCACCATGAGGCTGCTGGTCCATCCAATTTATGTGCGGCAAAGCGCACTCTCTCAGCATCTGTGCAACCTGCGGTGGTCAACTCCCTTCCAATACGACGTAGCCAATCGTCCGCAACTATGGGCTCGGTGCTACTTGAAAACACCGGCGGCTGTAACCTTAGAAAACGGGCTAGGTTGTCCACGGGCGGCGGGTTGTTGTTGTTGTTATTGTTGCCCTAATTCTGAACTAGCAATTGCATCAACGTATTCTGCTGTTGGATCAACTGGGTGAGCTCCGGTGGAAGGCAAAACCGGTGTCACGTCTCGGAGGCATCTGAGGGTTTAGATGGTAGAGATTAGAATAGAAAAGAGGTCTAATGAGAAAACACTACCCATATGCACATGAGACAAACACACTCAATTCACTCAATCAATAAAGCAAGGGCATACAAACGATCTAGAACTATCGCACAAGTGCTCAACTACTACTAAATACATGGGGAATACTAGTGATATATGGTAGTCATCTAGAAATTTTGATCGGTGGAAGACTCCATGATGTCTGCTCCAGCTTCGTCTTCAAAGTCGTCATCACTAGGATCGGAATCGGTGTCGTCGATGATGATGTAGTCCTCGGGGCGTATCTCCTTGGGTTCTTCCTCTTCTTCTATTGGTGCTGGTCCTCCCATGAATACTCCGATCTTCTTGACTAGGTCGTCATTCTTCTCCAGTAGTGTCTTGATTTCCTCCTCATATCCATCGCATGCAAACTTGAGTTCTTCCTCCAGTTCGATGATCCTAGTCTTCACCTTCTTCAAGTCCATCATGTCTGCGCACATCTGGTTTTCCTGACGTCGGATGTGCTGGTTTAACTCCTGAATGAAAGCTGCAATGGATCTATCCTTCCTGGTGCTGATTACTTCCCATTGCTCGTCTCGGCGCCCACATATTTGGTAAATAGTGTCCTTAAGCTCCCTGTTGTAAACTTCTCCAATGCGTCCCATGGTAATGTGGGCTGCCATGCTCTTGCCTAGACTCCAGGTGGGTGCTTCGAAAGAAAACTCTATGGGTTTAGAAGTTGGCGAGAACGTCCTTCCTGGAACTTGTACTTGAATCATCCAGCGCTCCTCTTCGGGTAAAGTGGCGCTGTACGTCTCGGTGAAGCTTGGTATTCCAATGTTTAAGTACCTAGTGACTTCCTTCAAGTGGCGTCCAAAAGGTGTGTCTTCATCCGGTTGTGCAAACTTGTTCTTCATCTCCGTCATCCTAAAGAGTAGAAAATGGAGAGGAGTCAGAAATGAGAAGAGAAGTGTGACCTAGAGTTTATCTTAGTGGTCGTTTCCTACACTCAGCGTGTGCTCTGATACCATCTTGTAGCGACCCGACCTCAGATGGTCAAGTCTCTGTGCTTCAGTGTCATCCCTGGATCGGTAATGCCGACACACACAGTACTCGAAGGATTTATAACAGAGTAGCAATCACACACTTATTACATCGAATGTCTCAAGAGAGAACTTATTACAATAATATGGCTTAAGGCCATCTAATATGATAACAGCGGAAGGCTTGGAAGATAAAGTGAGTCCATCAACTCCAACGGCATAGCTGAGCTGCATGGCAATGACCTAACGAACCTTACTCCTCGTCTGAAAAGTCTGCAACATAATACGTTGCAGCCCGAAAATGGGTCAGCACATGGAATATGCTGGCAAAATAACACAGTAGAGCAAGAACAGAATAATGCTATCACTACATGCATATATGGCTGGTGGAAAGCTCTATGGTTTATAGTTTTGCGAAAAGCCAGTTTTTCCTACAACAAAGGAATAGATTTTAATTTTACTATCATGGTAGTTGAAACATCATTGAGAAGGTTCCTCCAACTCAATCCCAATTAAAGTGATTAACAACCCAACAATATTAATTAAAAGTGATGAGATACATGTGATAACCCAGGTACAAGATACTCAAGAATTGTCCATAACCGGGGACACGGCTAACCATGATTAGATTGTACACTCTGCAGAGGTTTACGCACTTTTCCCCACAAGACTAGATCACCTCCGTTGGATTTCTCGCACTACAGGATGTTTGAGAAACGGATGACCGCGACACAGTCTTTCAGAAACATTAACTCTCTACTCCAGACAGACCATACCAAACCTACATTCCACTACCTGCTAATCTGCCTCTTCAAGAGCTTCACGTAACTTACTCAACTATGCTAGAGCCCATAATAGCTTGTGGCTGCACACAGAAGTTTCTAGCATGAATCATCTCAGTTCCCTTTGAGCCTGGGTGGCGGTCCATAGGAAGATCACACGGGTACTCCGGGATTTCCAAAAAATACAGGCAACACTGGGTACTCCAGGTGCCTCAATCCACCCAGTTGTTTGATTAAGTTGCCACCTTAAGTTGAACCGTTAATTTAACAATCTCACATCTATCATGGATTTCACTCAAACCCAAACCATGTCTACGAGCATAGCATAGCATAGTAATATAAGCAACGCGTAGAGTAACTCCCAAGGGTTTGAATGTCACAGAGCAATAGGTTCTACCTCATCAACTACTTCCCAACCCACAAGTTAATGGCATCCTAATCATGCAATGTTTGAGGATTGGAACTAATGCATAAAAACTGGGTGATAAAAGGGGTATGATCAAAGTGTTACTTGCCCTGCTGACGATCTGCGAAACCTAGGGACTCGTAGTAGCACGCTTCGCACTTCGGGTGTTCTATCGCAAGCAAACAATAGCGTACATAAGTAACAAGCAACGATGCACAAGCAATACTCAAATAAAAGAGGTTGACCAGAAAGTTCAAATTAGGAACTCCAGTTCACAAAAAGAATCAAACGGAGCAACCAAACTCAAACGGCGAAAGAAAGAAGCTTCGTTTACTAATCTGAAACTAGGTCAAATTTTACAGTAGAGAAAACTTGTTTGAGTTGGTTAAACGGAAAGAGGGTTTCGAGATGAAACTCTAGGTGCTTGAATCGCCTGATTCTGACTAACGAGCGAAAAGATAAACAGAAACTAAGATCGGATCAGAAATCGCGATCAGGAAAATCGCGGAATAAATCCAATAAAAGAAAACTGACGAACAGACTAACGAACAAGCGTTCGTTAGCTGTTTCTAACGGGCGAAGAACCGTTCGTTAAACGAACGTTCGGACGAACATTTTCTAACTAGAAGAACAGAGAAAAACCGGCGAATCCGAAGGCGGAGGCGGCGGCTTGGAGTAGGGGCCAAGGCGGAGCGGCGCGGAGTCCAACTCGGACTCCGGTCCGAGTGGCGGCGGCGGCGGCAGCTGGGCCGGCCTGGCTCGGCTGGGCCTTAGGCCGAGTCGGGCGCGAAACTTTTTTCTAAAAAAATATATTCCGCCGACAGAATAAAATCCTAGAAAAATACAAAAAAAAATCTAAAAATGCCAAAACAAATTTTCACTGTCTAAATAAAATATTTAGAACAAGATGAACATTTTTTTGGCCCTAAAATGCAATTTCGAAAACATGCAATTTTTCTAATGCAAATAAATCCGAATAAAATCAAATAAAAAACAATTTAATGATTTTAATATTTTCCCTCCAATATTTCATTTATTTTGGAGAAGTCATATTATCTCCTCTCTTTAATTTTTAATGTGAAATATTTTTCAGAGAGAAATAATTAAAATCAAATCCTCGTTTCATTATTTGATAAAAGAATCAAATATGAAAACCGGGAAATCCCTAACTCTCTCCGAGGGTCCTTGAGTTGCTTAGGATTTCGAGGATTATGGAACGGAAAAACAATAAAATATGATATGCAATGATGATCTAATGTATAACATTCCAAATTGAAAATTTGAGATGTTTCAATTTGGGCACCTCATTAATGAGAAAACTGAAATTACTTCTCTCTTGCTTTCTTACCAAAACGAATCTATTAAGGAGATAAAAGCTAGCCTAGATGCCAATTTCCGCAACACTCTTAATCTTTCTTCTACCATTAACGGACATGTGCTCTGTCAAAATAGAAAGATTAATTCCATAGATAACAAGTTTGCTCTCTTTTTCTCCAAAACCAAAGATGGCAATACCTAGATCTGTCCTCGCTTTTATGCCTAGCTAGGGGCGTTAAACGATAGCGCTTGTTGGGAGGCAACCCAATTTTATTTTTATTCCTTGCTTTTTGCTCCTGCTTAGTAATAAATAAATTATTTAGCCTCTGTTTTGATTGTGTTTTTTGTGTTTAATTAGTGTTTGTGCCAAGTAGAACCGTTGGGAAGACTTGGGGAAAGTCTTGTTGAACTTGCTGTAAAAAACAGAAACTTTAGCACTCACGAGAACTTCTGTAATTTTTATTTGAAGAGTGGTATTTAGTTAATTCTTTTTTCAGATGATTAATAGATAAATTCCTCACGTCCAGCAATTTATTTTAGAATTTTTTGGGTTCCATATCTTGCGCTAGCTACAGATTACTACAGACTGTTCTGTTTTTGACAGATTCTGTTTTTTGTGTGTTGTTTGCTTATTTTGATGAATCTATGGCTAGTAAAATAGTTTATAATCCATAGAGAATTTGGAATACAGTAGGTTTAACACCAATATAAATAAAGAATGAGTTCATTACAGTACCTTGAAGTGTTTTCTTTCGCTAACGGAGCTCACGAGTTTTCTATTTTGAGTTTTGTGTTGTGAAGTTTTCAAGTTTTGGGTGAATTCTTTTGATGGATCATGGAACAAGGAGTGGCAAGAGCCTAAGCTTGGGTATGCCCATGGCACCCCCAAGATAATCCAAGGACACCAAAAAGTCAAAGCTTGGGGATGCCCCGGAAGGCATCCCCTCTTTCGTCCACTTCCATCGGTAATTTACTTGGAGCTATATTTTTATTCACCAACATGATATGTGTTTTGCTTGGAGCGTCTTGTATTATTTGTGTCTTTGTGTCTTAGTATGCCACAATCATCCTTGCTGTAGACACCTTTTGAGAGAGCCATACATGAATTAAAATTTGATAGAATACTCTATGTGCTTCACTTATATCTTTTCAGCTAAGTAGTTTTGCTCTATGTGCTTCACTTATATCTTTTGAGCTAAGTAGTTTTGCTTATGTGCTTCACTTATATTTTTTGAGCATTATAATTTTTCTCTATGTGCTTCACTTAGATCTTTTAGAGCACGGTGGTGGATTTGCTTTAAAGAAACTATTGATCTCTCATGCTTCACTTAAACTATTTTGAGAGTCTCTTAATAGCATGGTAATTTGCTTAATAATAATATGCTTGGTATTCAAGATTTGTGAAACTTTCTTTTGAGTGTGTTGAATACTAAGAAAATATGGAAGCATGATAATTGTTTTGAGATATGGAGGTGATTATATTAAAGTCATGCTAGTTGAGTAGTTGTGAATTTAAAGAATACTTGTGTTAAAAGTTTGTGATTCCCGTAGCATGCACGTATGGTGAACCGTTATGTGATGAAGTTGGAGCATGATTTATTTATTGATTGTCTTCCTTATGAGTGGCGGTCGGGGACGAGCGATGGTCTTTTCCTACCAATCTATCCCCCTAGGAGCATGCGTGTAATCCTTTGCTTTGATAACTTCTAGATTTTTGCAATAAGTATATGAGTTCTTTATGACTAATGTTGAGTCCATGGATTATACGCACTCTCACCCTTCCACCTTTGCTAGCCTCTCTAATACCGCGCACCTTTCGCCGGTATCATACACCTACCATATACCTTCCTCAAAACAGCCACCATACCTACCTATTATGGCATTTCCATAGCCATTCCGAGATATATTGCCATGCAACTTTCCACCATTCCGTTTATCATGACATACTCCATCATTGTCATATTGCATATCCCGGTACACCGCCGGATGCATTCACATAG
The DNA here is from genome assembly GCF_002162155.2 of Triticum dicoccoides. Lineage (NCBI taxonomy): Eukaryota > Viridiplantae > Streptophyta > Magnoliopsida > Poales > Poaceae > Triticum > Triticum dicoccoides. Next base: position 32,393,666 of record NC_041384.1, on the reverse strand, counting down.
AGTCATATTTTGTTCTAAGTATCGAGTTGTAATTGTTGAGTTATAAGAAAAATAAAAGTGTGATGATCATCATTATTAGAGCATTGTCACAATGAGGACAGAATGATGGAGACTATGATTCCCCCATAAGTCGGGATGAGACTCCGGAGGAAAAATAAAATAAAAAAAGAGGCCAAAGAAGCCCAAATAAAAAGAGGTCATAAAAAAAGAGAAAAGGCCCAAATAAAAAAATGAGAGAAAAAGAGAGAAGGGACAATGTTACTATCCTTTTACCACACTTGTGCTTCAAAGTAGCACCATGATCTTCATAGTAGAGAGTCTCTCATGTTATCACTTTCATATACTAGTGGGAATTTTTCATTATAGAACTTGGCTTCTATATTCCAATGATGGGCTTCCTCAAATTGCCCTAGGTCTTCATGAGCAAGCAAGTTGGATGCACACCCACTTAGTTTCTTTTTGAGCTTTCATATACTTATAGCTCTAGTGCATCCATTGCATGGCAATCCCTACTCACTCACATTGATATCTATTGATGGGCATCTCCATAGCCCGTTGATACGCCTAGTTGATGTGAGACTATCTTCTCCTTTTTGTCTTCTCCACAACCACCATTCTATTCCACCTATAGTGCTATATCCATGGCTCATGCTCATGTATTGCGTGAAGATTGAAAAAGTTAGAGTATGAAAAAAATTGTTTGGCTTGTCATCGGGGTTGTGCATGATTTAAATATTTTGTGTGGTGAAGATAGAGCATAACCAGACTATATGATTTTGTAGGGATAACTTTCTTTGGCCATGTTATTTTGAGAAGACATAATTGCTTTATTAGTATGCTTGAAGTATTATTATTTTTTATGTCAATATAAACTTTTGTCTTGAATCTTTCTAATCTGAATATTCATACCACAATTAAGAAGATTTGCATTGAAATTATGCCAAGTAGCACTCCGCATCAAAAATTCTCTTTTTATTATTTACCTACTCGAGGACGAGCAGGAATTAAGCTTAGGGATGCCTGATACGTCTCCAACGTATCTATAATTTTTGATTGCTCCATGCTATATTATCTACTGTTTTGGACTATATTGGGCTTTATTGTAACACCCCGGATGTAATTTACCTTATTTGTACTCCAACTCTTGCCGTTTCCGGCACTAAGTTATTTTATTTCTCTGTTGTCGGGTTTTTGTCTCCATGTGTTGTTGTCTTTGTCATGCATCTCATATCATGTCATCATGTGCATTGCATTTGCATACATGTTCGTCTCATGCATTCGAGCATGTTCCCCGTTGTCCGTTTTGCATTCTGACGCTCCTATGTCCTCCGGTGGTCCTTTCTACCTCTTTCCGTGTGTGGGGGTTAAACGTTTTCGGATTGGACCAAGACTTGTCATGCGGCCTTGGTTTACTACCGCTAGACCGCCTGTCAAGTTTCATACCATTTGGACTTCGTTTGATACTCCCACGGTTAACCGAGGGACCGAGAAGGCCTCGTGTGTGTTGCAGCCCAACACCCTTCCAAACTGGCCCAAAACCCACCTAAACCCCTTCTATCATCTAGAGCGTTCGATCACGATCGCATGGCCGCAAACCGCACCTCATTTGGAGCTTCCTAGCCCCCTCTACCTATAAAATAGCATCTCCCTCAAAAATTCCGGATCCAAAACAACCCTAACCTAGCTCCTCTTCCACCGCGCCGTGCCGGACACGTCCGTGCCGGCCGGACAAGCCGCCGCCACCGCCCGCGACGAACCAGGGTGCGCCACACGTCTCGGGTCGGCCCCCACATCACCGCGCCGCCCGAGGCCCGCCGAGGCCCGTGGGAGGCCCCCGCGGCCCACGTCGCCCCGCCGCCTCACTACCGCGCGCCCCTTCACCGGACTTGCTCCGCGCCGCCGGAACACCCTCCGTCGCCGGAGTTGCTCCGCCCTGCCGCCTCCTCCACGCCGGCGCGCGCCGCGCCTCACAGCCGCGTCCCCGATGCCGGCGAGCGCCGCACCTCGCCGCCCTCCGTCGCCGGGGTCTTCCCCAGGTCCGGCCGGTCTTCTCCTCCACGCCGACGTCGACTCCGGCCGCCCCCCGCTTGAAGTCCGGCCACCGCCGCCATTAACCCCGACGAACCTCAAAAATCGCGCCCCGATCCAGATCTGAGCGAGGGGTTGACTTTTTCTCCTCTAACCCTAATTTTCTTGCCTACTTTGACATGCCATAACTCTGCATCCGTAGCTCCGATTCGTGCGTGTAGCATATCAAAATGTTCGTCTCGACGAGTACATCATTTCATCTCGTTGCATCATTTTCATTTGAGCTCATCTTGATGCCTGAAATGCTGTTGGAAGAGGGCTATGTGATGAATTTGTCAGATTTGTTTCAGCAAATGGCCTTTTGTCATTTTTGCTATGATTAATGTGTGCATGCTATGATCCTGAGCTCTACATGTGTTTTGTTGAATGCCATGCCATCTTTACAGGGGTGTATGCCATGTATTTTTATGATCTTTGTGGTGACTAGCACAAGTATGCAAAGTAGCCTACTCAATGATGCTGATTTCAGGGGACTTAGAATTTCACTAAATCCTTGTCCTGATATTGTTTTTATGCCATATGTTCATGTTGTTTCCTAGTGATCCGTGCCTCTTTTGAGGATGATCAGTAAGGATGTTTTGTTAATATTGTGGTGATCTATCCATCCATGTCTTTGTTTGCATTTATGGAGCACCCTAGATTGAGTCAATCGAGCTCTACTTTTGCTATAAAATGTTCCTGGCAGATTGTTGACATGTTTAGCGATTTTGCCGAGGATGTTGCTATTGATCCGTGCATGCTATGTTGTTGTTCTTGCCATGTCTAGCTTCTATGCCATGTATTCTTGATGGGTGTATGCTTAGATTGTCATGCCATGCTCTGTAGTGAGTGCATCTAGCTCGTAAACATGCCTACTCGTTAACTGTTTTGCATGCTCCAGTTTTACACTAAGTCTGAATCTGTTTATGTTTTTGCCATGTTCACATGCTTGCAATTGTATTTTGTGATCCCTTTTGACTCAAGGTTACTAAGGGACTTTTGTTAAGTGCTTTGAGTAGCTTCATGCCATGCCTTGATTTGCCATGTTAAGTTCCTGTAGCATGTAGTTTTCATGCTCTAAAGATTGCTTCCTGATGATAAATTCCAGACTTGTGTTAATTTCACTAAGTCTGAAGCCTGTTATTATTTGCTCTTTTGTCATGCTTGTTTGAACCTGTTAATGGATGAATTAGCCATAGCTTAGTGTTCATCTTTTGTCAAGGATCATGAGTGGATCCCCGCCATGTATTTTTTTGTCATGTTTGAGTGCTGTAGCATATTTATCTTGTTGCATTTAGATGGTCACTTGCTGATTATCGCAGACCGGTGCCATATTCGTTTTGCTTGCCATTTCCAAACCGTGCATCCGATTCTGGTGATCTTTATATCGATTTCGATCGAAATCAACTCACCTTTCTAGTGGCACTTTTGGATTCCCAAGTTGAGGCCAGGTTCAATCATTCCTTTGTAAATCATGCACAGGCATCACATATCGCATCCCGCATATCATACCATGTTTGCATCATGTTGCTTGAGCATGGCACGTGGTTGATTGTGCTCCTTTTGCCTGTTGTTCTTGTTTGGGTAGAGCTGGGAGACGAGTTCGTGAACGAGGAGCCCGTTGAGTTCGTTTACGAGGATCAAGGCAACTCTAAGAACTTTGCAAGCAAGATGACCATACCCTCGAAATCACTTCTATCTTTGCTTGCTAGATGCTCGCTCTTTTGCTATGCCTATGCTATGATACCTACCACTTGCTTATCATGCCTCCCATATTGCCATGTCCAGCCTCTAACCCACCATGTCCTAGCAAGCCATTGTTTGGCTATGTTACCGCTTTGCTCAGCCCCTCTTATAGCGTTGCTAGTTGCAGGTGAAGATTGGAGATCGTTCCTTGTTGGAACATTGTTTATTGTTGGGATATCACAATATTATCTTGTTTATCTTAATGCATCTATATACTTGGTAAAGGGTGGAAGTCTCGGCCTTATGCATAGTGTTTTGTTCCACTCTTGCCGCCCTAGTTTCTGTCATATCGGTGTTATGTTCCCGGATTTTTGCGTTCCTTACACGGTTGGGTTATAATGGGAACCCCTTGACAGTTCGCCTTGAATAAAACTCTTCCAGCATGGCCCAACATTGGTTTTACCATTTGCCACCTAGCCTCTTTTTCCCTTGGGTTCCGCGGACTCAAGGGTCATCTTTATTTAAACCCCCGGGCCAGTGCTCCTCTGAGTGTTGGTCCAACCTATCAGCTGCCGGTGCTCACCAGGGGAAACTCTGGGCTGGCCTACCGGAACCTTGGACAATCCGGTGTACCCTGAGAACGAGATATGTGCAGCTCCTATCGGGATTTGTCGGCACTTTGAGTGGCTTTGCTGGTTTAGTTTTACCTTTGTCGAGGATGTCTTGTAACCGGGATGCCGAGTCTGATTGGATTGTCTTGGGAGAAGGAATATCCTTCGTTGACCGTGAGAGCTTGTGATGGGCTAAGTTGGGACTCCCCTGCAGGGATTTGAACTTTCGAAAGTCGTGCCCGTGGTTATGGGCAGATGGGAATTTGTTAATGTTCGGTTGTAGATAACATGAAACTTAACTTAATTAAAATGCACCAACCGCGTGTGGAACCGTGATGGTCTCTTCTCGGCGGAGTCCGGAAAGTGAACACGGTGTTGGAGTAATGTTCGACCGTGTTCTAGGATCACTTCTTGATCATAGTTGTTCGACCGTGCTTTTGCCTTATCTTCTTAATCTCTTTTGCGAATAAGTTAGCCACCATATATGCTAGTCGCTTGCTGCAGCTCCACATCATACCTTTGTCTTACCTTTTAAGCTTAAATAGTCTTGATCACGAGGGTGTGAGATTGCTGAGTCCCCGTGACTCACAGATTACTTCCAAACCAGATGCAGGGACCGATGATACCGCTCCAGATGATGCGCTTGAGCTCAAGTGGGAGTTCGATGAAGACTCTCGTCATTACTATGTGTCTTTCACAGATGATCAGTAGTGGTGCCCAGTTGGGGCGATCGGGGACTTTGTCGCATTTGGGGGTTGATCTTTATTTTGGTACCGTAGTCGGACCCTGAGTGTATTGGATGAATGTAATGACTTATTTATGTATTTATGTAACGTGGCGAGTGTAAGCCAACTATGTACCTTTCCCCTTTATTTATTTACATGGGTTGTTGTGAAGATTACCTCACTTGCGACATTGCTTTCAATGCGGTTATGCCTCTAAGTCATGCTTCGACACGTAGGAGATATAGCCACATCGAGGGCGTTACATTTATTTTCCACTTTTATATTATTTTTGGGACTAACCTATTGACCGAAGGCCCAGCCCAGAATAGCTGTTTTTTTGCCTATTTCAGTGTTTCGAAGAAATGGAATATCAAACGGAGTCCAAACGGAATAAAACCTTCGGGAACGTGATTTTCTCACCGAACGTGATCCAGGAGACTTGGACCCTGCTCCAAGGAACAAAAGAGGCGGTCACGAGGGTGGGGGAGCCCCCCCTAGGGCACGCCCCCTGCCTCGTGGGCCCCTCGGTGCTCCTCCGGCGTACTTCTTTCTCCTATATATACACACGTACCCCCAAACGATCAGAACAGGAGCCAAAAACCTAATTCTGCCGCCGCAACTTTCTGTATCCACGAGATCCCATCTTGGGGCCTGTTCCGGAGCTCCGCGGGAAGAGGACCGTCATCATGGAGGGCTTCTACATCATCCTAGCCTCTCTGATGAAGTGTGGGTAGTTTACCTCAGACCGTCGTGTCCATAGTTAGTAGCTAGATGGCTTCTTCTCTCTCTTTGAATCTCAATACAAAGTTCTCCCCCTCTCTTGTGGAGATCTATTCGATGTAATCTTCTTTTTGCGGTGTGTTTGTTGAGACCGATGAATTGTGGGTTTATGATCAAGTCTATCTATGAATAATATTTGAATATTCTCTGAATTCTTTTATGTATGATTGGTTATCTTTGCAAGTCTCTTCGAATTATCCGTTTGGTTTGGCCAACTAGATTGGTAGTTCTTGCCATGGGAGAAGTGCTTAGCTTTGGGTTCGATCTTGCGGTGTCCTTTCCCAGTGACAGAAGGGGTAGCAAGGCACGTATTGCATCGTTGCCATCGAGGATAACAAGATGGGGTTTATTTCATATTGCATGAATTTATCTCTCTACATCATGTCATCTTTCTTAAGGTGTTACTCTATTTTTAACTTAATACTCTAGATGCATGCTGGATAGCGGTCGATGAGTGGAGTAATAGTGGTAGATGCAGAATCATTTTGATCTACTTGTCACGGACGTGATGCCTATATACATGATCATGCCTAGATATTCTCATAACTATGCTCAATTCTATCAATTGCTTAACAGTAATTTGTTCACCCACCGTAGAATACTTATGCTCTTGAGAGAAGCCACTAGTGAAACCTATGGCCCCCGGGTCTATTCTCATCATATTAATCTCTGTCACTTTAATCTTGCTTTGCTTTTTTACTTTGCTTTTACTTTTTACTTTGCATCTTTATACCAAAAATACCAAAAATATTATATCTATCAGATCTCACTCTTGTAAGTGACCGTGAAGGGATTGACAACCCCTAATCGCGTTGGTTGCGAGTAGCTATCGTTTTGTGCAGGTACGAGGGACTTGAGCGTGGCCTCCTACTGGATTGATACCTTGGTTCTCAAAAACTGAGGGAAATACTTATGCTACTCTGCTGCATCATCCCTTCCTCTTTGGGAAAACCAACGCAAGCTCAAGACGTAGCAATACTCTTCACAAATCTGAAAATTTTGCCATACTTGAATATTGTTATGAGAATTATGCTTCTAATGCTTATGTTAAACTATATATTGAGGACTACTTCGCTGTCCAAGAAGAGACTAACATTTTGCAGGAGTCTATGGAAGAAGAAATTGATGAAACTGTTAGCTCATTGGATGAAAAAGATGAGGAGGAGAGCGAAGAACAAAAGGAGGAAGAGCGGATTGATCACCCGTGCCCACCTTCTAATGAGAGTAACTCCTCAACTCATACATTGTTTAATTCCCCTTCGTGATTACCGAAGGATGATTGCTATGATGACTGTTATGATCCCTATGATTCTGTTGAAATATCCCTTTTGATGATGCTTGCTATGCTTGTGGCCAAGATGCCAATATGAATTATGCTTATGGAGATGAACTTGCTATAGTTCCTTATGCTAAACATGAAATTGTTGCTATTGCACCCATGCATGATAGTCCTATTATCTTTTTGAATTCTCCAAACTACACTATATCGGAGAAGTTTGCACTGATTAAGGATTACATTGATGGGTTGCCTTTTACCGATGCACATGATGATTTTGATGAGTATAATATGCATGTGCTTGCTGCTCCTACTTGCAATTATTATGAGAGAGGAACTATATCTCCACCTCTCTATGTTTCCAATATGATAAAATTGCAAGAAACTGTTTATACTATGCATTGGCCTTTGCTATGTGTGCATGAATTGTTCTTTTATGACATGCCAATGCATAGGAAGAGAGTTAGACTTCGTCATTTCCTGATATATGTTGCTTTGTGCTCACTACTAAATTACAAATCATTGTTAATTAAAATTGGCTTTGATATACCTTGGGATCCGGGTGGATTCACTACTTGAGCACTATATGCCTAGCTTAATGGCTTTAAAGAAAGCGCTGCCAGGGAGACAACCCGGAAGTTTTAGAGAGTCATTTATTTCTGTTGAGTTCTTTCATATAGTTTAAAAACAACAAAAATAAAGAGGGGAACCCCAAACTTTTCAAAAAGAAAAGCGAAACTGAGAAAGACAAGCATTGTTGATGTGGGAGAGCTCCTTGAACTTTGTTCATGTTCACATAAACTTTGGGAATCTTGATTACAGAAACTTTTCAACAAAAATAATTATCCCCTTGTACAATTCCATTGTATTATAAAAATAATGTGGCAAGGTTTGCCTTTAGGATGTTTACGATGCTTGTTGGTTTGTACGGTGCAGGACAGAAACTTTGGCTGTAGTGCGCGATTTTACATTTTTAGCTGGAACGTCAAATGGTTCTGATTCTTTCTGCACTGCCTTCCTATACAAATTGTTTATTTTTACTAATTTTGGTAGAATTTTTCAAGTATAAGAAGTATGGTGAATGTTCAGATTATTACAGACTGTTCAGTTTTAGACAAATTCTGTTTTTGATGCATAGTTTGCTTGTTTTGATGAAACTATCAATTTATATCAGTGGATTAAGCCATGAAAAATTTATACTACAGTAGACACAATGCAAAAACAAAATATGAATTGGTTTTCAACAGTAATTATAGTGTTGATTTGCTTTATTATACTAACGGATCTTACCGAGTTTTCTGTTGAAGTTTTGTGTGGATGAAGTGTTCGATGATCGAGAAGGTCTCGATGTGAGAAGAAGGAAGAGAGGCAAGAGCTCAAGCTTGGGAATGCCCGAGGCACCCCAAGTAAATATTCAAGGAGACTCAGGCGTCTAAGCTTGGGGATGCTGGGGAGGCACCCCCTCTTTCTTCAACAAATATCGGTATGTTTTCGGATTCGTTTTGTTCATGCGATATGTGCAATCTTGGAGCGTCTTTTGCATTTAGTTTTCATTTTTCTTTTATGCACCATGCTGGTATGAGATAGTCCTTGGTTGATTTATAGAATGCTCTATGCACTTCACTTATATCTTTTGAGTATGGCTTTATAGAATGCTTCATGTGCTTCGCTTATATCATTTGAAGTTTGGATTGCATGTTTCTCCTTACATGGACAACCGCCATTTGTAGAATGCTCTTTTGCTTCACTTATATTTGTTAGAGCACGGGCATATCTTTTGTAGAAAGAATTAAACTATCTTGCTTCACTTATATCTGTTTAGAGAGATGACAAGAATTGGTCATTCACATGGTTAGTCATAAAATCCTACATAAAACTTGTAGATCGTTGAATATGATATGTTTGATTCCTTGCAATAGTTTTGCGATATAAAGATGGTGATATTAGAGTCGTGCTAGTTGAGTAATTGTGAAATTGAGAAATACTTGTGTTGAGGTTTGCAAGTCCCGTAGCATGCACGTATGGTGAACCGTTATGTAACAAAGTCGAAGCATGAGGTGTTTATTGATTGTCTTCCTTATGAGTGGCGGTCGGGGACGAGCGATGGTCTTTTCCTACCAATCTACCCCCCTAGGAGCATGCGCGTAGTACTTTGCTTCGATGACTAATAGATTTTTGCAATAAGTATGTGAGTTCTTTTGACTAATGCTGAGTCCATGGATTATACGCACTCTCACCCTTCCATCATTGCTAGCCTCTCTAGTACCGCGCAACTTTCGCCGGTACCATAAACCCACCATATACCTTCCTCAAAACAGCCACCATACCTACCTATTATGGCATTTCCATAGCCATTCCGAGATATATTGCCATGCAACTTCCATCATCATCATATACATGACTTGAGCATTAATTGTCATATTGCTTTGCATGATCGTAAGATAGCTAGCATGATGTTTTCATGGCTTGTCCGTTTTTTGATGTCATTGCTACGCTAGATCATTGCACATCCCGGTACACCGCCGGAGGCACTCATATAGAGTCATATCTTTGTTATAGTATCGAATTGTAATATTGAGTTGTAAGTAAATAAAAGTGTGATGATCATCATTATTAGAGCATTGCCCAAAAAAAGAGAGGCCAAAGAAGCCTAAATAAAAAAAGGGGGGCAAAGAAGCCCGCAAAAAAGGGAAAAAAATAAAAAGGGGCAATGCTACTATTCCTTTTTTCCACACTTGTGCTTCAAAGTAGCACCATGTTCTTCATATAGAGAGTCTCTTGAGTTATCACTTTCATATACTAGTGGGAATTTTCATTATAGAACTTGGCTTCTATATTCCAACAATGGGCCTCCTTAAGTGCCCTAGGTCTTTGTGAGCAAGCAAGTTGGATGCACACCCACTTAGTTTCTTTTGTTGAGCTTTCATACATTTATAGCTCTAGTGCATCCGTTGCATGGCAATCCCTACTCCTCACATTGATATCTATTAATGGGCATCTCCATAGCCCGTTGATACGCCTAGTTGATGTGAGACTTTCTCCTTTTTTGTCTTCTCCACATAACCCCCACCATCCTATTCTATTCCACCTATAGTGCTATGTCCATGGCTCACGCTCATGTATTGCGTGAAAGTTGAAAAGGTTTGAGAAACGTCAAAGTATGAAATAATTGCTTGGCTTGTCATCGGGGTTGTGCATGATGTGAATGCTTTGTGTGGTGAAGATTGAGCATAGCCAGACTATATGATTTTGTAGGGATGAGCTTTCTTTGGCTATGTTATTTCAATAAGACATGATTGCTTGGTTGGTATGCTTGAAATATTATTGTCTTTATGTGAAAGGATAGATTATTGCTTTGAATCACTTGTGTCTTAATATTCATGCCATGATTAGATTACATGATCAAGATTATGCTAGGTAGCATTCCACATCAAAAATTATTTTTTTATCATTTACCTACTCGAGGACGAGCAGGAATTAAGCTTGGGGATGCTGATACGTCTCCATCGTATCTGTAATTTTTGATTGTTCCATGCCAATATTATTCAACTTTCATATACTTTTGGCAACTTTTTATACTATTTTTGGGACTAACATATTGATCCAGTGCCCAGTGCCAGTTCCTGTTTGTTGCATGTTTTTTGTTTCGCAAAATATCCATATCAAACGAAGTCCAAACGGAATAAAAACTGACGGAGATTTTTTTGGAACATATATGATTTTTGGGAAGAAAAATCCACGCGAGACGATGCTCGAGGGGCCCACGAGGTAGGGGGGCGCGCCCCAGGATGTCAGGCGCGCCCCTGACCCTCGTGGCCACCCGTAAGGCGGTTGGAGCCCTTCTTTCGCCGCAAGAAAGCTAATTTTCGGATAGAGATCGTGTCAAAGTTTCAGCCCAATCGGAGTTACGGATCTCCCGGAATATAAGAAACGGTGAAAGGGAAGAATCTGAGAACACAGAAACAGGGAGAGACAGAGAGACAGATCCAATCTCGGAGGGGCTCTCGCCCCTCCCGTGCCATGGAGGCCATGGACCAGAGGGGAAACCCTTCTCCCATCTAAGGAGGAGGTCAAGGAAAAAGAAGAAGGAGGCAGGCTCTCTCCCCCTCGCTTCCGGTGGCACCGGAGTGCCGCCGGGGGCCATCATCATCACCGTGATCTACACCAACACCTCCGCCATCTTCACCAACATCTCCATCACCTTCCCCCCTCTATCTACAACGGTCCACTCTCCCTCAACCCGCTGTACCCTCTACTTGAACATGGTGCTTTATGGTTCATATTATTATCCAATGATGTGTTGCCATCCTATGATGCCTGAGTAGATTTTCGTTGTCCTATCGGTGGTTGATGAATTGCTATGATTGATTTAATTTGCTTGTGGTTATGTTGCTGTCCTTTGGTGCCCATCATATGATTGCGTGCGTGGATCACACCCTAGGGTTAGTTGTATGTCGATAGGACTATGTATTGGAGGGCAAGAGTGACAGAAGCTTCAACCTAGCATAGAAATTGATGCATACGGGATTGAAGGGGGACCAATATATCTTAATGCTATGGTTGGGTTTTACCTTAATGAACATTAGTAGTTGTGGATGCTTGCTAATAGTTCCAATCATAAGTGCATAGAATTCCAAGTCAGGGATGACATGCTAGCAGTGACCTCTCCCATATAATACTTGCTATCGGTATAGTAAAGTAGTCAATTGCTTAGGGGCAATTTTGCAACTCCTACCACCACTTTTCCACACTCGCTATATTTACTTTATTGTTTCTTTATCTAAACAGCCCCTACTTTTTATTTACGCACTCTTTATTATCTTGCAAACCTATCCAATAACACCTACAAAGTACGTCTAGTTTCACACTTGTTCTAGGTAAAGCGAACGTCAAGCGTGCGTAGAGTTGTATCGGTGGTCGATAGAACTTGAGGGAATATTTGTTCTACCTTTAGCTCCTCGTTGGGTTCGACACTCTTACTTATCGAAAACTGTTGCAATCCCCTATACTTGTGGGTTATCAGAGAACTATAGGTCCAAAGAAATTACATTCCAAGTGGCCCCGTTTATTAGTGGATACCACGCCCTGTTGGGATGGGAGGCGTTCACGATCTTCCAAGCCATACCCCATTATGGGCACATGAAGCTCAAAATGCCCGGGCCCAACGGAATCATCACTCTCATTAGTGATCCGGACACAACACTCCGCGCCGAAAACAAAACAGCCGCATTGGCCCTCGAGGCATTATCCGAAGCCCTTTCGGTCGAGGAATTAACTGCGCTATGCTCCACAGTGGACAGGGACGACGTGATACTTGACAAGAGATCCAAGTCCACCTCTTTTAAACCAGCGGATGAAATAGTCAAATTCCAAGTCCACCCAACGGACCCTACAAAAACTGCCTCCATCGGGGCACAGTTAAACCCCGCCGTGGACGCCGCACTACGAGAGTTCCTGCGCGAGAATTGAGACATATTCGCCTGGCACCCCTCAGACATGCCAGGAATCCCACGCAGGCTGGCTGAGCACAGCCTCAATATCCTAAAGGGATTCAAGCCGGTCAAGCAGGCTCTTCGGCGTTTCTCTGAACCTAAGGGACAGGCTATGGGAGAGGAACTAGCCAAGTTATTGGAGGCCGGATTCATAAGAGAAATAAAACACCCGGACTGGCTAGCCAACCTGGTGATGGTACCAAAGAAGGATAAATCCTGGCGCCTATGTGTTGATTTCAAGGACCTTAACAAGGCTTGCCCAAAGGATCCCTTCCCCCTCCCCCGCATCGATCAAATTATCGATGCCACCGCAGGACACGAGTCATTGTGTTTCCTCGATGCATACTCCGGCTACCACCAAATCAATATGGCAGAGTCCGACCAAGCCGCAACGGCATTTATCACACCATACTGCCCATTCTATTTCAACACAATGCCTTTTGGGCTCAAAAACGCCGGCGCAACGTATCAGCGCATGATTCAGACATGTCTGGAGAACCAGATCAGCAAAATAGTAGAGGCATACGTAGATGATGTGGTCATCAAAACCAAACACGTCGACTCTCTAATAGACGACTTGAGGCTCACATTCGACAACCTCCGAACATACGGCATCAAGCTCAATCCGGAAAAATGCATTTTCGGCGTACCAGCCGGAAAGCTCCTAGGTTTCATTGTCTCCAGTAGAGGAATTGAAGCTAATCCGGCCAAAATTCGAGCTTTGTCACAGTTGGCTACCCCAACAGACCTCAAACAAATCCAGAAATTAACTGGATGTGTGGCGGCTCTAAGCCGCTTTATCTCCCGCTTAGGAGAAAAGGCATTACCCCTTTATCGCCTCCTTCGGCGCACCGAACACTTCGAGTGGACGGACGCCACCACAGCCGGATTGGAAGAAATAAAAGCCATACTGGCAACCAACCCAATCATGGCCGCGCCAAACATTGGCGAACCAATGCTGTTATACATTGCGGCAACTCATCAGGTTGTAAGCACAGTGCTCGTCGTCGAACGAGAAGCGGACGGACATAAATTCCCTCTTCAAAAGCCGGTATATTATTGTTGGAAATATGCCCTAGAGGCAATAATAAAAGGGTTATTATTATATTTCTTTGTTCATGATAATAGTCTTTTATTCATGCTATAACTGTATTATCCGGAAATCGTAATACACGTGTGAATACATAGACAACAATATGTCCCTAGTGAGCCTCTAGTTGACTAGCTCGTTGTGATCAACAGATAGTCATGGTTTCCTGGCTATGGACATTGGATGTCGTTGATAACGAGATCACATCATTAGGAGAATGATGTGATGGACAAGACCCAATACTAAGCCTAGAACAGATCGTGTAGTTCGTATGCTAAAGCTTTTCTAATGTCAAGTATCTTTTCCTTAGACCATGAGATTGTGCAACTCCCGGATACCATAGGAATGCTTTGGGTGTACCAAACGTCACAACGTAACTGGGTGGCTATAAAGGTGCATTACAGGTATCTCCGAAAGTGTCTGTTGGGTTGGCACGAATCGAGACTGGGATTTGTCACTCCGCGTAAACGGAGAGGTATCTCTGGGCCCACTCGGTAGGACATCATCATAATGTGCACAATGTGATCAAGGAGTTGATCACGGGATGATGTGTTACAGAACGAGTAAAGAGACTTGCCGGTAACGAGATTGAACAAGGTATCAGTATACCGACGATCGAATCTCGGGCAAGTACAATACCGCTAGACAAAGGGAATTGCATACGGGATTGATTAAGTCCTTGACATCGTGGTTCATCCGATGAGATCATCGTGGAACATGTGGGAGCCAACATGGGTATCCAGATCCCGCTGTTGGTTATTGACCGGAGAACGTCTCGGTCATGTCTGCATGTCTCCCGAACCCGTAGGGTCTACACACTTAAGGTTCGATGACGCTAGGGTTATAAAGGAAGTTAGTATGTGGTTACCGAATGTTGTTCGGAGTTCCGGATGAGATCCCGGACGTCACGAGGAGTTCCGGAATGGTCCGGAGGTAAAGATTTATATATGGGAAGTCCTGTTTTGGTCACCGGAAAAGTTTCGGGTTTTATCGGTAACGTACCGGGACCACCGGGAGGGTCCCGGGGGTCCACCAAGTGGGGCCACCGGCCCCGGAGGCTTGCATGGGCCTAGAGTGGAAAGGGACCAGCCCCAGAGTGGGCTGGTGCGCCTCCCACCCTTGCCCAAGGCGCAACTAGGAGGGGAGAGGGGAAACCCTAGGCGCAGATGGGCCTATAGGCCCACCCTAGGGCGCGCCCCCTCTCTCCCCCTCTTGGCCGCCCCCTCCAAGTCCCATCTAGGGCTGGCCGCACCCCTTGGGGTGGGAAACTCTAAAGGGGGCGCAGCCCCCCTTCCCCCTATATATACTTGAGGTTTTGGGGCTGCCAACACATGAGAACTTCTCCTCTCGGTGCAGCCCTACCTCTCCTTCTCCTCCTCTCACGTGGTGCTTGGCGAAGCCCTGCTGGATTGCCACGCTCCTCCACCACCACCACACCGTTGTGCTGCTGCTGGATGGAGTCTTCCTCAACCTCTCCCTCTCTCCTTGCTGGATCAAGGCGTGGGAGACGTCACCGGGCTGTACGTGTGTTGAACGCGGAGGTGCCGTCCGTTCGGCACTAGGATCTCCGGTGATTTGAATCACGACGAGTACGACTCCTTCAACCCCGTTCTCATGAACGCTTCCGCTTAGCGATCTACAAGGGTATGTAGATGCACTCTCCTTCCCCTCGTTGCTGGTTTCTCCATAGATAGATCTTGGTGACATGTAGGAAAATTTTGAATTTCTGCTACGTTCCCCAACAGTGGTATCAAAGCTAGGTCTATTGCGTAGATTCTTTGCACGAGTAGAACACAAAGTAGTTGTGGGTGTTGATTTTGTTCAATATGCTTACCGTTACTAGTCCAATCTTGTTTCCACGGTATTGTGGGATGAAGCGGCCCGGACCGACCTTACACGTACTCTTACGTGAGACAGGTTCCACCGATTGACGTGCACTTGGTGCATAAGGTGGCTAGCGGGTGCCAGTCTCTCCCACTTTAGTCGGAACGGATTCGATGAAAAGGGTCCTTATGAAGGGTAAATAGCAATTGGCATATCACGTTGTGGTTTTGCGTAGGTAAGAAACGTTCTTGCTAGAAACCCATAGCAGCCACGTAAAACATGCAAACAACAATTAGAGGACGTCTAACTTGTTTTTGAAGGGTATGCTATGTGATGTGATATGGCCAAGAAGAATGTGATGAATGATATGTGATGTATGAGATTGATCATGTTCTTGTAATAGGATTCACGACTTGCATGTCGATGCGTATCACAACCGGCAGGAGCCATAGGAGTTGTCTTAATTTATTGTATGACCTGCGTGTCATTGAACAACGCCATGTAACTTACTTTACTTTATTGCTAAACGCGTTAGCCATAGAAGTAGAAGTAGTCGTTGGCGTGACAACTTCATGAAGACACGATGATGGAGATCATGATGATGGAGATCATGGTGTCAAGCCGGTGACAAGATGATCATGGAGCCCCGAAGATGGAGATCAATGGAGCTATATGATATTGGCCATATCATGTCACAACTATATAATTGCATGTGATGTTTATTATGATTATGCATCTTGTTTACTTAGGACGACGGTAGTAAATAAGATGATCCCTTACAAAATTTCAAGAAGTGTTCTCCCCTAACTGTGCACCGTTGCTACAGTTCGTCGCTTCTAAAAACCACGTGATGATCGGGTGTGATGGATTCTTACGTTCACATACAACGGGTGTAAGACAGTTTTACACAGCGAAAACACTTAGGGTTAACTTGACGAGCCTAGCATGTACAGACATGGCCTCGGAACACGGAGACCGAAAGGTCGAGCATGAGTTGTATAGTAGATACGATCAACATGAAGATGTTCATCGATGATGACTAGTCCGTCTCACGTGATGATCGGACACGGCCTAGTTGACTCGGATCATGTAATCACTTAGATGACCAGAGGGATGTCTATCTGAGTGGGAGTTCATAAGATGAACTTAATTATCCTGAACATAGTCAAAAGACCTTTTGCAAATTATGTCGTAGCTCGCGCTATAGTTCTACTGTTCAGATATGTTCCTAGAGAAAATTATAGTTGAAAGTTGATAGTAGCGATTATGCGATCAGTAGAAAGCTTATGTCCTTAATGCACCGCTTAGTGTGCTGAACCCCAAACGTCGTTTGTGGATGTTGCGAACATCGGACATACACGTTTTGATAACTACGTGATAGTTCAGTTAAATGGTTTAAGTAGAGGCACCAAAGACGTTTTCCGAAACATCGCGGAACATATGAGATGTTTTGAGGGCTGAAATTGGGATTTCAGGCTCGTGCCCACGTCAAGAGGTATGAGACCTCCGACGATTTTCTTAGCCTGCAAACTAAGGGAGAAAAGCTCAATCGTTGAGCTTGTGCTCAGATTGTCTGAGTGCAACAATCACTTGATAGTGATGTTTCTCCAAAGTCATTGCCACCAAGCTGCTAGAGCTTCGTGATGAACTATAACATATCAGGGATAGATATGATGATCCTTGAAGTATTCGCGATGTTTGACACCGCGAAAGTAGAAATCAAGAAGGAGCATCAATTGTTGATGGTTGGTGAAACCACTAGTTTCAAGAAGGGCAAGGGCAAGAAGGGATACTTCATGAAACGGCAAATCAGCTGCTGCTCCAGTGAAGAAACCCGAGGTTGAACCCAAACCCGAGACTAAGTGCTTCTGTGATAAGGGGAATAGCCACTGGAGCAGGATTACCCTAGATACTTGGTAGATAAGAAGGCTGGCAAGGTCGATAGAAGTATATTGGATATACATTATGTTAATGTGTACTTTACTAGTACTCCTAGTAGCACCAGGGTATTAGATACCGGTTTGGTTGCTAAGTGTTAGTAACTCGAAATAAAAGCTACGGAACAAACGGAGACTAGCTAAAGGTGAGCTGACGATATGTGTTGGAAGTGTTTCCAAGTTTGATGTGATCAAACATCACACGCTCCCTCTACCATCAGGATTAGTATTAAACCTGAATAATTGTCATTTGGTGTTTGCGTTGAGCATAGACATGATTGGATTATGTCTATCGCAATACAGTTATTCATTTAAGGAGAATAATGGTTACTCTGTTTATTTGAATTATACCTTCAATGGTCTTGCACCTGAAAGGAATGGTTTATTGATTCTCGATCGTAGTGATACACATTTTCATGCCAAAAGATATAAGATAGTAATGATAGTACCACTTACTTGTGGCACTGCCACGTAAGTCATATCGGTATAAAATGCATGAAGAAGCTCCATGTTGATGGATCTTTGGACTCACTCATTTTTGAAAAGTTTGAGACATGCGAACCATGTCTATTGGTGTATATGCATGAAGAAACTCCATGCAAATGGACTGTTTGAACTCACTTGATTTTGAATCACTTGAGACATGCAAATCATACCACATGGGCAAGATGACTGAAAGCCTCGTTTTAGTAAGACGGAACAAGATAGCAACTCGTTGGAAGTAACACATTTTGATGTGTGCAGTCCAAGGAGTGCTGAGGCATGCAGTGAATATCGTTATGTTCTTACTTCACAGATGATTCGAGTGGATGTTGAGAATATTTTCTTGATGAAACACAAGTCTGAATTATTGAATGGTTCAAGTAATTTCAGAGTGAAGTAGAAGATCATTGTGACAAGAGGATAAAATGTCTATGATATGATCATAGAGATGAATATCTGAGTTACAAGTTTTGGCACGCAATTAAGACATTGTGGAAATTGTTTTACAATTAATACCGCCTGGAACACCATAGTGTGATGGTGTGTCCGAACATCATAGTTGCACCCTATTGGATATGGTGCGTACCTTGATGTCTCTTATAGAATTACCACTATCGTTCATGGGTTAGGCATTAGAGACAACCGCACTCACTTTAAATAGGGCACCACGTAATTCCGTTGAGATGACACCGTATGAATTATGGTTTAGAGAAACCTAAGTTGTCGTTTCTTAAAGGTTTGGGGCTGCGACGCTTATGTGAAAAAGTTTCAGGATTGATAAGCTCGAACCCAAAGCGGATAAAATGCATCTTCATAGGACACCCAAAACAGTTGGGTATACCTCCTAATTCAGATCCGAAAGCAATATGGATTGTTTCTTGAATCGGGTCCTTTCTCGAGGAAAGGTTTCTCTCGAAAGAATTGAGTGGGAGGATGGTGGAGACTTGATGTGGTTATTGAACCGTCACTTCAACCAGTGTGTATCAGGGCACAGGAAGTTGTTCATGTGGCACCTACACCAATTGAAGTAGAAGCTTATGATGGTGATCATGAAGTTTCGGATCAAGTCACTGCCGTACCTCGTAGGGTGACAAGGATACGTACTACTTCAGAGTGGTACAGTAATCCTGTCTTGAAGGTCATGTTGCTAGACAACAATGAACCTACGAGCTATGGAGAAGTGATGGTGGGCCCATATTCTGACAAATGGTTAGAAACCATGAAATCCGAGATAGGATCCATGTATCGGAACAAAGCATGGACTTTGGTGGACTTGCCCGATGATCGGCAAGCCATTGAGATAAATGGATCTTTAAGAAGAAGACGAACGTGGACGGTAATGTCACCGTCCATGAAGCTCGACTTGTGGCGAAGAGTTTTTCACAAGTTCAAGGAGTTGACTACGATGAGATTTTCTCATTCGTAGCGATGCTTAAGTCCGTCGGAATCACGTTAGCATTAGCTGAATTTATGAAATCTGGCAGATGGATGTCAAAACGAGTTTCCTTACCAGTCTTCGTAAGGAAAGGTTGTATGTAATACAATCAGAAAGGTTTTGTCGATCCTAAGGATGCTAAAAGGTATGCTAGCTCTAGCGATCCTTCTAAGGACTGGAGTAAGCATCTCGGAGTTGGAATGTACATTTTGATGAGATGATCAAAGATTTTGGGTTTGTACAAAGTTTATGAGAAACTTGTATTTCCAAAGAAGTGAGTGGGAGCACTATAGAATTTCTGATGAGTATATGTTGATCAGAAATGATGTAGAATTTCTAGAAAGCATATAGGGTTATTTGAAAGGTGTTTTTTCAATAGAAAACCTGGATTAAGCTACTTGAACATTGAGCATCAAGATCTATAAGGATAGATCAAAATGCTTAATAATACTTTCAAATGAGCACATACCTTGACATGATCTTGAAGGTGTTCAAGATGGATCAGTCAAAGAAGAAGTTCTTGCCTGAGTTGTAAGGTACGAAGTTAAGACTTAAAGCTCTACCACGGCAGAATAGAGAGAAAGGACGAAGGTCGTCCCCTATGCTTAAGACATAGGCTCTACAGTATGCCATGCTAAGTACCGCACCTGAAGTGTGCCTTGCCATGAGTCAGTCAAGGGGTACAAGAGGGATCCAAGAATGGATCACAGTACAGAGGTCAAAGTTATCCTTAGTAACTAGTGGACTAAGGAATTTTCTCGGTTATGGAGGTGATAAAGAGTTCGACGGAAAGAGTTACGACGATACAAGCTTAACACCTATCCGGATAGCTCTGAGTAGAGATACCAGATACGTATAGTGGAGCAACAATTAGAATAGCTCCAAGTAGAACAGTTATTTGGAATAGCTCTAAATAGAGCGTGGTAGCTGCATCTAGGAGATGACATAAAGATTTGTAAAGCACACACGGATCTGAAAGGTTCAAACCCGTTGACTAAAACCTCTCTCACAAGCAACATGATCAAACCCAGAACTCATTGAGTGTTAATCACATAGTGATGTGAACTAGATTATTGACTCTAGCAAACTCTTTTGATGTAGGTTACATGGCGATGTGACCTGTGAGTGTTAATCACATGGCGATGTAAACTAGATTATTGACTCTAGTGCAAGTGGGAGACTGTTGGAAATATGCCCTAGAGGCAATAATAAAAGGGTTATTATTATATTTCTTTGTTCATGATAATAGTCTTTTATTCATGATATAACTGTATTATCCGGAAATCGTAATACACGTGTGAATACATAGACAACAATATGTCCCTAGCAAGCCTCTAGTTGACTAGCTTGTTGTGATCAACAGATAGTCATGGTTTCCTGGCTATGGACATTGGATGTCGTTGATAACGAGATCACATCATTAGGAGAATGATGTGATGGACAAGACCCAATCCTAAGCCTAGCACAGATCGTGTAGTTCGTATGCTAAAGCTTTTCTAATGTCAAGTATCTTTTCCTTAGACCATGAGATTGTGCAACTCCCGGATACCGTAGGAATGCTTTGGGTGTACCAAACGTCACAACGTAACTGGGTGGCTATAAAGGTGCATTACAGGTATCTCCGAAAGTGTCTGTTGGGTTGGCACAAATCGAGACTGGGATTTGTCACTCCGTGTAAACAGAGAGGTATCTCTGGGCCCACTCGGTAGGACATCATCATAATGTGCACAATGTGATCAAGGAGTTGATCACGGGATGATGTGTTACGGAACGAGTAAAGAGACTTGCCGGTAACGAGATTGAACAAGGTATCGGTATACCGACGATCGAATCTCGGGCAAGTACAATACCGCTAGACAAAGGGAATTGCATACGGGATTGATTAAGTCCTTGACATCGTGGTTCATCCGATGAGATCATCGTGGAACATGTGGGAGCCAACATGGGTATCCAGATCCCGCTGTTGGTTATTGACCGGAGAACGTCTCGGTCATGTCTGCATGTCTCCCGAACCCGTAGGGTCTACACACTTAAGGTTCGATGACGCTACGGTTATAAAGGAAGTTAGTATGTGGTTACCGAATGTTGTTGGGAGTCCCGGATGAGATCCCGGACATCACGAGGAGTTCCGGAATGGTCCGGAGGTAAAGATTTATATATGGGAAGTCCTGTTTTGGTCACCGGAAAAGTTTCGGGTTTTATCGGTAACGTACCGGGACCACCGGGAGGGTCCCGGGGGTCCACCAAGTGGGGCCACCGGCCCCGGAGGCTTGCATGGGCCTAGAGTGGAAAGGGACCAGCCCCAGAGTGGGCTGGTGCGCCTCCCACCCTTGCCCAAGGCGCAGCTAGGAGGGGAGAGGGGAAACCCTAGGCGCAGATGGGCCTATAGGCCCACCCTAGGGCGCGCCCCCTCTCTCCCCCTCTTGGCCGCCCCCTCCAAGTCCCATCTAGGGCTGGCCGCACCCCTTGGGGTGGGAAATCCTAAAGGGGGCGCAGCCCCCCTTCCCCCTATATATACTTGAGGTTTTGGGGCTGCCAACACATGAGAACTTCTCCTCTCGGTGCAGCCCTACCTCTCCTTCTCCTCCTCTCCCGTGGTGCTTGGCGAAGCCCTGCTGGATTGCCACGCTCCTCCACCACCACCACGCCGTTGTGCTGCTGCTGGATGGAGTCTTCCTCAACCTCTCCCTCTCTCCTTGCTGGATCAAGGCGTGGGAGACGTCACCGGGCTGTACGTGTGTTGAACGCGGAGGTGCCGTCCGTTCGGCACTAGGATCTCCGGTGATTTGAATCACGACGAGTACGACTCCTTCAACCCCGTTCTCATGAACGCTTCCGCTTAGCGATCTACAAGGGTATGTAGATGCACTCTCCTTCCCCTCGTTGCTGGTTTCTCCATAGATAGATCTTGGTGACACGTAGGAAAATTTTGAATTTCTGCTACGTTCCCCAACAATTATGTATCCACTGTCCTCAGTCCATGCAAATCACGGTACCCACATTATCAAAAGATAGCCTATGTAGTATTCATGGCATCCCGGAAGCTGCGACACTACTTTCAAGAGTGTTCGATTACGGTAGCCTCGAAAGTGCCACTTAATGATATTATAAACAACCGCGACGCCACGGGCCAGATTGCCAAATGGGCCATTGAGCTCCTCCCGTTCGACATAACATACAAACCTCAGCGAGCCATTAAATCGCAAGTATTAGCCGACTTTGTCGCCGAATGGATGGAAGCCAAACTCCCTAAAGAGTACGACGCATACTCCAATCGGATCATGCACTTCGACGGCTCCAAAATGCTGGCCGGTCTAGGGGCTGGCGTCGTCCTGATGTCCCCAACCGGAGATACCGTTCAGTACGTACTGCAGATACTGTATACAGACTCCAACAACGCAGCCGAATACGAAGCCATGTTGCATGGTCTTCGGATGACAGTCTCCATGGGCATTCAACGCCTGGAGGTGCATGGGGATTCGAACCTCGCAATATCCCAAATAAATGGAGACTTCGATGCCAAGGATCCGAAGATGGCGGCCTATCGAAACGCCGTCCTAAAGATGTCAACTCGGTTCGAGGAGCTCGAATTTCACCATGTGGCTCGGGAAAACAATCAGGCGGTGGATATCCTCGCCCGCATCAGCGCAAAACGCGATGCGGTCCCCCCCAACATCTTTTTGGAGAGGTTGTTTAAGCCATCGGTGGTATGGGAAGGGGACACTGGTAACAATAGTCCGGACCCGGCCAAAATGCCCGATACCGAACACTCTGACATAATCGGAGGCTCTGCCACCGAAATAACACCTTCAGCCCACATAATAATGGCCGTCATCGCCCCATGGACAGAACCATTCCTAGCCTACCTAACTAGGCAGGAACTTCCCGAGGACCAAAATGAGGCAAGCTGCATAGTGCGGCGATCTAAAGCCTACAGGGTCCACGAGGGAGAGTTGTATAAGAAAAGCACTACCGGAGTCCTTCAAAGGTGCATCTCCGAAGAGGAAGGGCGGAAGCTTTTGGCAGAAATTCATGCCGAACTTGGCGGCCACCATGCCGCAGCCCGGGCTCTTGTAAGCAAGGCCTTCCATACATGTTTTTATTGGCCGACAGCCCGGGCAGACGCACAAGACTTGGTCCAACGCTGCGCCGGTTGCCAGCTTTTTGCAAACCAAAGCCATATGCCACCCACCACCCTCCAAACAATCCCCATTACCTGGCCTTTCGCGGTCTGGGGGCTTGACATGGTTGGACCCCTTAAAGGGGGAACCCATAAGAAAAAATACTTACTCGTCATGGTGGATAAATTCACCAAATGGATAGAAGCCAAACTTGTTAAAACAGCTGAATCCGGACCGGTGATAAACTTCATATCCGGGGTTGTACACCGTTATGGCATCCCTCACAGCATCATCACTAACAACAACACGAACTTCACGGCCGACGAGGTAAAACTCTGGTGCAGCAACATGGGCATCAAGCTCGATTATGCTTCCGTCTATCACCCACAAACCAACGGCCAAGTTGAGCAATGCTACGTCTTGAGCTTCGTTGGTTTTCCCCGAAGAGGAAGGGATGATGCAGCAGAGTAGTGTAAGTATGTCCCTCAGTTTTTGAGAACCAAGGTATCAATCCAGTAGGAGGCCACGCTCAAGTCCCTCGTACCTGCACAAAACGATAGCTACTCGCAACCAACGCGATTAGGGGTTGTCAATCCCTTCACGGTCACTTACAAGAGTGAGATCTGATAGATATAATATTTTTGGTATTTTTGGTATAAAGATGCAAAGTAAAAAGTAAAAGCAAAGGAAAGAAGCAAAGCAAGATTAAAGTGACAGAGATTAATATGATGAGAATAGACCCGGGGGCCATAGGTTTCACTAGTGGCTTCTCTCAAGAGCATAAGTATTCTACGGTGGGTGAACAAATTACTGTTGAGCAATTGACAGAATTGAGCATAGTTATGAGAATATCTAGGCATGATCATGTATATAGGCATCACGTCCGTGACAAGTAGATCAAAACGATTCTGCATCTACTACTATTACTCCACTCATCGACCGCTATCCAGCATGCATCTAGAGTATTAAGTTAAAAACAGAGTAACGCCTTAAGAAAGATGACATGATGGAGAGAGAAAAATTCATGCAATATGAAATAAACCCCATCTTGTTATCCTCGATGGCAACGATGCAATACGTGCCTTGCTACCCCTTCTGTCACTGGGAAAGGACACCGCAAGATCGAACCCAAAGCTAAGCACTTCTCCCATGGCAAGAACTACCAATCTAGTTGGCCAAATCAAACGGATAATTCTAAGAGACTTGCAAAGATAACCAATCATGCATAAAAGAATTCGGAGAAGATTCAAATATTATTCATAGATAGACTTGATCATAAACCCACAATTCATCAATCTCAACAAACACACCACAAAAAGAAGATTACATCGAATAGATCTCCACAAGAGAGGGGGAGAACTTTGTATTGAGATCCAAAAAGAGAGAAGAAGCCATCTAGCTACTAACTATGGACCTGAAGGTCTGAGGTAAACTACTCACACTTCATCGAAGAGGCTATGATGATGTAGAAGCCCTCCATGATGACGGCCCTTTTCCGGCGGAGCTCCCGAACAGGCCCCAAGATTTGATCTCGTGGATACAGAAAGTTGCGGCGGTGGAATTAGGTTTTTGGCTCCTGTTCTGATCGTTTGGGGGTACGTGTGTATATATAGGAGGAAGAAGTACGTCGGTGGAGCATCGAGGGGCCCACGAGGCAGGGGGTGCGCCCCCCACCCTCATGACCTCCTCTTTGACTCCTTGGAGTAGGGTCCAAGTCTCCTGGATCACGTTCAGTGAGAAAATCACATTCCCGAAGATTTTATTCCGTTTGGACTCCGTTTGATATTCTGTTTCTCCGAAAGACTGAAATAGGCAAAAAAACGGCAATTCTGGGCTGGGCCTCCGGTTAATAGGTTAGTCCCAAAAATAATATAAAAGTGGAAAATAAAGCCCAATATAGTCCAAAACAGTAGATAATATAGCATGGAGCAATCAAAAATTATAGATACGTTGGAGACGTATCAGGCATCCCCAAGCTTAATTCCTGCTCGTCCTCGAGTAGGTAAATGATAAAAAGAGAATTTTTGATGTGGAGTGCTACTTGGCATAATTTCAATGCAAATCTTCTTAATTGTGATATGAATATTCAGATTCGAAAGATTCAAGACAAAAGTTTATATTGACATAAAAATAATAATACTTCATGGATACTAACAAAGCAATTATGTATTCTCAAAATAACATGGCCAAAGAAAGTTATCCCTACAAAATCATATAGTCTGGCTATGCTCCATCTTCACCACACAAAGTATTTAAATCATTCACAACCCCGATGACAAGCCAAGCAATTGTTTCATACTCTAACTTTTTCAAAACTTTTTTAATATTCATGCAATACATGAGCGTGAGCCATGGATATAGCACTATAGGTGGAATAGAATGGTGGTTGAGGAGAAGACAAAAAGGAGGGGAAGATAGTTTCACATCAACTAGGCGTATCAACGGGCTATGGAGATGCCCATCAATAGATATCAATGTGAGTGAGTAGGGATTGCCATGCAACGGATGCACTAGAGCTATAAATGTATGAAAGCTCAACAAAAGAAACTAGTGGGTGTGCATCCAACTTGCTTGCTCACGAAGACCTAGGGCACTTGAGGAGGCCCATCATTGGAATATACAAGCCAAGTTCTATAATGTAAAATTCCCACTAGTATATGAAAGTGATAACATGAGAGACTCTCTACTATGAAGATCATGGTGCTACTTTGAAGCACAAGTGTGGTAAAAGGATAGTAGCATTGCCCCTTTTTATTTATTTTCTCTTTTTTTGGGGCCTTCTTTTTTTCTTTGGCCTTTCTCCCTTTTTTTGGGACAATGCTCTATTAAATGATGATCATCACACTTTTATTTATTTACAACTCAATGATTACAACTCGATTCTAAAACAAAGTATGACTCTATATGGATGCCTTCGGCGGTGTACCGGGATATGCAATGAATCAAGAGTGACAAGTATGAAGAAATTATGAACGGTGGCTTTGCCACAAATACTATGTCAACTACATGATCATGCTAAGCAATATGACAATGATGAATGTGTCATGATGAACTAGATGGTGGAAAGTTGCATGGTAATATATCTCGGAATGACTATGGAAATGCCATAATAGGTAGGTATGGTGGCTGTTTTGAGGAAGGTATATGGTAGGTGTATGATACCGGCGAAAGGTGCGCGGTATTAGAGAGGCTAGCAAAGGTGGAAGGGTGAGAGTGCGTATAATCCATGGACTCAACATTAGTCATAAAGAACTCATATACTTTATTGCAAAAATCTAGAAGTTATCAAAGCAAAGGATTACGTGCATGCTCCTAGGGGGATAGATTGGTAGGAAAATACCATGGCTCGTCCCCGACCG
Source organism: Triticum dicoccoides (assembly GCF_002162155.2). Taxonomy (NCBI): domain Eukaryota; kingdom Viridiplantae; phylum Streptophyta; class Magnoliopsida; order Poales; family Poaceae; genus Triticum; species Triticum dicoccoides. The sequence goes on along the minus strand of NC_041384.1, from coordinate 32,366,780 downwards.
CCACTCATAAGGAAGACAATCAATAAATAAATCATGCTCCGACTTCATCACATAACGGTTCACCATACGTGCATGCTATGGGAATCACAAACTTTAACACAAATATTCTTTAAATTCACAACTACTCAACTAGCATGACTTTAATATTATCACCTCCATATCTCAAAACAATTATCAAGCTTCAATCTTTTCTTAGTATTCAACACACTCAAAAGAAAGTTTCACAAATCTTGAATAGCAAGCATATTATTATTAAGCAAATTACCATGCTATTAAGAGACTCTCAAAATAATTTAAGTGAAGCATGAGAGATCAATAGTTTCTTTAAAACAAATCCACCACCGTGCTCTAAAAGATCTAAGTGAAGCACATAGAGCAAAATTATAATGCTCAAAAGATATAAGTGAAGTACATAGAGCAAAATTACTTAGCTCAAAAGATATAAGTGAAGCACATAGAGCAAAACTACTTAGCTCAAAAGATATAAGTGAAGCACATAGAGCAAAACTACTTAGCTCAAAAGATATAAGTGAAGCACATAGAGTATTCTATCAAATTTTAATTCATGTATGGCTCTCTCAAAAGATGTGTACAGCAAGGATGATTGTGGCATACTAAGACACAAAGACACAAATAATACAAGACGCTCCAAGCAAAACACATATCATGTTGGTGAATAAAAATATAGCTCCAAGTAAATTACCGATGGAAGTGGACGAAAGAGGGGATGCCTTCCGGGGCATCCCCAAGCTTTGACTTTTTGGTGTCCTTGGATTATCTTGGGGGTGCCATGGGCATCCCCAAGCTTAGGCTCTTGCCACTCCTTGTTCCATAATCCATCAAAAGAATTCACCCAAAACTTGAAAACTTCACAACACAAAACTCAAAATAGAAAACTCGTGAGCTCCGTTAGCGACAGAAAACAAAAGACCACTTCAAGGTACTGTAATGAACTCATTCTTTATTTATATTGGTGTTAAACCTACTGTATTCCAACTTCTCTATGGATTATAAACTATTTTACTAGCCATAGATTCATCAAAGCAAACAACACAGGAAAAACAGAATCTGTCAAAAACAGAACAATCTGTAGTAATCTGTAGCTAGCGCAAGATCTGGAACCCCAAAAATTCTAAAATAAATTGCTGGACGTGAGGAATTTATCTATTAATCATCTGCAAAAAATTAACTAAATAGCACTCTTCAAATAAAAATGACAGCAGTTCTCGTGAGCGCTAAAGTTTCTGTTTTTTATAGCAAGTTCAACAAGACTTTCCCAAAGTCTTCCCAACGGTTCTACTTGGCACAAACACTAATTAAACACAAAAAACACAACCAAAACAGAGGCTAAATAATTTATTTATTACTAAGCAGGAGCAAAAGGCAAGGAATAAAAATAAAATTGGGTTGCCTCCCAACAAGCGCTATCGTTTAACGCCCCTAGCTAGGCATAAAAGCGAGGATAGATCTAGATATTGTCATCTTGATTCTTAATTCTTTTAGCGATGTTATGCTCGAATCCGGGAGGTTCCTTACGTTTCCCTTCATATTCAGAGATCTTGAGATCTAAAGAATCCAACCGCTTATTGCATAGAATAATCAACATATTCATGCGGTGAAGATTTATGCTAACACTCTTAAGAGGTTCATGAGATTTCTGTAAAATCTTAGTTACTTCGCAAATTTTCTCAAAAACTTGCGTTTTCTCTTGGGTATGATGGGGCCCCTTTTGTTGAGGTAAAGTTCCTACTATACCTTCTATAATTTCATGCACGATACTGGGATCAATTTCAATAAAATTGCCTTTGGAAACACAATCCAAAAGTTGTCTATGAGACATATTAAGCCCAACATATAAGTTGCGAAGCAAAATTCTGAAATTTACTTCTAGGGTGCATTTACGATAAGATTCCATTATTCTAAACCAAGCATCCTTTAAGTTTTCTCCTTGCTTTTGTTTGAAGTGGAGGACTTCAAACTCAGGGGACAAAGGAGTAGAAAGAGGACTAGCCATGATGACAAGCAAACAAACTAACACACGAGCAAACAAGAGCAAATGGGCAAAAAAGCAAATAGAGAGGGAGGATAGAGAGAGAGGGGGCGAATAAAATGGCAAGGGTGAAGTGGGGGAGAGGAAAACGAGAGGCAAATGGCAAATAACGTAATGCGAGAGATAGGGATTGTGATGGGTACTTGGTATGTTGACTTTTTGCGTAGACTCCCCGGCAACGGCGTTAGAAATCCTTCTTGCTATGTCTTGAGCTTGCGTTGGTTTTCCCCGAAGAGGAAGGGATGATGCAGCAGAGTAGCATAAGTATTTCCCTCAGTTTTTGAGAACCAAGGTATCAATCGAGTAGGAGGCCACGCTCAAGTCCCTCGTACCTGCACAAAACGATAGCTACTCGCAACCAACGCGATTAGGGGTTGTCAATCCCTTCACGGTCACTTACGAGAGTGAGATCTGATAGATATAATATTTTTGGTATTTTTGGTATAAAGATGCAAAGTAAAAGGTAAAAGCAAAGTAAAAAAGCAAAGCAAGATTAAAGTGATGGAGATTAATATGATGAGAATAGACCCGGGGGCCATAGGTTTCACTAGTGGCTTCTCTCAAGAGCATAAGTATTCTACGGTGGGTGAACAAATTACTGTTGAGCAATTGACAGAATTGAGCATAGTTATGAGAATATCTAGGCATGATCATGTATATAGGCATCACGTCCGTGACAAGTAGATCGAAACGATTCTGCATCTACTACTATTACTCCACTCATCGACCGCTATCCAGCATGCACCTAGAGTATTAAGTTAAAAACAGAGTAATGCCTTAAGTAAGATGACATGATGTAGAGAGATAAATTCATGCAATATGAAATAAACCCCATCTTGTTATCCTCGATAGCAATGATGCAATACGTGCCGTGCTGCCCCTTCTGTCACTGGGAAAGGACACCGCAAGATCGAACCCAAAGCTAAGCACTTCTCCCATGGCAAGAACTACCAATCTAGTTGGCCAAACCAAACGGATAATTCGAAGAGACTTGCAAATATAACCAATCATGCATAAAAGAATTCAGAGAAGATTCAAATATTATTCATAGATAGACTTGATGATAAACCCACAATTCATTGGTCTCAACAAACACACCGTAAAAAGAAGATTACATCGAATAGATCTCCACAAGAGAGGGGGAGAACTTTGTATTGAGATCCAAAAAGGGAGAAGAAGTCATCTAGCTACTAACTATGGACCTAAAGGTCTGAGGTAAACTACTCACACTTCATCGGAGAGGCTATGATGATGTAGAAGCCCTCCGTGATGACGGCCCTCTTCCGGCGGAGCTCTAGAACAGGCCCCAAGATGGGATCTCGTGGATACAGAAAGTTGCGGCGGTGGAATTAGGTTTTTGGCTCCTGTTCTGGTCGTTTGGGGGTACGTGTGTATATATAGGAGGAAGAAGTATGTCGGTGGAGCACCAAGGGGCCCACAAGGCAGGGGGCGCGCCCTAGGGGGGGCGTCCCCACCCTCGTGACCTCCTCTTTGACTCCTTGGAGTAGGGTCCAAGTCTCCTAGATCATGTTCGGTGAGAAAATAACGTTCCCGAAGATTTTATTCCGTTTGGACTCCGTTTGATATTCTGTTTCTCCGAAACACTGAAATAGGCAAAAAACAACAATTCTGGGCTGGGCCTCGGGTTAATAGGTTAGTCCCAAAAATAATATAAAAGTGGAAAATAAAGCCCAATATAGTCCAAAACAATAGATAATATAGCATGGAGCAATCAAAAATTATAGATACGTTGGAGATGTATCAAGCGAGCAAATGGTCTTATCATGAGCGGCATTAAACCCAGATTAGTGCGGTCCTTAAAGGAGTCTAACACGCATTGGGTAAAGGACCTCAACTCCGTACTCTGGGGGCTGCGGACCACGCTGAATCGCACTACCCGATATACACCCTTCTTTATGGTGTACGGCGCAGAGGCAGTTCTGCCCTGCGACATAATCCATGACTCACCTCGAGTGCGCATGTACGAAGAAAGAGAAGCCGAGCTCGATCGGCAGGATAGTCTGGACACCCTGGAGGAGGAGCGCGACGTGGCAAAAGCCCGTTCCGCATTTTATCAGCAACAGGCTCACAGATACCAAAGCAGAGAAGTACGGGCCAAAACTTATAACATTGGTGAGTTAGTTCTACGCCTACCGGAGAAGAAAAAGTCCAAGCACGAGCCCAAATGGGAAGGTCCCTTCATTATTGACCAAGTCCTGACCGGTGGAGCGTACCGTCTGCGGGATGCATCGAATAATCGACTTGAGCCGAACCCATGGAACGCAGCCAGGCTCCGAAGATTCTACGCCTAGCGCCGGACTCTATGTTCGTCTCCTTCCTGTGTCCATTTTTTGCATATACATTATCTGTCTTTTTTCTCTTTCTTTCTTTTATTCTTTATCTAGGCCTTCAAGGGCCAACTTGTGCCTCGCTTGCACATTATAGATGCGCTAACCGCGCTCATTATACCTGGGGGCTTCTTACACAGAAGCTTAATTATCTATCTGGGCTTCACGCCCCGCACATGTGTTATTGATACGTCTCCGTCGTATCTATAATTTTTGATTGTTCCATGCCAATATTATTCAACTTTCATATACTTTTTGGCAACTTTTTATATTATTTTTGGGACTAACATATTGATCCAGTGCCTAGTGCCAGTTCCTGTCTGTTGCACGTTTTTGGTTTCGCAGAATATCCATATCAAACGGAGTCCAAACGGGATAAAAACGGACAGAGCTTATTTTTGGAAAATATGGAAAATTCGGAAGGAAAATCAACACGAACCAGTGCCCGAGGTGGTCACAAGGCAGAGGGGCGCCCCCCCAGGGTGCGCCCCTACCCTCGTGAGCCACCGTAAGGCGGTTGCCGCTCTTCTTTTGCCGCAAGAAAGCTAATATTCGGAAAAAAATCACGGCGAAGGTTTCAGGCCAATCAGAGTTACGGATATCCATATATATATACGAAACGGTGAAACAGAGCTAGAAAAGAATGCCGAAACAGAGAGAGACAGAGAGACAGATCCAATCTCGGAGGGGCTCTCGCCCCTCCCATGCCATGGAGGTGAAGGACCAGAGGGGAAACCCTTCTCCCATCTAGGGAGGAGGTTAAGGAAGAATAGGAAGAAGGGCCCCCCCTCTCCTCCGGTGGCGCCGGAACGCCGCCGTGGCCATCATCATCATCACCGCGATCTCCACCAACACCTCCGCCATCTTCACCAACATCTACATCACCTTCCCCCCTCTATCTACAGCGGTCCACTCTCCTGCAACCCGCTGTACCCTCTACATGAACATGGTGCTTTATGCTTCATATTATTATCCAATGATGTGTTGCCATCCTATGATGTCTGAGTAGATTTTCATTGTCCTATCAGTGGTTGATGAATTGCTATGATTGATTTAATTTGCTTGTGGTTATGTTGTTGTCCTTTGGTGCCCATCATATGAGCGCGCGCATGGATCACACCATAGGGTTAGTTGTATGTTGATAGGACTATGTATTGGAGGGCAAGAGTGACAGAAGCTTCAACCTAGCATAGAAATTGATGCATACGGGATTGAAGGGGGACCAATATATCTTAATGCTATGGTTGGGTTTTACCTTAATGAACATTAGTAGTTGCGGATGCTTGCTAATAGTTCCAATCATAAGTGTAAGAATTCCAAGTAAGGGATGACATGCTAGCAGTGGCCTCTCCCACATAATACTTTCTATCGGTCTAGTAAAGTAGTCAATTGCTTAGGGACAATTTCGGAAATCCTACCACCACTTTTCCACACTCACTATATTTACTTTAGTTGCTTCTTTACCTTAACAGCCCCTAGTTTTATTTTTGTGCTCTTTACTTTCTTGCAAGCCTTTCCGAAAACACCTACAAAGTACTTCTAGTTTCATACTTGTTCTAGGTAAAGCAAACATCAAGCGTGCGTAGAGTTGTATCGGTGGTCGATAGAACTTGAGGGAATATTTGTTCTACCTTTAGCTCCTCATTGGGTTTGACGCTCTTACTTATCGAAAACTGTTGCGATCCCCTATACTTGTGGGTTATCAAGACCTTTTTCTAGCATCGTTGCCGGGGAGCAATAGCGTGGGGTGAATATTCTCGTGTGTGCTTGTTTGCTTTATCACTAAGTAATTTTTATTTGCTGTTCTTAGTTGTTCTCTATCTTTAGTTATGGATATGGAACACGAAATACAAAAAAAATTAGGTGTACTTTCTGCTCATGGAGATGGGGAACCTCCTAAAACCCTCGATGCTGGTTATATGAAAGATATTATGTACTACTTTAATAATCCTGAGAAAACCCCATTCAATTATGTAATGGGAGTAATGTTGGATCAACGTGAATACTTTAGGATTACCGCTTGACACAAAAAGGGAAACTATTATGGGATCAAATTTATATATTGAAGTGGTATACTAGACAACTATGCTCGGAATATGATTATACTTGTTGCTCTAGGATGAATTCTCCACACCTCCCCTTTTCATGCAAATTTAATGATAATGAAACCTTGGCTTCTTATGCTAGAGGTATATATGATTACTATGATGTGGAACAAATAGAAGAATTTGTTGCTTTTATTGGTGCTTATGAAATTGAATCTATGTTTAAAGAGTTTGATGATATTGATGATGCTTGTTATAGATCTAAAAATTTAGCTATCCTCAAATATTGCTATGAGACTTATGAATACAATTATGAAATTAATTCACTAATTAAGAAAGTCTCCGCTGTCCAAGAAGAGACTAATATTTTGCAGGAGTCTATGGAAGAAGAAATTGATGAAACTGTGAACTCACTGGATGAAAAAGATGAGGAGGAGAGCGAAGAACAAAAGGAGGAAGAGCGGATTGATCACCCGTGACCACCTTCTAATGAGAGTAACTCTTCAACTCATACATTTTTTAATTCCCCTTCATGCTTACCGAAGGATGATTGCTATGATGACTGTTATGATCCCTATGATTCTTTTGAAATATCCCTTTTTGATGATGCTTGCTATGCTTATGGCCAAGATGCCAATATGAATTATGCTTATGGAGATGAACTGGCTATAGTTCCTTATGTTAAACATGAAATTGTTGCTATTGCACCCACGCATGATAGTCCTATTATCTTTTTGAATTCTCCCGATTATACTATATTGGAGAAGTTTGCACTTATTAAGGATTATACTGATGGGTTGCCTTTTACCGTTGCACATGATGATTTCGATAAATATAATATGCATGTGCTTGCTGCTCCTACTTGCAATTATTATGAGAGAGGAACTATATCTCCACCTCTCTATGTTTCCAACATGATAAAATTGCAAGAAACTGTTCATACTATGCATTGGCCTTTACTAGGTGTGCATGAATTGTTCTTTTATGACATGTCGATGCATAGGAAGAGAGTTAGACTTCGTCATTACATGATATATGTTACCTTGTGCTCACCACTAAATTACAAATCATTGTTAATTAAAATTGGCTCTGATATACCTTGGGATCCGGGTGGATTCACTACTTGAGCACTATATGCCTAGCTTAATGGCTTTAAAGAAAGCGCTGCCTGGGAGACAACCCGGAAGTTTTAGAGAGTCGTTTATTTCTGTTGAGTGCTTTCATATAGTTTAAAAACAACAAAAATAAAGAGGGGAACCCGAAACTTTTTCAAAAAGGAAAGCGAAAGTGAGAAAGACAAGCACTGTTGAAGTGGGAGAGCTCCTTGAACTTTGTTCATGCTCACGGCAACTTTGTGAATCTTGATTACAGAAACTTTTCAAAAAAATAATTATCCCCTTGTACAATTCCATTGTATTATAAAAATAATGTGCCAAGGTTTGCCTTTAGGATGTTTACGATGCTTGTTGGTTTGTGCGGTGCAGGACAGAAACTTTGGCTGTAGTGCATGAATTTTAATTTTTTACTGGAACGTCAAATGGTTCTGATTCTTTTTGCACTGTCTTTCTGTACAAGTTTTTTATTGTTCCTAATTTTGGCAGAATTTTTCAAGTATCAGAAGTATGGTGAATGTTCAGATTGCTAAAGACTGTTCTGTTTTAGACAGATTCTGTTTTTGATGCATAGTTTGCTTGTTTTGATGAAACTATCAACTTATATCAGTGGATTAAGCCATGAAAAAGTTATACTACAGTAGACACAATGCAAAAACAAAATATGAATTGTTTTGCAACAGTACTTATAGTGGTGATTTGCTTTATTATACTAATGGATCTTACCGAGTTTTCTGTTGAAGTTTTGTGTGGATGAAGTGTTCGATGATCGAGAAGGTCTCGATGTGAGAAGAAGGAAGAGAGGCAAGAGCTCAAGCTTGGGGATGCCCGAGGCACCCCAAGTAAATATTCGAGGAGACTCAAGTGTCTAAGCTTGGGGATGCTGGGGAGGCATCCCCTCTTTCTTCAACAAGTATCGGTATGTTTTCGGATTCGTTTCGTTCATGCGATATGTGCAATCTTGGAGTGTCTTTGCTTTAGTTTTCATGTTTCTTTTTTGCACCATGCTGGTATGAGATAGTCCTTGGTTGATTTGTAGAATGCTCATTGCACTTCACTTATATCTTTTGAGTATGGCTTTATAGAATGCTTCATGTGCTTCACTTATATCATTTGAAGTTTGGATTGCCTGTTTCTCTTCACTTAGACAACCACCATTTGTAGAATGCTCTTTTTCTTCACTTATATTTGTTAGAGCACGGGCATATCTTTTGTAGAAAGAATTAAACTCTCTTGCTTCACTTATATCTATTTAGAGAGATGACATGAATTGGTCATTCACATGGTTAGTCATAAAATCCTACATAAAACTTGTAGATCACTGAATATGATATGTCTGATTCCTTGCAATAGTTTTGCGATACGAAGATGGTGATATTAGAGTCATGCTAGTGGGTAGTTGTGGATTAGTAGAAATACTTGTGTTGAGGTTTGTGATTCCCGTAGCATGCACGCATGGTGAACCGTCATGTAACGAAGTCGGAGCATGATTTATTTATTGATTGTCTTCCTTATGAGTGGTGGTCGGGGACGAGCGATGGTCTTTTCCTACCAATCTATCCCCCTAGGATCATGTGCGTAGTACTTTGTTTCGATAACTAATAGATTTTTTCAATAAGTATGTGAGTTCTTTATGACTAATGTTGAGTCCATGGATTATACGCACTCTCACCCTTCCACCATTGCTAGCCTCTCTAGTACTGTGCAACTTTCGCCGGTACCATAAACCCACCATATACCTTCCTCAAAATAGCCACTATAGCTACCTATCATGGCATTTCCCTTGCCATTCCGAGATATATTGCCATGCAACTTTTATCATCATCATATACATGACTTGAGCATTCGTTGTCATATTGCTTTGCATGATCGTAAGATAGCTAGCATGATGTTTTCATGGCTTGTCCGTTTTTTGATGTCATTGCTACGCTAGATCATTGCACATCCCGGTACACCGCCGGAGGTATTCATATAGAGTCATATCTTTGTTCTAGATATCGAGTTGTAATATCGAGTTGTAAGTAAATAAAAGTGTGATGATCATCATTATTAGAGCATTGCCCCAGTGAGGAAAGGATGATGGAGACAATGATTCCCCCATAAGTCGGGATGAGCCTCCGGACTTTACAAAAAATAAAAGAGGCCAAAGAAGCCCAAATAAAAAAAAGCAGGCCAAAGAAGCCCACCAAAATTTTTTTAATAAAAAAAATGAGAGAAAAAGAGAGAAGGGGCACTGCTACTATCCTTTTTCCACACTTGTGCTTCAAAGTAGCACCATGTTCTTCATATAGAGAGTCTCTTGAGTTATCACTTTCATATACTAGTGGGAATTTTCATTATAGAACTTGGCTTGTATATTCCGATGATGGGCTTCCTCAAATGCCCGAGGTCTTCATGAGTAAGCAAGTTGGATGCACACTCACTTAGTTTCAGTTAGAGCTTTCATAGACTTATAGCTCTAGTGCATCCGTTGCATGGCAATCCCTACTCACTCACATTGATATCTATTGATGGGCATCTCCATAGCCCGTTGATACGCCTAGTTGATGTGAGACTATCTTCTCCTTTTTGTCTCCTCCACCATCATATTCTATTCCACCTATAGTGCTATGTCCATGGCTCACGCTCATGTATTGCGTGAACGTTGAAAAGGTTTGAGAACGTCAAAGTATGAAACAATTGCTTGGCTTGTCATCAGGGTTGTGCATGATTTGAATATTTTGTGTGGTGAAGATGGAGCATAGACAGACTATATGATTTTGTAGGGATAACTTTCTTTGGCCATGTTATTTTTAAAATACATGATTGCTTTATTAGTATGCTTGAAGTATTATTGTCTTAATGTCAAAGGATAGACTATTGCTTTGAATCACTCGTGTCTTAATATTCATGCCATGATTAGACATATGACCAAGATTATGCTAGGTAGCATTCCACATCAAAAATTAATTTTTTTATCATTTACCTACTCCAGGACGAGCAGGAATTAAGCTTGGGGATGCTGATACGTCTCCGTCGTATCTATAATTTTTGATTGTTCATGCCAATATTATTCAATTTTCATATACTTTTTGGCAACTTTTTATATTATTTTTGGGACTAACATATTGATCCAGTGCCCAGTGCCAGTTCTTGTCTGTTGCATGTTTTTGGTTTCGCAGAATATCCATATCAAACGGAGTCTAAACGGGATAAAAACGGACGGAGCTTATTTTTGGAAAATATGGAAAATTCGGAAGGAAAATCAACGCGAACCAGTGCCCGTGGTGGTCACGAGCATCGGCGGCGCCAGGGGTATTCACGTGTATTCATATGAATACCCAAGATTTGGCCCAAAAAAATTAATACATGTCTTATTTAGCAGCCCACAGCCCATAGAGGATACCGGCTACGCTCATCTGTTCACTCGATCCAGCCCCCACTCGGTCGTTCCCCAAGTCCCCAACCTAACCTAGCGACTGCGGCCAGCGGCGGCGAGTAGCGGCCAGCGCCCAGCGGCGGCAGCGGCGGCGAGTAGCGGTCAACGGCGGCGGTCAACGGCGGTAGCCAGTACTGACTGCAGGCAGTGGCAAGCAGAGCCGCTGAACAGGCGACCAGCGGCAGGCCGGCAGCGGACCAGGTTCTATTCTCCTCTTCTCCTAGTTCTAACTTCCTAATTCCTATGGGCTCATGCGGAAGTGCCTGGTCAAATTGAAGCAGCGCCTGGAGCATCACGGAGCGAGCTAGTGCTGGATTTGTCCTAGTTCCTAATTCCTAGGTCCTAGTCAAATCACATGATCCTAATTCCTAATTCCTAGTTCTATTATCTGTAGGTGGATTTGTAGTGCAGTCAAATTGGACAAATTGTTGCTAGTGCTGGATTTGAATGCAACGAGCTACTGCCTAAGGTGGGTATTCCGGGTTAAAGTTTTGGGGACAAATTGCTGCTTGTGTTGCTGTCAAATATGCACATCACTCTGCTACTGCCTACTCAGTGCGCGAAAATATTATTGGTTGAATAATTCGGTACAACTCCTCTGCCGTTCATGATGCTGTAGAATGATTTTTTTGTGTCAGGACAGATTGCTTGTGCTGTAGAATGCATTCATATTCATTTGTTTAGAACGATCCGAACACTAGCTTGCTACACGACCAACTTAGTAGATTACTAGATTGCTGAAGTATTTTTTTTCTAATCTTGTATCACAGATGAAGAAGAAGGGTGTTAGTATTGTTGCATTGTGGGAATGAGCTATGTGAAGAATAAGCTAAGGAACAAAATGGGTGATGAATATTTGAACAGTTGTTTGGTTACATTTGTTGAGAGAGACTTTTTCGATCAAGTGAAGGATGAAGATGTCATCAATCTGTTCCAAAAAGGCGATCGCAAAGTTATATTGTAAGAAGGGTATCATCACTTTATTAATCAAAAGGTACTTATGTATTCATGTTGTTATGGTGTGATACATTGAAATATTGTTATTGCCGTTATGCTAGTGTTGTTTTGTTCATATATTGCTAGTGTTGTGTTGTTTCGTTCATATACTACATTTGGAGCCAAAAATAATTTGGATGAATACCCACCCTTCATTTCCTGGCGCCGCCACTGGTCACGAGGCAGGGGGCGCCCCCCCTAGGGCGCGCTCCCTACCCTCGTGAGCCCACCGTAAGGCGGTTGATGCTCTTCTTTTGCCGCAAGAAAGCTAATATTCGGAAAAAAATCACGGCGAAGGTTTCAGGCCAATCGGAGTTACGGATCTCCATATATATATGAAACGGTGAAACAGAGCCAGAAGAGAACGCAGAAACAGAGAGAGACAGAGAGACAGATCCAATCTCTGAGGGGCTCTCGCCACTCCTGTCGTGGTTTTGTCACGGCAAATGTCCTAGAGAAAGGACTTAGTCGTGGAGCCATCGCGACGGGTTAGCTTGAAGGGGTTAAAGCAGACACAGGGACGCAAGAGAGTTTATACTAATTTGGCTCCTTCGATGAAGGTAAAAGCCTACGTCTAGTTGTGATGGAATTGATGGGGTTTCGATGACCAGGGAGCAAACAAGCTTCGCCTATCTCTCGAGTTGTTGTCTGTTGTCCTTGAACCGCCGCCGGGTCGTCCCCTTATATACACGGGTGACGCCCGTCGGTTCACAGAGTCCCAATACCGGCTCATAGATGTGTCCGGTTTGGTCTCTACTTATTCCTAACTTACAATACAAGTTAAATACCAACGCCGGTTTACGGCTACAGGCCTTGAACCGACTATGGGCCTTGAGCCCTCATCTGCCTTCTTGGGCTTTAACATACTTAACTACTAACGAAGTTAACCCGGCCCAGATAGGCCGGTTTATGCCCAGTAGTGATATCCCCAACATTAGGCCCTAGATTGATTTGAACATGTTCATGTCAATCCTTTAGCAAAAATCTTCATCTTCAATATCTTCTTGTAGTTTGTTGAACCGCCGTGATGTCATCTTCTCTGGTCGTTGTAGACCGGCGTGACGTCACCTGTTATAAAGGACCTTAATAGTTCTGCGGCAATTAAGGCGACGTCTTTGTTTCCAAACCCACGGTCCCTTGATTTTCGCGCCTGACTCCTGTCCCTTGCCTTATAAATAGGACCGAAGGGTCATTTCTTTTTCCCCTCCGTGCCCTTGTGCTTCGTCTTCCTCGCGTCACCCAGCTTCGGAGCTCCACCGCCACCGTCAACCTCTGCATCAAACTTGGCCGCTGCATCAACCTGGGCGCACCAGAGCACCGCGGCAACCTTCCGCATCTTTCTCATCTCCAGTAAGTCTTCTGTTCTTTTCAACACAGATCTGCTCTAGGGTTTCATGTTCTTCTAGTGTTCATCGCCTGTTTCGTGTTCATACGATAACTCCTAGATGCATCTGTGAATCCTTACTCTGTGTAGCGGTAGTTTTTAGCATCCGCCTTCAGTTTCATGCCTCAAGACCATAGATCTATATGTATCTCTGCCCATTGATTCAGTACTGTTCTTTTTTGAACCTTGAATATTTTCCTTATTTTCTGAACTTGCTTCAGATCCATCGCTGTAGAGAAGTCTTATGAAATCTGTTTCTGTAAACTTACTCATCTGCTTCAATGTTTAGACCAGGCGGTTTAACTTTGTAGAAAAAAATTCCAAACCGGTATATACCATTAGTCCCCTTGTTGAACCGCCAGATGTTGTTGCTTCATAAAACTCTGGTTTAGATAGATCTGTCTCCGGTTTAACATTGCACATACCAATGTACCTTAATCAATGCATTTTTGAACCGGGATCACCTACCTTGTAGATTTCATCATGGCCAAGCAAGTATATGAGTGCAACTGGGTTCCTTCTCGCGTCACAGAGGCTCAACTGAACGATTTAGTCCTGATCGGCGCCTTAGGCAGCAAAGATACCATCCATTGGAGGGATCCTGGCAAAGAATGCCCTCCCACACCTCAAGAAGGAGAGGGCGGCGTTTTCGTAGATCACTTAGCCCGGGGCTTTAAGCCGCCCAGTTCTAAATTTTACCGGGACGTTTTAGCCGATTTTAAACTCCACCCACAAGACATTGGTCCCAACTCTGTTACAAACATGTGTCACTTCCAAGTGCTCTGTGAGGCGTTCTTTCAAGAGGAACCCACAGTGGAGTTGTTCAGAGACTGTTTCCATCTAAACCGCCGTACTGAGTTTTCTGATGGTTCCAATACGGAATTGGGTGGCGTGGCGATTCAGAAAAGGAAAGAGGTCACATACCCTCATGCCAAGCTGCATAGCCACCCCAAAGAGTGGAATCAAACATGGTTCTATTGCAAAGACACCTCCCCTGCTGGTGAAAATCCTTTGCCTGGCTTTTATCCAGAGCGGCTTAGCAATACACACCCCTTTTCGCAAAGGTTGACTGCCAAAGAGAGAAGCAAATACGCTCCTCCACTATCCAAACTCATAGCCTTTATGGCCAATGGTTTAACATGGGTTGATCTCGCTCGCTGTTGGATATCATGGAGCATACTACCCCTTAGTCAGCGCTCCGGTTTGATGTGCGAGTATACTGGCAGTGTTGATGACCCACTGCGACATGCCAACATCCAGCTCACCGACGAAGAAATCACAGAGGCTGTGAATAAGATGCTGAATGAACCGGAACACATCTGTGCTAAAACCGACCTGCTTCCCTTCTGTGCCACCAACAAACCGCCAGCTGTAAGAGTTTGATTTTTCTTTTTGCTGAATCTGTTATTGATATATCTGGTCATTGTTTAATATCAGTGTCTATGTAACCAGGGCAATGATCCGTTTTGGAGCAAGAAACTGCCGCAGGAGAAACCAGAAAAACCAGACAAACCGGAAAGAGCAACCCGGCAAAAGACTAAAGCTGTGAAGAAGACTGCCCACAGGAAAAGAACCACTGCATCCTCTAATCCGGCCCCTGATGATGATGTGGATAATCCGGACCTTGAGGTAGGGCTTGACTCACTTGGCTTATTTTTCATGCGTCTTATTGATGATGATATTTGTCAGGATGATGCCGAAGCCAGCCATGTTGATGCTGCAGAGGTAATTATTCTCTCTTCTGATTCAGAACCTTTGCCTTCACTAAAAATCCGTCAGGCAAACCGGAAAGTACAATTTTCTCATCCTCTTGCTTATTTGGATCCCAAATTTCTTATGAAGACCCAATAGCACGAAGCTCGTCGCACAACCCGGCACAGCGGCCAGGTAGTTACCTCTGCCGGTTTACCGAACAGTCCGGTTCGGAAACGCCGTTCAGAGGTCTCTAATTTGCTTGTCAGTGCTTGTCCTAAAGCGGGCTGCTTTCGTCAACCTCTTAATCCATCTGACTCCAATTACCAGGTTACTTCCCACTCATCCTCTGGCGAGTCATCGGCTACTCAGCTGCCACCGCTCAAAATGGTGCTTGGGTAAGTTATACTTATCATAATATTTGCAGTACATCACCTTGGAACATATGATGTATTTGATTTTGTTATTCCTTTCAGGGCCAAGCCTAGGCCAAGCAAGAAGGCTCGCCTGGACAAAGCGGCCGAAGAGGATGCCATCCTTGAACCGGGCAAAACACCGGATCTTGAAGCGGCTATTCCTGAGGATATACCCAATGATCCACCGCAGCAAGACGACGATCTTATTGCTGAAGAGAGACCTGTTGATACCTCAAGTCCTGTCAATCAGCCCACAAGCTCCATCCGGATTGAGAAATCCACCGGTCCGACAAAGCCTACTGACAAGCCAACAGCCCCAGTGCAAACCGGCAATGCCAAGGATGATGAGGTTGTCATTACTGGCATTGGCCATACAGAGCCAAGCAATCCTGTCGCTTTGTCCAAACATACTGCCAAGGAAGAATTTGCTGCCTTTGGCAAAGGCAAGTGGAATGCTAATCTAGCGACTTACGTTGCTCTGAACGCCCAAGATATCCATTCCGAATACCTGAATCGGTTGTATACCAGTCGTGACTATGAAGCCGGTCTGGTTAACATGATGAAAGATAAATATGATGTAACTTCCATATGCTCTTTCCTGCTTGTATATTTAAATTCTTGTTAATGCTCCTAGCCCCCGAGGGCCGGTTTGTAATCTTCTTTCAAACCGGGACTTACTAATATAAATCTTTAATGCTTTGAAATTCGCTGATGTAGTCCCCAAGGGCCGTTTCAACTTAGCGTAGTTAAACCGGGATTTTAAGTAATTGAGATCCCTGCATCAGAATATATACGAGCAAATAGCCATTAGCCCCCAAGTGCCAAGTTGAATACTTGTATTGATCTTGGGACTTTGTAAGCAATTGAAAAGATGAAGATCGAATATGCATTAGCCCCCAAGTGCCAAGTGCATAACTTGTTATGTGGTTGGTACTTCAATCCTTGTACCATTTTGCTTAATCATATAACTGTCTGCATGTAGGCTGAGCTGAAGACGAAAGAAAGCCAAGCCGCCGATCTCCAAGAAAATCTGAAATCCCAACAAGCTGAAACCTCCAAAGCAAAAGAGGAATTAACCAGCGCTTTAAGCGCCATGGAACATCTTAAGGAGAGCTTCAAGAAGAAGCGGGCAGATTGGGCCACTGAAAAATCCGCTTTAATCAAACGAGCAGAAGATGCCGAGGCTGCACTAAAACCGATGGTGGATGAACTGACCAGCATAAAGCGGCATGTGCATGCCATGACCACTGCTATCTTTGGTAAGCCGGTTTGACTTCTGAATTGATTCCGCCGTCTTACAGAGTTGCCAGTTTGTTAACCCTTTATGATATTTAAGGGACATGCATTGGTCACTTGGGGTCAGATGTGCGGAAGAAATTGAAAGCCGCCTATACGTTGATCGAACAACTGTACACTGGTGCACAGCGTATCATCTATACTGCATCCCACAACAAACCGGCACCCACTTTGATTCAGGAAACTCTGATGAAACTGTTGGTGCTTCCTGCCCGGGTTGAAGAGCTGAAGAAATATGCTACTCAAACCGGTGCGATCAATGCCTTAATCCGGGCAAAAGCTTGGGTGCCGGATTTTGACCCTATTGAAGCAGCTCAGGGCTATCCCAGCTTGAAGGAAGATGGTTCAGAGTTTAGTGAAGCGGATCTGCGAGCAATAAACCGGGAGGTGCGTCCGCTAGCTTGTCAATTGGCTGAAGAAGCAGACTTGTCTCATTATCAAGCCCAATATGACAATCAAAACAAGCGAGTAGCTGCACCAATTCATGAAGAAGAAAATCTTATCCCTCCAATCCGTAAGCATACTTACGCTCCCGATATTGACCCGTTGTTGCTGATCCATGATGAAGTTGTCTTTCAAGCATTAATGGGAATCGACTGGACAACTGTTGATTTCCAGCCGCTGGGTAGAGAAACTGAAGCTAAAGCGGCGCGGGATGACCCACAACCATCAGGCCGGGCTGGTGACCAAGCTTGAACCGGAAGCTGGTTTAAAACTACTTCTCCCTTACGAAAAACAATGATCTTATTGTGGGCACCATGTTGCCTTGTAATAGGCTAGCTGATACTTTTGATGCTGATATGCCTTCGTGCATAATTACTGCAACTTGCTCTTCCTTTGGGTGATGAACTTTCCAAAGTACTTTCTGTAATAAAAATCTTAAAGTGCCACCGCGGTTGTACCGTCAGGCGGAATATGATGTCTGCATACATGAAATCAAAACATCCGATTTTTTTTTAAGTATATGACCAAATTTTGAGATACATAATACCTGCCGTCGTTTGGACGTGAAGTTGGCTTGGCCAATCTTGAAGTGGAGTTTTATAAACCCACACTATTGGAGGACATAGCAGCTCCTGTATATATATGATGCCGGTTTACCATGTAAACCGTGCCGGGTTATAATAAACACCGTGTTACTCCGTAATAGGATGTCAACAAAAAATCAAACCGAGCAAATAGTCTCCGGATTAAAATGGACCGTGTTCCGTCAATTGACAGTTTGAACCGGCTTTAAAACTTTGTCGGTTTAAAAAACGCAATAAAAAGAAAGAAATATCTTTCAAAGAAAAATGTGAAGCAAAGGCAATGACAAAACCGTTTGCAAAAAGAGGCTTATTTGAGCTGATCAGATGGCGTTATCATGGTCGGACACGACCAAGCTCCCGATAGGTATAGCTATGGTTCAAGTCAGCCAGGTCCCCAAATGAAACCGTGGCATTTATGCCGATCAAGTGGCATGGCAATGGTTCGGGTTCGACCAAGCCCCCAAGTGATTCTATGGCCTTAGGCCGATCAAGAGTCATGACTGGTTCAGACGTGACCAAGTCCCCAAGTGATCTGGTGGCTCTCGCCTATCAAGAGGTATTGCATTGGTTCGGACACGACCAAGCCCCCAAGTGATATAACATGATGCTTTTGAAAAGCTAACTCAAGGGGTAAACCGGAGGTCGCTTTAGAACAACTCCGTGTAACCACAAATGATGTAAAAGAACAGATACCCTGCTTTAGCTGAGGTTCCGGTTTATTATATTTAATCATAATATATACATCATCGTAATATATACATAGGTAGAGCCAATGGCTCAGGTATAGTAAGGCCGAAGATGAGCTATGTTCCACGGCCTGTTGGTCTCCTCCTCTGATGTACGTGAGTTTTTATGCTCTCGAATATCGATCAGATAGTATGACCCGTTGTGCTGATTCTTGCTGACCATGAAAGGCCCCTCCCAAGGTGGGGATAGCTTATGCATATCAGTCTGATCTTGGATGAGCCGAAGCACCAAATCTCCTTCCTGAAAGGTTCTGGTTCTGACTCGGCGACTGTGATAACGACGAAGATCCTGTTGGTAAATCGCCGATCGGGCGGCTGCTATGTCACGCTCTTCATCTAATTGGTCCAAAGCATCTTGCCGTGCTGTCTCATTGTCCGCTTCAACATAAGCCGTCACACGAGGTGAATCATGATGGATATCACTGGGGAGAACCGCCTCTGCTCCGTAAACCATGAAGAACAGTGTGTATCCTGTTGATCTGTTGGGTGTGGTATTGATGCTCCATAACACAGATGGTAATTCTTCTACCCAACAACCCGGCGTTCTCTGCAAAGGAACCATGAGCCGGGGCTTGATGCCTCTCAAGATCTCTTGATTAGCCCTTTCTGCTTGACCATTGGACTGTGGGTGTGCCACTGATGAAACGTCAAGCCGGATGTGCTCCCGTTCGCATAACTCCTTCATGGCACCCTTGGACAATTTGGTACCATTATCTGTGATGATACCGTGTGGAAAGCCAAAACGGAAAATCACTTTTTTGATAAACTGAACCGCCGTGGCCGCATCACACTTGCTAACCGGTTCTGCCTCTACCCACTTTGTGAACTTGTCAACCGCCACCAGGAGGTGGGTCTTCTTATCTTTGGACCTTATGAAAGGCCCAACCATATCCAGCCCCCAAGTCGCAAACGGCCAAGTAATTGGAATCATTCTCAATTCTTGATCCGGCACATGAGCACGTCTTGAAAACTTTTGGCAACCGTCACATCGTCTGACCAGATCCTCCGCATCAGCATGAGCAGTTAACCAATAGAAGCCATGGCGAAACGCTTTAGCTACCAAAGATTTTGAACCAGCATGGTGACCACAATCTCCTTCGTGGATCTCACGCAAAATTTCACGGCCTTCTTCAGGAGACACACAATGTTGAAACGCCCCTAATATACTGCAATGATGCAACTCGCCATTGACAATAGTCATGGACTTGGACCGCCGGACTATCTGTCGGGCTAGAATCTCATCCTCTGGTAACTCGCCCCGGTTCATGTACGCCAGGTAAGGAAGCGTCCAATCCGGAATGACATGAAGAGCTGCCACCAATTGAGCCTCCGGATCAGGAATAGCCAAATCTGCTTCACCAAGGAGCTTGACCGACGGGTTGTGCAGCACATCCAAAAAAACATTGGGCGGGACCAGTTTGCGCTGAGAGCCCAGCCGGCTTAAAGCGTCTGCCGCTTCATTCTTCCGTCGGTCCACGTGGTCCACCAGTTAGCCTTTAAAATGACCTGCAACAATATCCACCTCATGACGATATGCTGCCATGAGTGGGTCCTTGGAGTCCCAAGTGTCAGACACTTGTTGAGCCACGAGGTCCGAGTCACCGAAGCACTTAACTCGACTTAGGTTCATCTCCTTAGCCATCCGAAGACCATGGAGCAAGGCTTCATACTCAGCTGCATTGTTAGTACAAGGAAACATTAAGCGGAGAACGTAACAAAACTTATCACCTCGTGGGGAAGTTAATATGACTCCGGGCCCCGAGCCTTCCAATTGCCTGGATCCGTCAAAATGGATGATCCAATATGTGTGATCTGGATTTTCCTCAGGTGCTTGCATTTTCGTCCAATCATTGATGAAATCAAACAGTGCTTGAGACTTCACCACCGTCTGAGGCACATACTTCAATCCGTGCGGCCCAAGCTCTATAGCCCACTTGGCAATCCGGCCAGTCGCTTCCCGGTTCAGGATGATATCCCCCAAAGGAGCAGAACTGACCACCGTAATTGGCTGCCCTTGGAAGTATTGCTTAAGATTGCGGCTTGCCATAAATACACCAGCTTCTGCCAATGCGGATACCTTTGCTTGGAATCAATGAGTACCTCGCTGATATAATAGACCGGATGTTGAACTGGATGCTCCTTACCTGCCTCCTTTCGCTCCACCACAATAGCCACGCTGACCGCACGATCATTAGCAGCAACATATAGCAGTAACGGCTCCTTGTCAATAGGAGCGGCGAGCACAGGCGGATTGGCCAATTGCCGCTTTAAGTCCTCAAATGCTTCATCAGCAGCAGAACTCCAGACGAACTGATCCGTCTTCTTCAACATATGATACAAAGGGATTGCCTTCTCACCAAGGCGGCTGATAAACCGGCTTAACGCGGCAATCCGGCCTGCCAGGCATTGAACATCATTGATACACTTCGGTTTAGCCAGGGAGGTGATGGCTGTGATCTTCTCCGGATTAGCCTCAATTCCCCTGTTGGACACCAGAAAACCCAATAACTTGCCCGCCGGTACACCAAAGACACACTTGTCCGGATTAAGCATCATCTTGTACGTCCTTAGGTTATCAAAGGTTTCCTTCAAATCGTCAACCAGAGTCTCCTTCTCCCTGGACTTAACCACGATATCATCCACGTAAGCATGTACATTATGGCCAATCTGCTTGTGAAGACAATTTTGTACACACCATTGATAAGTTGCCTGGGCACTTTCGAGCCCAAAGGGCATAGACACATAGCAGAAGGCTCCAAAGGGAGTTATGAATGTTGTCTTCTCCTGGTCCTTAACTGCCATTTTGATCTGATGATAGCCAGAATATGCATCCAAAAAACTTAAACGCTCACAACCCGCCATAGCATCAATGATTTGATCAATATGGGGGAGGGCAAAAGGATCTGCTGGGCAAGCCTTATTAAGATCTGTGTAATCCACACACATGCGCCAGGTGCCGTTTTTCTTAAGGACTAGCACCGGATTGGCAAGCCACTCAGGGTGAAAAACTTCAACAATAAAACCAGCTGCTAAGAGCCTGGCTACCTCTTCTCCAATCGCCTTGCGTCTTTCTTCGTTAAACCGGCGGAGGAACTGTTTCACCGGTTTGTATTTAGGATCCACATTAAGGGTGTGCTCAGCGAGTTGCCTCGGTACACCTGGCATGTCAGAGGGCTTCCATGCAAAAATGTCCCGATTCTCACGGATGAACTCGATGAGCACGCTTTCCTATTTCGGATCCAAGTTGGCACTGATGCTGAACTGCTTGGACGAATCGCCAGGTACAAAGTCAACAAGCTTAGTTTCTGCTGCCGATTTGAACTTCAGGGCCGGATCATGCTCCGTAGTTGGCTTTTTTAATGGAGTCATGTCCGCCGGATCAACACTGTCCTTATAATACTTCAGCTCCTCGGTGGCACAAACCGACTCTGCGTAAGCCGCATCTCCTTCCTCGCACTCCAAAGCGATTTTATGGCTTCCGTGAACCGTTATTGTCCCCTTGTAACCCGGCATCTTGAGCTGCAAATACACATAATAGGGTCGTGCCATAAACTTGGCGTAGGTCGGTCGCCCAAACAGGGCGTGATATGGACTTTGGATTTTCACCACTTCAAACGTCAATGTCTCCGACCTAGAATCATGATCATCTCCAAAGGCCACTTCCAGAGCTATCTTACCAACAGGATATGCTGACTTGCCAGGTACTACACCGTGGAACACCGTATTAGATGGTTTGAGATTTTTATCTGTTAGTCCCATACGACGGAAGGTCTCATAGTATAAGATATTAATGTTGCTCCCTCCATCCATGAGCACTTTGGTGAACTTGTAACCTCCCACCTGAGGCGCCACCACCAGAGCCAACTGACCCGGATTATCAACCTGGGGAGGGTGATCCTCTCTGCTCCATATGATTGGCTGTTCAGACCAGCGTAGATAACGGGGCACGGCCGGTTCAACAGAGTTGACTGCCCGCCTCTAAACCTTCCGGTCTCGCTTGTCCAAGCTAGTGGTAAAGACATGGTACTGCCCACTATTCAATTGCTTTGGGTTGCTCTGGTAACCTGACTGTTGCTGCTGCTGGTTGTAACCACCCTGGTTGTTCTGATTATTTTGACTGTTATGTCCGCCCGAATTACTGTTAAATCCTGAACCGGAATTTCCTCCACCGTAACCCGGCCCGGATCCTGAGCCACCGCCGGAGCCGTGATCATACCGGAAAGCATTAGAATTCTTGAACTCCTGCATAATGAAGCAATCCTTCCAAAGGTGGTTTGCTGGCACCTCCTTCATCCCATGTCTTGGACAGGGCTGGCTCAGTAGATAATTTAGGCGGTCCGGGTTAGGGTTGGGTGCCCCACTGCGATTTTTCGGTTTACCCTTGCGTCGCTGGCCATTGTCCTGCGCGTTGGTATTAGCCACAAAGTCCATGTTACCATCCGCTTTACGCTTGCCTCCACCACCATTGCCTGCCCAGTGATGTTGCTGACCTTTGGAGTTGTTGTTCCTCTTTCCCTTCCCTACCTTGTCATCATCAGATTTGGGATCCTTGGTACTATCAGAATTAGCATACTTTACCAAAGCAGCCATGAGGGTCCTCATGTCAGTGCAATGGCGCTTCATCCGTCCCAACTTCAGCTTTAGGGGCCCAAACCGGCAGTTGCCTTCTAGGGTTAAGACTGCGGTGTCAGCATTGATGCGATCTGATGAATGCAACACTTGTGAGACCCGACGCATCCAATGAGTTGTCGATTCTCCTTCCTCCTGGACACAGGCAGCTAAGTCTACTATCGACATGGGCTACTTACATGTATCCTTGAAATTATTGATAAACCGGGCTCGTAATTGGTCCCATGAACTGATAGAATTGGCCGGTAAGCTTTTTAACCAAGTGCGGGCCGTTCCTTCAAGCATCATGGTGAAGTATTTCGCACATGCCGCATCATCCACATCCAGCATCTCCATGGCCATCTCATAGCTCTCCACCCATGTCTCTGGGGGTTGATCCGCTGTGTAATTTGGTACCTTGCGCGGACCCTTGAAATCCTTGGGCAGGCGCACATTGCGTAAAGCGGGGACAAGGCAAGGCACCCCCAAAGAGCTAGAAGTAACACCGGGTTCGACCGAAATAGTTGGACGAACCGGCGTAAGCTGCCGAGCCTGATATTGTGCGGCTAACTCGGCCTCCCTGCGTGCTCGGGCCCGGTCCACCACTTCCTGAGCGTTATCAGCACCACCCGTCGGGTTGTTGCCATGGGGTGCTCCATGTCGTTCATTACTTGATACTGCCAGTTCCTCCATACGCCTGCTATAGCTCCGGCTTGGGCGAGGGTTCGAGTGGATCTGGTCGCGGCTGTCCGAGTATGCTTCCTGTTGGTCCAAAGCTGTCCTAAGAAGCTCCTTGACCTGTCGCGTCTCTATCGCCTACGGTGAGTCACCTTCAATTGGAATGGCCTCCAGCCGTGCAGCAGCGGCGACGAGATTGTCCATTGGGTTGGAGTAGTGACCCGGAGGTGTTGAAACAACCTGAGGTATAACGGTGTTTTGACGAGGCGGATCCATCTGACGAGGCTGAACCGGCGCATCGGTCCCAGGAGCTTCCGCCCGGTTTCCCTCCAGCGGATTACTGGTTCCTGCTCCCGGGGTGTTGAAAAGGTCTCTGGCCTCAAAAACCGGAGGCAAACGGGATCGGTATTTCCTCCTCATGACTTCATGCGACGCGTTCTGGTCCAACATGAGCCTATAGGCTTGTGCGTCTAGAGCGGCCCGCTCTGTGGCCATCCTGGTATCCTCAGCTGCCAAGTCCGCCTTGGCATGGGTGATCTGCTCCCTTACCTTTGCAATCTCCGTGTTGTGGACATCCTGATCCACCTGATTAGCTTCCGCCATAAGCACAGCCAATGCATCAAATAGCTCTGATAGAACTTGAGCCGGCGGGCGCACAGGGCCTCCTGCCCCGGCAGCCGTCGCCGCTGCTGAACCGGAGGTTGTTGCCGCAGCGGTCGAAGAATGAAGTGTTGCTTGTGTGCTGGCCATGAATATTCCAACTCGGTTGGGCAAATCAGAGGGGTCCGGAATACTGTCGCCGTCGGAACAGCCCCCAATCCAGCCATCTTGTAGCTGATATAGAGATTCGGTTTCTCCGGTTGATGACTCATCGCTGGAGTAAATGACGGTATCGCCGCCAGATCCCGATCCATCCTCATGACCTCCTCCATGGATGACTCCCTCGAAGGCACGCTTCATGGCCGGTTTAACCCGGGCAGATCACGCACGCTGAGCCGTTTCGACGAGGTCCGTGCAGATATCCGGCTCAGGGCCCAGTTCTCCGATCTTGCCGATGAAAACGTGTATGCCACCAAAGGGGACCCGGTACCCGTACTCAACTGAGCCGGCCTCGGGGCCCCAGCCTGCATCGTCGATGTAAAGCTTGCTGCGATGACTCTTAGTCATCCGGCCTACGGCGTAGCCCTCGAGTCCTTCAAAGCGGCCCTCCAAGAACTTGAAACCATCATACGATAGCCCCACGGTGGGCGCCAACTGTCGTGGTTTTGTCACGGCAGATGTCCTAGAGAAAGGACTTAGTCATGGAGCCATCGCGACGGGTTAGCTTGAAGGGGTTAAAATGGACACAGGGACGCAAGAGAGTTTATACTAGTTTGGTCCCTTCGATGAAGGTAAAAGCCTATGTCTAGTTGTGATGGAATTGATGGGGTTTCGATGACCAGGGAGAAAACAAGCTTCGCCTATGTCTCGAGTTGTTGTCTGTTGTCCTTGAACTGTCGCCGGGTCATCCCCTTATATACACGGGTGACGCCCGTCGGTTCACAGAGTCCCAATACCGGCTCATAGATGTGTCCGGTTTGGTCTCTACTTATTCCTAACTTACAATACAAGTTAAATACCAACGCTGGTTTACGGCTACAGGCCTTGAACCGACTATGGGCCTTGAGCCCTCATCTGCCTTCTTGGGCTTTAACATACTTAACTACTAACGAAGTTAACCCGGCCCAGATAGGCCGGTTTACGCCCAGTAGTGATATCCCCAACACCTCCCATGCCATGGAGGCCAAGGACCAGAGGGGAAACCCTTCTCCCATCTAGGAAGGAGGTTAAGGAAGAAGAGGAAGAAGGGCCCCCCTCTCCCCTCTCCTCCGGTGGTGCCGGAACTCCGCCGTGGCCATCATCATCATCACCGCGATCTCCACCAACACCTCCGCCATCTTCACCAACATCTCCATCACCTTCCCCCCTCTATCTACAGCGGTCCACTCTCCCGCAACCCACTGTACCCTCTACTTGAACATGGTGCTTTATGCTTCATATTATTATCCAATGATGTGTTGCCATCCTATGATGTCTGAGTAGATTTTCGTTGTCCTATCGGTGGTTGATGAATTGCTATGATTGATTTAATTTGCTTGTGGTTATGTTGCTGTCCTTTGGTGCCCATCATATGAGCGCACGCGTGGATCACACCATAGGGTTAGTTGTATGTTGATAGGACTATGTATTGGAGGGCAAGACTGACAGAAGCTTCAACCTAGCATAGAAATTGATGCATACGGGATTGAAGGGGGACCAATATATCTTAATGCTATGGTTGGTGTCGGTGTCAAAACCGGCGGATCTCGGGTAGTGGGTCCCGAACTGTGCGTCTAGGCCGGATGGTAATAGGAGGCAGGGAACACGATGTTTTACCCAGGTTCGGGCCCTCTTGATGGAGGTAAAACCCTACGTCCTTCTTGATTAATATTGATGGTATGGGTAGTACACGATTAGATCTACCACGAGATCAAGGAGGCTAAACCCTAGAAGCTAGCCTATGGTATGATTGTTGTATATGGAGTTGATTGCCTACGGACTACAACCCTCCGGTTTATATAGACACCGGATAGGGTTAGGGTTACATAGAGTCGGTTACAATGGTAGGAGATCTTGAATATCCGCATCGCCAAGCTTGCCTTCCACGCCAAGGAAAGTCCCATCCGGACACGGGACGAAGTCTTCAATCTTGTATCTTCATAGTCCAGGAGTCCGGCTGAAGGTATAGTCCAGCTACCCGAACACCCCCTAATCCAGGACTCCCTCAGTAGCCCCTGAACCAGGCTTCAATGATGATGAGTCCGGCGCGCAAATTGTCTTCGGCATTGCAAGGCGGGTTCCTCCTCCAAGTCCTTCATAGAAGATTGTAAACACCAAGAGTAGTGTCCGGCTCTGCAAAATAAGCTCCCACATATTGCCATAGAGAGAATGATATAAACACAAATCAAATCTGCTGACGTATTCCGCAGTGCGTCATCACACTACGGCCAAGTCCTTTACTCGAATCATTTTTACTTTCCACCTCAGCATGTTTTGCGAGGCGGTTTCCTTGGCACGTCTTGTCAAAGCAGAGATCGTGTACCCCCTTTACGGGATTCTCATCAATACGGACGTGGGTAACCCAACCGCGCCATTTATCACGGCGCTTGGGAGGCAAGCGAGTTTTACTAGGCTGGTGGGGACGCACAACCGCATCCGCCCATATAAGGGGATAAGGATCCACCTTTTTACCTACGCCTTCTTCCTTCTTTGCCTATCCATCTCCTGCGCACTCGAGCTCCAGTGCCCAAGCCCGCACTTCCCACCTCAACCTTCTCCAGCAATGTCTGGAGCGGGAGACAAGTGGATGGTCTCCTCCGCTACGGAGGGCCAAGTCAAGAAGCTAAGGAAGGCCGGATACCTGTCTAAGGACATCGCACACCGGCTTCCCGAAAAGGGGCAGCTTCTCCCCACCCCAAGGCCCCATGAGAGGGTAGTATTTCTTCCCCACTTCCTCCGTGGACTGGGTTTTCCACTCCACCCATTTGTCCGGGGGCTCATGTTCTACTACGGCCTGGATTTCCATGATCTAGCCCCGAACTTCACCCTCAACATCTCGGCGTTTATTGTCGTGTGCGAGGCTTTCCTCCGCGTCCGCCCTTATTTCGGCCTCTGGCTCAAGACCTTCAATGTCAAGCCCAAGGTGGTGCGCGGCAGCCAGGCGGAGTGCGGAGGCGCCATGGTGGGCAAGATGGTCAATGTCCTATGGTTCGAGGGCTCTTTTGTGGAGACCCTAAAGGGGTGGCACGGGTGGTTTTACATCACCGAGCCACGCGATCCGAAATGGACCGCAGCCTCCGAGTTCCGATCCGGACCCCCCACGCGGCTTATGTCCTGGAAAGAGACGGGCCTGTCGTGGGGTGACGAAAAAGAGGTGACCAGACTGCAAACATGCATCCAGTCCCTGGTGAACAAGCCAATCCGGCTTGTTAATGTAATCCAGGTTATGTTCGTCCGCCGGATCCTCCCGTGCCAACAACGGGATTTTAATCTGTGGGAGTTCGACCCGGCGCAGCACCAAACCCTTAGCAGGCTCTTCGACACGACATACAAAGATGCCTGGAAGGTGCTATTCAAGGGCGCCGAGGCTCCCGCATCCGCTTCCGAGGACCACGGATACAGCTCGCAGCATCACGCTAGCGAGGTAAGCTATCTTCACCTTTTACAGGATGTTAAGCTTTCTTCATAGTTTGACTCTATGCGGGATCTAAACTCCCTTACCTTTGACAGGCTTGGCGAGCGATATCCGGACCGATTAACTGTCCGGCTCCGCCGCCCGAAGACCCAGCCCCAGCTCTACTAGTGAAGCTGCTGGTTCTTGCGCCTTATGTGGTGCCGGAGAAGAAGGCCAAGAAGAAGAAGACCACGGGGACTCGAAAGAGTGCCCGTAATGTGGTGGTGTCGGACTCGTCATCCGACGAGTCCGAGATGCCCTCTTCCCGTGAAAACGAGGAGGAGGAAGAAGAAAACTCTCCCCCCCAGCAGAGGGATGAGAGAAGAGGAAGGCCGCCCCAACGGGGGAGGCCGAGGGGTCTAGGAAAATGAAGACCCCTCCGTCGGACTACTCCCCCGATGCCGAAGAGGGCGAAGAGGAGTGGCCAAACAGGGCCAAGCGTCCGGCGAAATCGTAAGTTCGGACATCAGAGTAACTCATGATGTTCCTTTGTCGCATAGCTTTCCCTAATGTCGAACGTAATTATGTAGCCCGCCCCAGGCCGAATTCAACGAATCGTCGGGCGGCTCCCTGGACTCATCGGACGTGAACTTAGTTCCGCCCGCTGCCTCCCCCCGCACTGCAGACGATGCCGAAGTGGCATCGCGACAAGCTCCGGGGCAGGAGGAGGTGGTCCCGGAGGAGCCGCAAGGCAACCTCCCAGACTCCAGGAGTGAAGGGGATAAGGCCCCCCAGGGCTCCAAGTCCGGCTTTGTGCCGAACACAGCGCCGGAATCTTCCACAGTTCCGGACCGCGGTAGGCGAACTCCTTCCAAGAGGAGCAAGCCTTCTGAAACGGCGGTCTCCGTCCAACCGGAGGTGCCGGACAATATTCTGGAGGTGCTTGACGGCGCCTCCGTCGACGAGGGGCACCGTACTATTATGAGTACGGTGATCCAGAAGGTTCAGTCCGCCAAGAGCGGACTGACTGAAGCTTGCGCTAGCCTTCTAACAGGCTTCAAGGTAAGTAAAAATATGTAAAAATATTACCGCATAAACAGTAGCCCCTGATGCTCTGTTTGGCGTTCAGAAAGAAAAGCCGAATAGAGGATCTATTAAATTTCACAGGAGTCTAACAAAAAGAGTCAATATGCGTATGCAGGCTTTGCTGCTATCCACCGCCGCACTGACTGCGGAGGTGGGTGTCCTGAAGCAGGACCTCGAGCGGACTGAGCAAGAGCTCGGCCTTGCCAAGCGGCAGCTCGAGGAGAAAGAAGGTAAGAAATACCTTACAGAAAAAGTGCCTAAAAAAAGGCTTGATTGCAAAAAGAGTAACAGGATTGTACTGCTTATTGTAGGGGCCACGACTGAGGTGGCGACCCTTAAGCAGGCGCTGTCTAAGGCCGAAAAGAAAACGGTCGCGGAGCACATCGAGCGAGACAGACTTAGGGCTCAGGTCGGCGAGGTGCAGCAAGAGCTTCAGGCTCTCATGAAAAAACATGAGAGTTTGGAGCTTGAGTCAAAGGCGCAAGCATCCGAGCTCACGATGGCCCTTGAGACTGCCAAGTCTGCCAAGGCCGAAGCCCAAAAGGCCCTCCAAGAGTTGGAGGAGATGAGGAAGATAGCAGCGGGTAAGGCATTCTTCATGCAAAGCAGAAATATAAAAGTAAACTACTTGTTACTTACCCGAATCCGGAGCTCTCCAGGGGCATTCGCAGATCTTCCCCACAGCGTATCCGACGCCGCCGCATTCTACCGAGCTGAAGAGGGCAGCTCGACGGAGAAGGTGTTCTGGTCTCAGTATTCTGAGGCCGGACACCCTGTGCCTTTGAGCGACCAGCTGAAGTAGCTGGTCGAGCTCCACAAGGCGGCCAAACAGGCCATGAAGGGCTTCATAGTTCGGCTGTGGCCCGGAGAGGCCCTGCCTGGGAGCTATTTCTGGCTGGTGCGGCGGCTGGTGGAGGCATGTCCGAGGCTTGAGGTCATCAAGTGCTCCATCTGCATCGAAGGTGCCCGTCGGGCCCTTGCCCGTGCAAAGGTGCACTGGGATAAACTGGACGGTGAGAAGCTTGTGAAGGACGGGTCGCCGCCGGGGAAGGAGCATCGCAAGCCCGAGCACTACTACAAGGATGTTCTTGCAGGTGCCCGCCTTGTGGCGGATGAATGTACCAAGGATGTGATTTTTTGAATGAACTCGCTCATGTTTATCCTGTGCGCTGAAAACTTGTTCATATGCGCTAAGCAATGCTTATAGAATTTAAAATATTACTTTCTGTGCAGCCGTTTATCAAAAAATTGAGAGATGGCTAGTAGTCGGCTTCTGCCCCCATGCCACTAGTGCTGGGGTGTTCGGGATAAACCTGAGCGCTCTTTTTCCCATAGTTGGGTCCTTCGAGGGAGGCGCTCAGCACAACGAACCAGGCAATCGGACTATAATGCTTGAACACTCTCACTTAGCCATAGAACTCTATAATTTTAAATTTCGGCGAAGCCCCTAGTTCGGAAGACCGAGTTCGGGGCGCTATCCACGCCTTGGCCGGACAAAGCCAGCTCCTCGCTCGAAGTGGCATAAGTCTTTAGGGACTCGAAAAACCTCTCGAACAGCGGCAGGTCTCTCGCCTCATCATGACAGTCAGTTTTAGCTTTCTCCACAGAGGTGCTTAACCCAGCTGAACCGGGGCACAATCGCAGTGGTTCTCCTAGTGCTACCTTAGCCGATAGAGTGGAACGTAAGGCACCAAAACATAGGAGCCGGGCAAACCCAACTATTGACCCAAATCATGATTCGGAGCCGATGCATATAGTGCTATAAGTTCGGGGTGCCGCACTTGTGAAAGTGTACGGACTTCTCACACCATTATGAGGGGTACTGAAGCCCCTGGCGTGTTTGCCGTACCATGGTGTACGGGTGCAATCATGTCATTTAATAAACATAAATGTGAAAAGAAGATAATGCAAAAAATAGACAAGAAGCTAAGCATTGTTTATAGAGAGGCTATTTATCAAAGCCGAACGATACAAATAGTGCGGTAAGCAAAAGATATTGGACTATTCAGTATGTCCTGACCAGGGGCAGGCCGCGGAATTGTATTTAAAACAGGTATACCGCTCGTAAAGGAGACCACCTGGGAGTTCCATAATGCGGCATGGCTTGTCTGCCTCCCTAGATCTTGCATCGTTTGTGCGGCAGCCGAATTGCCGAACAGGTCGTCCGAAGTATGGAGTCCTGAAAGTAAGAAAAATTAAAAAAAAGAATCCGGCAGCCCCTAGTACGTTTTAAGCCATATTTTGGGCGTGCCGTTATTGTGCCCCTTCCCCTGTGCCCATGGTATTTCAAGGGCGTAGTTATGTACGTGAGGTACTGGTTTCGCTATGTCGCGGAAGCTGGGGTTGGGGCCGCATTGCTACGCTTGCTCAGAGTGTGCCGGGCGGTCCTGCTGTGGGTTACTCCGGGCGCGCTTGGTAGTGTCTGGCTTTTTAATGGCCGGACTGGAGAATTACCTGAGAAGGCTACTTTGTACCTCCGCTGCGAGAGCCGCCGTATGCTCCTCCGTACGGAGGGAGCGTTCGCTGTTTCCGTTGACCGTAATTACTCCTTGAGGGCCTGGCATCTTGAGCTTGAGATATGCGTAGTGCGGCACCGCCTTGAACTTTGCGAATGCGGTTCGTCCGAGCAGGGCATGATAGCCACTGCGAAGCGGGACTATATCGAAGATTAACTCTTCGCTTCGGAAATTGTCCGGGGATCCAAAGACCACGACAAGTGTTACTGAGCCTGTACAGTTGGCTTCTACACCTGGTATAACGCCTTTAAAGGTCGTTCTTGTGGGCTTAATCCTTGAGGGATCTATGCCCATTTTCCGCATTGTATCCTGATAAAACGGGTTCAGGCTACTGCCGCCGTCCATGAGGACTCTTGTGAGATGAAATCCGTCGATGATTGGGTCGAGAACCAATGCGGTGAAGCCGCCATGACGGATGCTAGTGGGATGGTCCCTTCGATCAAAAGTGATCAGGCAGGAGGACCATGGGTTGAACTTTGGGGCGACTGGCTCTATCGCGTATACGTCCCGTAGCGCACGCTTCCGCTCCCGCTTGGGAATGTGGGTTTCGTATATCATGTTCACCGTCCGCACTTGTGGGGGAAAGCCCTTCTGTCCATTGTTGTTCGGCGGCTTGGGCTCCTCGTCGTCCCTGTGCAGCCCCTTGTCTCTGTTTTCGGCCCTTAACTTGCCTGCCTGCTTGAACACCCAACAATCCCTGTTAGTGTGATTGGCTGGCCTTTCGGGGGTGCCATGTATCTGGCACAAGCGATCGAGTATTCAGTCCAAACTGGACGGGCCCTGAGTATTCTTTTTGAATGGCTTTTTCCGATGACCGGATTTATAGCCTTTGAATCCGGCATTGACTGTCGTGTCTTCATTGCTGTCGCTGTTAACGCGGCGTTTTTGCTTATTCCGACGTGTCCTGCCACTTTTTGTTGGGTAACGTTGCAGAAAACAAAAAATTTCCTACTCGTTTCACCAAGATCATCTAGGAGTTCATCTAGCAACGAGTCATTTGATGCATCTACGTACCTTGTAGATCGCGAGCGGAAGCGTTCAAAGAACGGGGATGATGTAGTCGAACACGACGTGATTCGAATCACCGGAGATCCTAGCACCGAACGGACGGCACCTCCGCGTTCAACACACGTACGGAACAGCCACGTCTCCTCCTTCTTGATCCAGCAAGGGAGGGAGGAGAGGTTGAGGGAGATGGCACCAGCAGCAGCACGACGGCGTGGTGTTGATGGAGCTGCAGTACTCCGGCAGAGCTTCGCTAAGCAATAAGGAGATGGAGGAGGTGTTGGGGAGGGAGAAGGAGGCAACCAAAGGCCAAGGACTCAAGGTATGAAGTCCCTCCTCTCCCCCACTATATATAGGGGTGCCAAGGGGGGGTGGCCGGCCCTAGGAGATCCAATCTCCTAGGGGGTGCGGCGGCCAAGGGGGTTTTCCCTCCCCCCCAAGGCACCTAGGAGGTGCCTTACCCTCCTAGGACTCTTGCCCCCTTGAACCCTAGGCGCATGGGCCTATGTGGGGCTGGTGCCCTTGGCCCAAGCAGGCCAAGGCGCACCCCCTACAGCCCATGTGGCCCCCGGGGATGGGTGGCCCCACCCGGTGGGCCCCCGGGACCCCTCCGGTGGTCCCGGTACAATACCGATAACCCCGAAACTTGTCCCGATGCCCGAAACAGGACTTTCCATATATAAATCTTTACCTCCGGACCATTCCGGAACTCCTCGTGACGTCCGGGATCTCATCCGGGACTCCGAACAACATTCGGGTTACTGCATATACATATCCCTACAACCCTAGCGTAACTGAACCTTAAGTGTGTAGACCCTACGGGTTCGGGAGACATGTAGACATGACCGAGATCGCTCTCCGGTCAATAACCAACAGCAGGATCTGGATACCCATGTTGGCTCCCACATGCTCCACGATGATCTCATCGGATGAACCACGATGTCGAGGATTTAATCAACCCCGTATGCAATTCCCTTTGTCAATCGATATGTTACTTGCCCGAGATTCGATCGTCGGTATCCCAATACCTCGTTCAATCTTGTTACCGGCAAGTCACTTTACTCGTACCGTAACGCATGATCCCGTGACCAAACACTTGGTCACTTTGAGCTCATTATGATGATGCATTACTTGAGTGGGCCCAGTGATATCTCTCCGTCATACGGAGTGACAAATCCCAGTCTCGATCCATATAAAACAATAGATACTTTCGGAGATACCTGTAGTGCACCTTTATAGTCACCCAGTTACGTTGTGACGTTTGATACACCCAAAGCACTCCTACGGTATCCAGGAGTTATACGATCTCATGGTCGAAGGAAGAGATACTTTGACATTGCAAAAACTCTAGCAAACGAACTATACGATCTTGTGCTATGTTTAGGATTGGGTCTTGTCCATCACATCATTATCCTAATGATGTGATCCCGTTATCAATGACATCTAATGTCCATAGCCAGGAAACCATGACTATCTATTGATCAACGAGCTAGTCAACTAGAGGCTTACTAGGGACATGTTGGTGTCTGTTATTCACACATGTATTACGATTTCCAGATAACACAATTATAGCATGAATAAAGACAATTATCATGAACAAAGAAATATAATAATAATGCTTTTATTATTGCCTCTAGGGCATATTTCCAACAGTCTCCCACTTGCACTAGAGTCAATAATCTAGTTACATTGTGATGAATCGAACACCCATGGAATTCTGGTGTTGATCATGTTTTGCTCTTGAGAGAGGTTTAGTCAACGGATCTGCTACATTCAGGTCCGTATGTACTTTACAAATCTCTATGTCTCCATCTTGAACATTTTCACGGATGGAGTTGAAGCGACGCTTGATGTGCCTTGTCTTCTTGTGAAACCTGGGCTCCTTGGCAAGTGCAATAGCTCCAGTGTTGTCACAGAAGAGCTTGATCGGCCCCGACGCATTGGGTATGACTCCTAGGTCGGTGATGAACTCCTTCACCCATATTGCTTCATGTGCTGCCTCCGAGGCTGCCATGTACTCCGCTTCACATGTAGATCCCGCCACAACGCTTTGCTTGCAACTGCACCAGCTTACTGCCCCACCATTCAAAATATACACGTATCCGGTTTGTGACTTAGAGTCATCCAGATCTGTGTCGAAGCTAGCGTCGACGTAACCTTTTACGACGAGCTCTTCGTCACCTCCATAAACGAGAAACATTTCCTTAGTCCTTTTCAGGTACTTCAGGATATTCTTGACCGCTGTCCAGTGTTCCTTGCCGGGATTACTTTGGTACCTTCCTACCAAACTTACGGCAAGGTTTACATCAGGTCTGGTACAGAGCATGGCATACATAATAGAACCTATGGCTGAGGCATAGGGGATGACACTCATCTCTTCTATCTCTGCTGCCGTGGTCGGACATTGAGCTGAGCTCAATTTCACACCTTGCAAAACAGGCAAGAACCCTTTCTTGGACTGATCCATTTTGAACTTCTTCAAAATCTTATCAAGATATGTGCTTTGTGAAAGACCTATGAGGCGTCTTGATCTATCCCTATAGATCTTGATGCCTAATATATAAGCAGCTTCTCCAAGGTCCTTCATTGAAAAACTCTTATTCAAGCAGGCCTTAATGCTGTCCAAAAGTTCTATATCATTTCCCATCAAAAGTATGTCATCTACATATAGTATGAGAAATGCTATAGAGCTCCCACTCACTTTCTTGTAAACACAGGCTTCTCCATAAGTCTGTGTAAACCCAAACGCTTTGATCATCTCATCAAAACGAATGTTCCAACTCCGAGATGCTTGCACCAGCCCATAAATCGAGCGTTGGAGCTTGCACACCTTGTCAGCATTTTTAGGATTAACAAAACCTTCCGGCTGCATCATATACAATTCTTCCTTAAGGAAACCATTAAGGAATGCCGTTTTGACGTCCATTTGCCAAATTTCATAATCATAAAATGCGGCAATTGCTAACATGATTCGGACGGACTTCAGCTTCGCTACCGGTGAGAAAGTCTCATCATAGTCAATCCCTTGAACTTGTCGATAACCCTTAGCGACAAGCCGAGCTTTATAGATGGTCACATTACCATCCGCGTCTGTCTTCTTCTTAAAGATCCATTTATTTTCTATGGCTCGCCGTTCTACGGGCAAGTCAGTCAAAGTCCATACTTCGTTTTCATACATGGATCCTATCTCGGATTTCATGGCTTCTAGCCATTTGTCGGAATCTGGACCCGCCATCGCTTCTTCATAGTTCGAAGGTTCACCGTTGTCTAACAACATGATTTCCAAGACAGGGTTGCCGTACCACTCTGGTGCGGAACGTGTCCTCGTGGACCTTTGAATTTCAGTAGGAGCTTGATCAGAAGTATCTTGATCATTATCATTAACTTCCTCTCTAGTCGGTGCAGGCACCTCAGGAACATTTTCTTGAGTTGCGCCATTTTCCGGTTCAAGAGGTAATACTTCATCAAGCTCTACTTTCCTCCCACTTACTTCTTTCGAGAGAAACTCTTTCTCCAGAAAGGACCCATTCTTGGCAACAAAGATCTTGCCTTCGGATCTGAGGTAGAAGATATACCCAACAGTTTCTTTAGGGTATCCTATGAAGACGCATTTTTCCGATTTGGGTTCGAGCTTTTCAGGTTGAAGTTTCCTGACATAAGCATCGCATCCCCAAACTTTTAGAAATGACAGCTTAGGTTTCTTCCCAAACCATAATTCATACGGTGTCGTCTCAACGGATTTCGACGGGGCCCTATTTAAAGTGAATGCGGTAGTCTCTAAAGCATAGCCCCAAAAAGATAGTTGTAAGTCGGCAAGAGACATCATAGATCGCACCATATCTAATAGAGTGCGATTACGACGTTCGGACACACCATTACGCTGAGGTGTTCCAGGCGGCATGAGTTGTGAAACTATTCCACATTTTCTTAAGTGTGTACCAAACTCGTGACTCAAGTATTCTCCTCCACGATCTGATCGTAGAAACTTGATTTTCCTGTCACGTTGATTCTCAACTTCACTCTGAAATTCCTTGAACTTTTCAAAGGTCTCAGACTTGTGTTTCATTAAGTAGACATACCCATATCTACTCAAGTCATCAGTGAGGGTGAGAACATAACGATAGCCACCGCGAGCCTCAACACTCATTGGACCGCACACATCAGTATGTATGATTTCCAATAAGTTGGTTGCTCTCTCCATTGTTCCTGAGAATGGAGTCTTGGTCATTTTACCCATGAGGCATGGTTCGCACGTGTCAAATGATTCGTAATCAAGAGACTCTAAAAGTCCATCAGCATGGAGCTTCTTCATGCGTTTGACACCTATGTGACCGAGGCGGCAGTGCCACAAGTATGTGGGACTATCACTATCAATCTTACATCTTTTGGTACTTACACTATGAATATGTGTAGCATTACGCTCGAGATTCATAAAAATAAACCATTCACCATCGGAGCATGACCATAAAACATATCTCTCATATAAATAGAACAACCATTATTCTCGGATTTAAATGAGTAGCCATCTCGAATTAAACGAGATCCTGATACAATGTTCATGCTCAAACTTGGCACAAAATAACAATTATTGAGGTTCAAAACTAATCCCGTAGGTAAATGTAGAGGTAGCGTGCCGACGGCGATCACATCGACCTTGGAACCATTCCCGACGCGCATCGTCACCTCGTCCTTCGCCAGTCTCCGTTTATTCCGCAGCTCTTGTTGTGTGTTACAAATATGAGCAACGACACCGGTATCAAATACCCAGGAGTTACTACGATTACTGGTAAGGTACACATCAATTACATGTATATCAAATATACCTTTGGTTTTGCCGGCCTTCTTGTCCGCTAAGTATTTGGGGCAGTTCCGCTTCCAGTGACCACTTTCCTTGCAATAAAAACACTCAGTCTCGGGCTTGGGTCCATTCTTTGGCTTCTTCCCGGCAGCTTGCTTGCGGCAACTACCTTGCCGTCCTTCTTGAAGTTCTTTTTACCCTTGCCCTTCTTGAACTTAGTGGTTTTATTGATCATCAACACTTGATGTTCCTTTCTGACTTCTACCTCTGCTGATTTCAGCATAGCAAATACTTCAGGAATGGTCTTTTCCATCCCCTGCATATTGAAGTTCATCACAAAGCTCTTGTAGCTTGGTGGAAGCGACTGGAGGATTCTGTCAATGACCGCATCATCCGGGAGATTAACTCCCAGCTGAGTCAAGCGGTTATGCAACCCAGACATAGTGAGTATGTGCTCACTGACAGAACTGTTTTCCTCCATCTTACAGCTGAAGAATTTGTCGGAGACTTCATATCTCTCAACCCGGGCATGAGCTTGGAAAACCATTTTCAGCTCTTCGAACATCTCATATGCTCCATGTCTCTCAAAACGCTTTTGGAGCCCCGGCTCTAGGCTGTAAAGCATGCCGCACTGAACGAGGGAGTAGTCATCGGAACGTGCCTGCCAAGCGTTCATAACGTCTTGTTCCGCAGGGAGAACAGGTGCATCACCTAGCGGTGCTTGTAGGACATAATCTTTCTTGGCAGCTATGAGGATGATCCTCAGGTTCCGGACCCAGTCCGTATAGTTGCTGCCATCGTCTTTCATCTTGGTTTTCTCTAGGAACGCGTTGAAGTTGAGGACTACGTTGGCCATTTGATCTACAAGACATATTGTAAAAATTTAGACTAAGTTCATGATAATTAAGTTCATCTAATCAAATTATAATGAACTCCCACTCAGATTTGACATCCCTTTGGTCATCTAAGTGTTACACGATCCGAGTCGACTAGGCCGTGTCCGATCATCACGTGAGACGGACTAGTCATCGTCGGTGAACATTCTCATGTAGATCGTATCTTCCATACAACTCGTGTTCGACCTTTCGGTCTCCGTGTTCCGAGGCCATGTCTGTACATGCTAGGCTCGTCAAGTTAACCCTAAGTGTTTTCGCTGTGTAAAACTGTCTTACACCCGTTGTATGTGAACGTAAGAATCTATCACACCCGATCATCACGTGGTGCTTCGAAACGACGAACTGTAGCAACGGTGCACAGTTAGGGGAGAACACTTCTTGAAATTTTTGTAAGGGATCATCTTATTTACTACCGTCGTTCTAAGTAAACAAGATGCATAAAACATAATAAACATCGCATGCAATTATATAAAGTAGTGACATGATATGGCCAATATCATATAGCTCCTTTGATCTTCATCTTCAGGGCTCCATGATCATCTTGTCACCGGCACGACACCATGATCTCCATCATCATGATCTCCATCATCGTGTCTTCATGAAGTTGTCACGCCAACGACTACTTCTACTTCTATGACTAACGCGTTTAGTAATAAAGTAAAGTAGTTTACATGGCGTTCTTTAATGACACGCAGGTCATACAAAAAATAAAGACAACTCCTATGGCTCCTGCCGGTTGTCATACTCATCGACATGCAAGTCGTGATTCCTATTACAATAGCATGAACATCTCATACATGACATATAGATCATTCATCATTCATCACAACTTTGGCCATATCATATCACAAAGCACTTGCTGCAAAAACAAGTTAGACGTCCTCTAATTGTTGTTTGCAAGTTTTACGTGGCTGAAGTAGGGTTCTAGCAAGAACGTTTTCTTACCTACGTGAAACCACAACGTGATTTGTCAACTTCTATTTACCCTTCATAAGGACCCTTTTCATCGAATCCGCTTCAACTAAAGTAGGAGAGACAGACACCCGCCAGCCACCTTATGCAACTTGTGCATGTTAGTCGGTGGAACCGGTCTCACGTAAGCGTACGTGTAAGGTTGGTCCGGGCCGCTTCATCCCACAATACCGCTGAAGCAAGATAAGACTAGTAGCGGCAAGAAAGTTGACAAATCTACGCCCACAACCAATTGTGTTCTACTCGTGCAAGAAGAACTACGCATAAACCTGGCTCTGATACCACTGTTGGGTAACGTTGCAGAAAACAAAAATTTTCCTACTCGTTTCACCAAGATCATCTAGGAGTTCATCTAGCAACGAGTCATTTGATGCATCTACGTACCTTGTAGATCGCGAGCGGAAGCGTTCAAAGAACGGGGATGATGTAGTCGAACACGACGTGATTCGAATCACCGGAGATCCTAGCACCGAACGGACGGCACCTCCGCGTTCAACACACGTACGGAACAGCCACGTCTCCTCCTTCTTGATCCAGCAAGGGAGGGAGGAGAGGTTGAGGGAGATGGCACCAGCAGCAGCACGACGGCGTGGTGTTGATGGAGCTGCAGTACTCCGGCAGAGCTTCGCTAAGCAATAAGGAGATGGAGGAGGTGTTGGGGAGGGAGAAGGAGGCAACCAAAGGCCAAGGACTCAAGGTATGAAGTCCCTCCTCTCCCCCACTATATATAGGGGTGCCAAGGGGGGGTGGCCGGCCCTAGGAGATCCAATCTCCTAGGGGGTGCGGCGGCCAAGGGGGGTTTCCCTCCCCCCCAAGGCACCTAGGAGGTGCCTTACCCTCCTAGGACTCTTGCCCCCTTGAACCCTAGGCGCATGGGCCTATGTGGGGCTGGTGCCCTTGGCCCAAGCAGACCAAGGCGCACCCCCTACAGCCCATGTGGCCCCCGGGGATGGGTGGCCCCACCCGGTGGGCCCCCGGGACCCCTCCGGTGGTCCCGGTACAATACTGATAACCCCGAAACTTGTCCCGATGCCCGAAACAGGACTTCCCATATATAAATCTTTACCTCCGGACCATTCCGGAACTCCTCGTGACGTCCGGGATCTCATCCGGGACTCCGAACAACATTCGGGTTACTGCATATACATATCCCTACAACCCTAGCGTAACTGAACCTTAAGTGTGTAGACCCTACGGGTTCGGGAGACATGTAGACATGACCGAGATCGCTCTCCGGTCAATAACCAACAGCGGGATCTGGATACCCATGTTGGCTCCCACATGCTCCACGATGATCTCATCGGATGAACCACGATGTCGAGGATTTAATCAACCCCGTATGCAATTCCCTTTGTCAATCGATATGTTACTTGCCCGAGATTCGATCGTCGGTATCCCAATACCTCGTTCAATCTTGTTACCGGCAAGTCACTTTACTCGTACCGTAATGCATGATCCCGTGACCAAACACTTGGTCACTTTGAGCTCATTATGATGATGCATTACTTGAGTGGGCCCAGTGATATCTCTCTGTCATACGAAGTGACAAATCCCAGTCTCGATCCATATAAAACAATAGATACTTTCGGAGATACCTGTAGTGCACCTTTATAGTCACCCAGTTACGTTGTGACGTTTGATACACCCAAAGCACTCCTACGGTATCCAGGAGTTATACGATCTCATGGTCGAAGGAAGAGATACTTTGACATTGCAAAAACTCTAGCAAACGAACTATACGATCTTGTGCTATGTTTAGGATTGGGTCTTGTCCATCACATCATTATCCTAATGATGTGATCCCGTTATCAATGACATCTAATGTCCATAGCCAGGAAACCATGACTATCTATTGATCAACGAGCTAGTCAACTAGAGGCTTACTAGGGACATGTTGGTGTCTGTTATTCACACATGTATTACGATTTCCAGATAACACAATTATAGCATGAATAAAGACAATTATCATGAACAAAGAAATATAATAATAATGCTTTTATTATTGCCTCTAGGGCATATTTCCAACACTTTTGTCCTTGGTATCCGAATTACCAGGGTTCTTTGATAAGTTGTTACTGCGAGCTAGCCAGCTGTCTTCTCCCACGCAAAAGCGGGTCATGAGTGTCGTGAGGGCTGCCATGGATTTCGGCTTTTCCTGTCCCAGGTGCCGGGCAAGCCACTCGTCGCGGATGTTATGCTTGAAGGCTGCCAGGGCCTCTGTGTCCGGACAGTCGACTATCTGGTTTTTCTTTGTTAGGAACCGTGTCCAGAATTGTCTGGCCGATTCCTCTGGCTGCTGAATTATGTGGCTTAAGTCGTCGGCATCCGGCGGTCGCACGTAAGTGCCCTGGAAGTTGTCGAGGAATGCGGCTTCCAGGTCCTCCCAAGAACCGATTGAGTCTGCTGGCAAGCTGTTAAGCCAATGTCGGGCCGGTCCTTTAAGTTTGAGCAGGAGGTATTTGATGGCGTGTAGAACATCGCCGCGCGCCATGTGGATGTGAAGGAGATAATCCTCGATCCATACCGCCGGATCTGTTGTGCCATCGTATGATTCGATGTTTACGGGTTTGAAACCCTCTTGAATTTTATGATCCGTTACTTCATTCGTGAAGCATAGCGGGTGTGCGGCGCCTCTGTACTGGGCTATATCATGACGCAGCTCGGAAGAGCTACGTCTGTTGTGTTCGGCCCGGCCGGATTTGTTGTATCCGGCGTGAAGATCATTGTCACATGACGTAGGACGCCTGCGCGATCCATAGATCGATCTTGTTTGTCTTGCCTTATCCTCCAGTATGTCTCGTAGGTCGGGCGCATTTTCCCGTGCCTTAGTTGAGCGGCGTCGGGGCATGACTTGGGTGGAGGGCCGAGAGGCCTCTCTGTCGCGGCCGCGAGGTGGCCGGTCTGCCATGTCATGCGCTGGTGATGTAGGTGCTTCCTCCTCTGATCGGGGTAGCGGCCTGCGCTTTGGGTAACTCTTGGAGGGGCGTTCGAGTTCATACTCTTCGGCTGCAAGGACTTCAGTCCATCTGTCAGCTAGAAAATCTTGGGCAGCTCTAAGCTATTGCTGCTTTTTCTTGAGGCTGCTTGCCGTGGCTAAAAGCCTGCGTTTAAAACGCTCTTGTTCGGCGGGGTCTGATGGTATGATGAATTCGTCGTAATCGAGGCTTGCCTCGTCTTCGGAGGGAGGCGTATAGTTATCATCCTCGACCTCTCGGTCTGCCGCTCTCTCATGAGGGCTGGCTTTTCCATCTTCCTGTGCCGAATCTTGCTGAGGTGGGTGTTCTTCGGCACTATCCGGGGTAGTATTATCTCCCGTGCCGGAATCACCGTTTTTGCTTTGGCGGGATTTAGAGCGGCGCCGCTGACGCCGGCGCTTTGGCTGTTTCTTGGGGGCGTCATCCCCCACTGTTCCATCGCCATCTCCATCTTTTGGAGTATCCACCATATATATGTCATATGACGAGGTGGCCTTCCAGCGCCCTACAGGTGCTGGTTCCTGTTCGTCTCCTACATCGTCGTCCATGCCGTCGATGTCTTCGGAGCTGAAGTCAAGCATGTCGGTTAGATCGTCGACAATGGCTACAAAGTGGGTGGTGGGTGGGCTTTGAATTTCCTCATCGTCCGTATCCCACCTTCGCTGACCGTAGTCCGGCCAGGGCTCTCCTGATAAAGAGAGAGACTTAAGAGAATTCAGGATGTCGCCAAAAGGCGAATGCTGAAAGATGTCTGCGGTGGTGAACTCCATTATCGGCGCCCAATCAGATTCGATTGGCAGGGGCGCGGGGGGTTCGGAGTCCGGGAAGGAGTTCGGATCCTCGGAGTCACGGATCGTGCAGAGTGCGGGGCTAGCGTTCGGCTCGATCGCTTTTGGGATCGCAGCCCCCGAGGTGACGTCCAACCGCTCATCCTCGATTGGCGCAATAGGCTTTGAGTTAGGGGTCGGAACCGATGCGTGTGCGGCCTCCAGGACACTGTTCGGGGGCAGAGCTAGATCATGCCCCTCGAGATAGTGCGGCGCGCTTGGACGTGGCTCGAGCCCGTCGAAGATCAAGTCTCCGCGGATGTCAGCCATGTAGTTTAAGCTTCCAAACCTGACTTGATGGCTAGGGGCGTAGCTTTCGATCTGCTCCAGGTGGCCGAGCGAATTGGCCCGCAGAGCGACGCCGACGAAGACGAAGATATGTCCGGGGAGCAAAGTCTCACCCTGGCCCGCATTGTTGTTGATGATCAAAGGAGCCATCGGTCCTAAAGGCGACGACACAGAGGAACTCTCAATGAAAGCACCAATGTCGGTGTCAAAACCGGCGGATCTCAGGTAGTGGGTCCCGAAATGTGCGTCTAGGCCGGATGGTAACAGGAGGCAGGGAACATGATGTTTTACCCAGGTTCGGGCCCTCTTGATGGAGGTAAAACCCTATGTCCTGCTTGATTAATATTGATGATATGGGTAGTACGAGAGTAGATCTACCACGAGATCAAGGAGGCTAAACCCTAGAAGCTAGCCTATGGTATGTTTGTTGTATATGGAGTTGATTGCCTACGGACTACAACCCTCCGGTTTATATAGACACTGGATAGGGTTAGGGTTACATAGAGTCGGTTACAATGGTAGGAGATCTTGAATATCCGCATCGCCAAGCTTGCCTTCCACGCCAAGGAAAGTCCCATCCGGACACGGGACGAAGTCTTCAATCTTGTATCTTCATAGTACAGGAGTCCGGCTGAAGGTATAGTTCGGCTACCCAAACACCCCCTAATCCAGGACTCCCTCAGTTGGGTTTTACCTTAATGAACATTAGTAGTTGCGGATGCTTGCTAATAGTTCCAATCATAAGTGCATAGAATTCCAAGTAAGGGATGACATGCTAGAAGTG
Organism: Triticum dicoccoides; assembly: GCF_002162155.2. Lineage (NCBI taxonomy): Eukaryota > Viridiplantae > Streptophyta > Magnoliopsida > Poales > Poaceae > Triticum > Triticum dicoccoides. Next base: position 32,322,624 of record NC_041384.1, on the reverse strand, counting down.
GCCTCTCCCACATAATACTTGCTATCGGTCTAGTAAAGTAGTCAATTGCTTAGGGAAAATTTCGCAACTCCTACCACCACTTTTCCACACTCGCTATATTTACTTTAGTTGCTTCTTTACCTTAACAGCCCCTAGTTTTATTTTCGTCCTCTTTACTTTCTTGCAAGCCTTTCCGAAAACACCTACAAAGTACTTCTAGTTTCATACTTGTTCTAGGTAAAGCGAACGTCAAGCGTGCGTAGAGTTGTATCGGTGGTCGATAGAACTTGAGGGAATATTTGTTCTACCTTTAGCTCCTCGTTGGGTTCGACACTCTTACTTATCGAAAACTGTTGCAATCCCCTTTACTTGTGGGTTATTAAGAGTTATTCTTCCACATGTACCTTTTCTTCGCCACTATATGCATCGATATGACTTAAGTTTTGGCCAAGCTGGGTTGCCTGGCTCTTGTATTTATGCCCTACGTTACCGTTAATTCGGCTAGGGCATAAGGGGAGCACCTCTGCGATTGTTACTGCCGGGTCAGCCGGATGTGTACCTCAGACTGGATGAAGTCGAAAGCTAGCGTTCTTAAGGAAATATTCGGTCGGCAAACAAAAGATGATTTTTATTTATTTATTTTCCATATGTGCCCCCAGATGTTTTTGCATGCGTTTCCTCTCGCAGTACGGACATGCACTATAGGGCATGCATACCCAGGGAAAGGAACCCTTAACGGAACCATTCTCCCTGGAAGATGTTTCTTACTACCCATGTAATATAACATAACTAGTTGGGCACTTGTCTGTTCAAGCACTAATGACCCCTACGCCTGGTTTCCACGCATACCCCGGTTCTTATATAACTAGACGAGTATTCGGACACACTCCGGACTATCGGGTCCCGAGGTTGAAGCGAAAAGGTCCACCATGACAAATGATCTACAATCCGGCTAAAAGGCATTATACATGTCACTTTAATTACATAGTCATGTAGACTGACTAAATTCCTCTTCTATACCATCCAACAGGCGGTCTAGCCTACAATCCTGTTGGAAATACTTTGCGGCTAATTCTACTTGCCCATACACTAAGCTAACGGGGATCTCTTTCCCATCGGGCCCCACGGGTCCGACCTCGGCCATGTGGTTCGGGTCAGTCTTGGTATAGCGCGTCTTCACCATGGCCCAGGCTTCCCTGGCACCTTGACGGCAGGCTGATATCTTCCATAATCGGAAGCGCCGCCGTGCTCCCTTGAGCTTCTCCGCAAGCTCTCCAATGCCTTCTGGCGGGGAGACGGCTGGCCACAAGGCCTGGGCAACACCTTGCATCACCTGCCAAACTTGTTCGTGCAGTTGTGAGATCTCGGATAGAAGATCACCCGCAGACCCGGGCATCTCCTCTGCGGGACGACCCGTCAGCATACCTGCAGACATAACTCTATTGGCCGGCTTCTCTGCCGACCCGTTTTTTTAAGGGTTTGTTCAAGCACTTACTAAAAATGTCGCGTCGAAGCCACTTATTCTCCTTCTCGGAGTCAGCAAGCTGGGCTCGAACATCTTTCAGTTCCACGCTCAGCTTGGTATTGGCGTCTTGGAGATTGTTTTTCTCCCGCCTGACCTCAGTCAGCACGCGTTCACCAGCCTTTAGCTGTCGTACGACATGCTGGTCCTCCGGATTCTCTCCAGATTCATCTGCAATATCTATTGTTAGATCTGCAGCCACGCCGGACGCTATATGGTACCTGTCATTCTTTGAAAGAAATGTTACCGGCTGGGGACATTTTAGGTTCCTTTAATGCGGCAACAGCGGCCTGAAGTTGGGTCTTGCATTCCTCCAGCTCCTGTGACAGTCGAGTATTCTTCTCTGTAAGAACCTGCACAATAAGATGATCCTTAAATCAGTTCTGCTAACTGTTTCAAGTCTCAGGGGCTACTGATACATATAATCGTCAGATTTGCTTACCCGTACATCCTTTACATACTAGTCTGTGGCTCTGGCTAGACCATTTTGAGCAGCACGGAGGTACGCCTCTCCAGAATTGAAGGCATCAAATGCCTCTGGTGAGAAGCAAGCGTCGCGGAGTACGGCCCGGCGACGCCTATGATTCATGGCGCTCTCCACTTCTGAATTCCTAGCGGATAGCCTATCCGCATCCTCTGTAGGGGGAGTATCCAGTGTCCGCCCCATGTCGGCTTCCGCCTCCATGTCCAGTCCTGGAGCCCGACTAGTGGAAGCGTGATCGGCAGCCTCACCGGACATATTCTGGCGAGCGTTTTTTCTGTTAAAGAAACATGGACGTCATTACATTTCAAGAAAGACGATAACCACGGAGCGGGGTTCCTGTCATACCTCTGCACCGGCGTCTCCGTCCTGACCGCCTTCCTTTTTGGCCTGCCCGGCCTCGGTGCCTCTTGTTGGCGAGTTGCTGCGGGTTCGGCATGGCGTCCCGAATGCCTTTCCTGTAAAACACCATATGTATATGGTAGGTGAAGTGTCTAAAAGGGGATCCTAGTTTTTGGAGTTGGGATTTTTGGTTTTTCTTACGTGCGATGCAGGAAGCAGTCCGGGATAGTCGGCCGTAATGGCCACCATGGCGTCATCACAACTTAATTGATAGAACTGCCGGTCTATCAGCTCTACGAATATGTCCGGATCTTCTTCGAGTCCGGGACCGAGGGCCAGGTCAGGGTCCTCTGGTTGTGGAGATGGGCTGCTGACCTCCCTTATGGCTTTTCGTAGTTCCTGCCGCAAAATGGCAAGGTGAGTACCTACGACAAAGAATGCGGGAAGAATGGGAGTAAGGAAATATAACTCACCCAAATTGAAGGGTTGTACATGGAGAATCCATCACGTGGCTTGATGCGGTTGAACTCCTCTTCCTCTCCCTTGAACAATTCGGACAATTTTTTTGCTAAAGCGGTAGCGTTGTCCGGACCTTTACGCCCGCAACGGGTGGCGTCATCTTCCCCGTTAAAACACCACAAGGGGTGCCCTCGATATTGAAGTGGTTGCACTCCCCGCATTATGCATATTGACATAACCTCGATTACTGTCAATCCTGATTGAGCCAGTGCTTTAATCTGGTTCATCAGGTAAAGGACTTCTCCGTTGTCTTCCTCCTGGGGGCTCCGTGGGCGCCAACTTCGGTGTTTCTTCAAAGGAGCATTGCTGAACTCAGGAAGACCCCGCGAACAGGGTCCGGAAGGGGGACGTCCTCCATATAAAACCATTCCGAAGGCCAGTCTTCGGACGTCTTCTTCAGAGTACCGGACAGGTATCCAGTTTCGGCGATGCGCCATATTTCGGCTCTGCCCACTTGATAAAGTGACCCCTTCTATGTGCGAGGGACGAGGCAAAATAACCTTTTCCACAGCTCGAAATGAGTCTCGCAGCCCAGGAATAACTCGCAGAGGGCAACATAGCCGACGATGTGTAAAATGGAAGCAGGGATGAAATTATGCAGTTGGAGGCCGTAAAACTCCAGGAGCTCGCGGAGGAACGGATGAATCGGAAATCCGAGTCCCCTCAATAAATAAGGAACAAGGCATACCCGCTCCCCCGTAGAGGGGCTGGGGAAGCTCTCCGCTTGCTCCCCGCCATTGTAGGTGGCGAGCCCGGCTCGGACGGGCACCATATACACTGGAGGGAGAAATCCCTTAGTCTGCAGTTCGACTAATCGACTGTGTGGGACTGAACATCTCTCCTAATCACCGGGCTTAGGGCTACAGGGGCGGGAGGAGGAGCTATGGAGGTCGGCCATGCTGGAGTGGATCTTTTCGAAGCGCGCTCCGATGGATTCTCGCTGGGGGAGGATGGTATGGATTGGATCTAAGAATCCCCATCCCTTTAATAGGCAATTTATTTATCTGGCTAGGGGGGCGAGTATAAAAACGCCCTGGCGCCTCGCATTCATTCGACGCGTGGAAGATAGCCCTTATTGGGCACAGAAGCCAAGAGGTGAAACATTTATGGGACCGGACACTGCTTAACAAACGTTCGAAATTTGGAGAAGAACTCGCCTTGCAATGCCGAAGACAACACTGCGCACCGGACTCATCGTCATTGAAGCCTGGTTCGGGGGCTACTGAGGGAGTCCTGGATTAGGGGGTATCCGGACATCCGGATTATATCCTTTGGCCGGACTGTTGGACCATGAAGATACAAGATTGAAGACTTTGTCCCGTGTCCGGATGGGACTCTACTTGGCGTGGAAGGCAAGCTAGGCAATACGGATATGTATATCTCCTCCTTTGTAACCGACCTTGTGTAACCCTAGCCCCCTCCAGTGTCTATATAAACCGGAGGGTTTTAGTCCGTAGGACAACATACAATCATACCATAGGCTAGCTTCTAGGGTTTAGCCTCTCCGATCTCGTGGTAGATCAACTCTTGTACTACTCATATTATCAAGAATAAATCAAGCAGGACATAGGGTTTTACCTCCATCAAGAGGGCCCAAACCTGGGTAAAACATCGTGTCCCCTGCCTCCTGTTACCATCCGCCTTAGACGCACAGTTCGGGACCCCCTACCCGAGATCCGCCGGTTTTGACACCGACAAGGAGCCCATGTCTACGTCTCCAGCCAGTCCCGATGGATTGAGGGAGTCGCAACCCTGTGACTACCGGCGGCCGTCCCCAAGCACGCTGACACGACACCAAGCCGTGGTCATCAATGCCGATCTTCTCGACGTAGAAGCAGGGTCCTGACCACCAAGAACAACCACCACACCCGTGAGGAGAGAGAGCTCACCGCTCGCGGGCACCACCCGGACCGCGTCCAACCTCACTTACCATAACCAAGTGCCTCGACCTGCCTCGGGCCTATATCTGCTTTGCCCAAGCACGAGCCCCAGGTCGGAGCCGCCACCACCGCTTGTGCCACTGGTATCGCTTCCAGCACCTGCTGAGCCTCGTGCACCGCTGGCTCAAACCCATGAGAAGAGAAGGTCGTACCACCACCCTGTGCCACCTACTGGAACATGGCCATTAGATCCGCGCCACCATCACCAACACAAGCACACACACACACACCCCCATACTCGGCTGCCCGCAGCCACACGAACCCGCTGGAACGAGCCAACCGAGCCGTCACCACCTCCACGAGCAAGACCCACCATGCTACCGCCTCCACCACGCTGTTGTCGCCTTGGCAGAGGCCACATGCCCAAGCTGCCCGCAGCTCGCGACGCCAGCCACCGTAAGGAACCAGATCAAGCCGGATCTTGATCCGCCGCAACCACGAATGCTAGCCCATGCCACCACCACGAAGCCACCGATCCCAAGAGCCAATGCCGTGGGGAGCTGACGCCGCTCCCCCGCGCCTAGGGCTGGAAAAAAATGCTCGAAGCTTGCGAGCTAAACGAGTAGCTCGTGACTCGGCTCGAGTTGACTCGAACTCGAAGAATAACGAGTCGAGCCGAGCTTTAGTTTAAGATCGTTTATAGACCAAGTTAAACGAATCAATCTCAAGAGTACTCATATAACTCGTTAGGCTCAATACAAAAGATCAGCCACTCCCAATACAAAAAAAGACCATCCACTCAGCACCCTATGTCCTAGGCGCACAACATAAGGCCTAGTTTTCGAAGGCCCAGCCGCCCAAGAGACTCATGCGTTACAAGAAAATTACTATTGTTTAGTAATATATATGTTTAATATATACATAATTATTTTTATAATATTTGAGGATTTTATGTTCATATCTTTAACGAGCTTAACAAGCTTAAGGAGCCAGCTCGCGAGTTATACGAGTCGAGCTAATCTTAGATTTGAGCTCATTATAATAACGAGTCAAGTCGAACTAGCTCGTTAACAAAACGAGCTCTGACGACTCGGCTCGAATTCCAGCCCTACCCGCGCCCGACGCCAGCGTGGCGTCCCTGTCCTACGGCGCCGCCCTATGACGAAGTCCCTACGCGAGGGGCGAAATGCCCCGCTGATGCCAGCTAGCCACTGCCTGGCCGCGCCCCGTGGTGGCGATGAGGGGGAAGGAAGGGAGAGAAGGAAGTTTGCTGCGGCGGTGGGCGGACCCTCCTTGTCACCCATGGGAGCAACGTGGTAGGAGAAAGGCAGATGAGTTCAAACACAATTTGCACCTGACCAGGGCATCACTTTTGTGATCCATCTTGCGCCTCTATAAAGTTCTGGTTCGTCTTCATCATCTTCATCTTCATCAATCGCTTGTCATCCTACTCCCTCGTGACATTCCAAGAAGAAACCTACACTCCACAAGTCACACCATATCGGGACGGAAGTTGTTCTCGACATGGACGGCACCACAGCCAACACGGCCACCACGACCAGTCCCGGGAAGGGGCCTAGATCTTGATTGTAATAAATCTTAACTTAAAATAAGGAAGCATATGTACAGAAGTACAACGCACAACCTTTTATTTGAAATAGAAAGTAGTGTTTTTCTTTTAACACAATATAGACGCAAACGCTTATACATATGTGCATATACTCACTCCTATGAACGCATACACGCACACCATACTTCTATTAGCACCTTCAACAGATTGAGCTAGCATATCATCTTGACATAAAAAATTACTGTTGCTAACAAACAAGTGATGACATACGTTCACCGGACCGCTGCTACCCCATTTTTTTTTCTTGGACAGAACTTTTGGATCTCACGTGCGAGCGCACTCTGTGTGCGCAATTCTTTTTAATAATTTTAAAAAAACAAAAAAATGCCGAATCTGTTTTGGAATGAAATATGATCAAGTGTTGTACTCGTATAAAAAGTTTGTCAAGAAATGATTTCCGTTGACTTGAGGGCAAAAACATAAATTTATGACGACAACATAGCATGAATAGTATTTGTATATAGCATTTTTTGGCGAATTTTAACCCCGGATATATTGAAAATCATTCCCTGATTGAACCTTTTTATATGAGTAGAATACTTGACATGTTTGAGCCGAAAAAAGTTCCAGAATTTTTTGACTGTTTTTTAATAATTACTAAATTATTTTGCATGTAGGGTGGGCTGGCACCCAAGAGCACCAGTGTATTTCCTAGTACACTACCGGATATTCGATTTTGAGCCCGTGCTCAGCTGATCCCGAAATCTTGCATGTTCGTTCGCATAAAGATCAGCGCCCTCGAACGTATTACAATCGGTATTCGGTCCGTATCGTTTCTGATATAGGCGGATGCGCTGGCGCATTTATTTCGACGGAAGAAGTTAATGTAGTCGCGGATCAGCTGAAACGTGCACGGCCCAGTCTGTTTCCTGAACCAGGCTGAGCCGTCCCGGGGCCACGGCCAATATGGACGTCTGCACGGCCCGTCCCTTATCATCTATCCCTTGACTCGATTCCCAGCACTCCTCATCAAATAAATAAATAAAACTCGATTCCGAGCTGCATCGAACTCTTCTTCAAGCGAGCCACACTCCATTTCGTCGTGCACCTCCTGCTTACAGCTGCTGGCTGCACAGGCACAACTTCACCCTGAAAGTCATGGCGTCCTCACATACTGCGCGTGCTCGCCAAAAGAACGAAGCATGAACTGCTAGGACTACCAGTGTTCACCTCGAATACAACTTCCCTCATTTGCTCCGGTAGGCAGGCCGGTCGTGCTCCACGCGGCCGCCGGCGAGCTCGCCGTAAAAGAGCCAGTGAACTGCAAAGCTCACGAGGTAAAGAGAAAACCCTCCAACAACAGCATTGTGTGGTTATCTCAAAATGTAGGAAAGACATAAGTCATCATCACACCATCGTCACATATAGACAATATCAGAGCAATTAGCTATCTCCCAACCATGTGCACACCTACAGAACATGCCAACCAAAGCACAAGCAAGATCATAGTGAACAAAGTTTACTCAGTACTATAGTTTGGCCTCAAGTCCCGAACTGGACGAATAAGCGTGGAGCAATGCTCACTGAAACACACGAGAAAAATCCTCAGACTACAACACACATACTAAAAAATATATAGTTATCATATTTGATTATGATTAGTGATCATCACCAAGCAGCCAAGTGCACGTGTCCAGGTGGCGCCCTTCCATTCCATAGTTCTTGCATTTCCCCCGGCCTCCGCCGTTTCTTCAGAGCATCCGCCCCGGTCAGGGCAAGTGCCCAAGCCATCCCTCTTCTCTGCAAATGGTGCACCGCTCACCAGCAATGCCTTCAGTCCGGCCAACATATGCTCAAACGCTTCCGCACTGGCATCCCCCATCCGAACAACATTCATGGCCTGAACATACAGAGTCGAACAACAAATTGTGCCAAAACAGCTACCAGTGGCCCCAGGGAAACTGAAGAACATCACAAAAACATTTTTCATAATGGAGAGATCTTTACCCATGCACACAGAATTGTTAAACACAACTAATGGCTATTCTTGGCCTCCGGCTTGCCCTTCACACACAAAAATAATAATACAGTCAGGAATAACACAACTAATTCACTCAGTGCACACAGAATTGTTAAACAATTGTCCATACGCACCGAGCAACCACAAGCGATCTCCTGCATTGATTTCGTAGTCTGCTCTTGACATACCATATCCCGAACCCAATTTCCCAGGTTGTAGAAGTCATATGCCTCACCGAGCGAATTAAAAATGAGTCTTAGTTCTGGGCACACCATGCTTTTTGTAGGCTCCTCTGCGTACTTGCGGATTGACTGCTCAAACGGACTCATCCTAGATGGACATAGTGTTCTATCCGGTCACACACTCCCGAGGCGTAATCTGAATTTACAAGCAAGCACCAACTATGTAAGTCTCGACATGATAAAACAGTCAAAATATTTACACCTGATATGAACACTCCCAGTCACCCCACCTTGTTTTTTTTTACTCAGATGTTCACAAATGATCTAAACAAGGAAGACAGCTCTATGGAGTATTAGCCGCAAATACTACGAAATCATGACAATTGCATTTCCATAAGTAATTTTTTCGTCAAAGTCTAGATTCAGTTTGATGCAGTCATTTTTTTGTTCAAGGCCAAGAACTATGATTTCTAAGTATTTTCACTGATTATCATGGCTCCATGCTGGAGTACTAGGAAGTAGGAAAAAACAGAGCAGCTACGAACAAATTAAAATGCAGAACAGAGGAACAGAGGAACAGAGGACAGATGGTAAAGATTTCGGGTGCAGCTAGAGCACCAAAACGGCGTGTCCAACCCTACTATATTAGTTAACGTGCAAAGGTAGTAGGAGTACCAGACTTTAATAATTAAGTGATTGATTTCTATGTTGAACTGATCTCCTCATGGGACGTTAGCACATACGGCCGGGACGTAACACTTCCGTTCGTCATTGATGACGTCCTCATTTCGTAGCATAATATAATGCGTCTTCATCGGATGATCATCATATATCAGCATACAATATACGGATAAAGTGAGCATCCAGGTTCGTTCTGTCTGCCACCTTGAAGTTCTAGAGTACGTAGAACCTGAGAAGGTTCGGTGCCCATTAGAGTGTCGGATGCATGCAAGTTCAAACACGGTCTCCACCTGACCTGAGCAACACGGTTGCGATCCATGTCGCGCCTGTATAAATGTCCAGTTCGTCTTCTTCACCTTCATCGATCACTTGCCATCCTTACTCTCCTGTGACATTTCAAACACAAACCTACACTCCACAAGCCACGTTCTTGTCGCCAACATGGACGGCACCAAAGCCAACACCACCATGATGATCAGTCCCCGGAAGCCGCGGGTGATGCTCTACTCCTCCCCGCTCATTGGCCACCTGGTCTCCATGGTCGAGCTCGCCAAGCTCTTCGTCGCCCGTGGGCTAGCCGTCACCATCGTCCTCATGGACCCGGTGTACGACACCGGCGCTACGGGGCCCTTCCTGGCCGGCGTCTCCGCGGCCAACCCCTCCATCTCTTTCCACCGTCTACCACAGGTCAAGCTCCTGGAGTCTGACCACTCCATGATACCGGCCTTAGCTATCGCCCGCCACTCCAACCCGCACCTACGTGACTTTCTCACCGGCGCCTCCCCAGACGTCCTCGTGGTGGACTTCTTCTGCAGTGCCGCTGTGGACGTGGCCGCGGAACTTGGCATACCCGTCTACTTCTTCAACACCTCCGGCGCCCAGATCCTGGCTTTCATCATGCACCTCCCGGTTCTGCATGGTAAAAGCACGAGGAGCTTCCGGGAAATGGGCGAGGAAATCGTGCACGTCCCGGGGATCACCTCCTTCCGGGCGACCCACACCATCCAGCCGCTCATGGACCGTGACGGCGCGTCCTACAATGCATTTCTAAACGTCAACCTCAACCTGTTCCGGTCACAGGGCATCATCGTCAACACCTTCCGCTCGCTGGAGCCTCGTGCCATGGACACCATCCTCACCGGGCTCTCCACCCCACCCGGCCTCTCGACACCCCCAGTGCCAGTGTGGTGTTCTTGTGCTTTGGCAGCCTTGGCCGATTCAGCGCTAGACAAACCATAGAAATGGCCACTGGGCTGGAGGCTAGTGGACAGAGGTTCCTCTGGGTTGTGCGGAGCCCGCCAAGCGATGACACGACGACAGAGCCGGACTTGGATGTGCTGCTTCCAAAAGGTTTCCTAGAACGAACCAATGGCAAGGGCCTTGTCGTGAAGTCTTGGGCTCCACAAGGTGACGTGCTAGCACATCAAGCCGTGGGTTGTTTCGTGACACACTATGGGTGGAACTCGGTGCTCGAGTCTATTATGGTTGGCGTGCCTATGGTGGCGTGGCCGTTATACGCGGAGCAGAGGATGAACGCTGTATTTCTCGAGGAAGAGATGGAGTTGGCCGTCCCGATGAAAGGGTATGACAAGGAGGTGGTGGAGGCTAAGGAGGTTGCCAAGAAGGTCAAGTGGATGATGGATTCAAAAGGCGGGAAGGTGCTCCGAGATCGGACTCTAGCGGTGATGCGGCAGGCGAAAGAAGCTCTCCTCGAGGATGGAGAATCAGTGGCGACATTGACGGGGCTTGTGGATGCGTGGATTCATGCTTGACATGTGCAACATCATTTATAATTGTTTGTGGAAATAAGGAGTGAGTGTTATATATTTCACTTTCAGGTGTGATTTTAGTTTCTTCATTTCTGTAACATGTACTGCCTACACATAATGGAGAAATTTCCATACATGCCACTCCAAGCTTCCCATATGCTGATATTTTGTCTAAAAAATTCACAGATCCAGAACCCTATCAGATTCTTCTCGTATTGACTATCTTACCCCGTGAGTCTAGGGGGTGAGAAAATGGATAACAATGAAGGTAAACTAATAGATGTGGTGCATTTCAAACTCGACCATGGCCAATCTGAGAGGCGATCAGAAGTAAAAGTCCCCTACCCGCACCAGTCAATCTGCTTCCACGCCCCTGTCGGCGATGCCGTTGCCACACTTGATGTTCCGTTCTCCTGCGTGGTTCAGGCAAAGCCACATCGAGGACACCGTGTCGAGCCTTGATCTCACATGTGGGAATTGACTGAACGTTCTAAAATTTCCCAGATGACTGATTAATAGCAAACGCAAATAAAATTTTGTATCAGTTGCTTACCACTATCAATATTTGATCATGTTGAAGATCCAAAACCCAATCGGATTCTTCTCAGATTGGCCAGAGGTCGAAGAATGGAGAGCATTGACGGTCTAGAAACCGATGTGGTGCGTTTTTACCCCGTTGTTGATTTTAGTGGCATCTTTGTATTCCTTAAGTTTCACCGTGTTGAATAATATATTTGGAAAAATAGCAAAAATTCGAAAACAAATCTGAATTTTTTGCACATGAAAGTTGAGAAAATCTTCTAGGTGCGTGCTAAATCGAGGCGTAGAGCCCAATGGGCAAATCGGCCCATGGAAAACCACCCGGGCATTTGGTCGCTCGCTCGATGGGGATATTCTTCCCCAATTCTCATCCTTTCCTTGAGTGAGAGATCCACGGCTAGAGAGGCCGTGGAGAAAATCCACGACTGGCGCACGAGAGGTAACGGTGCAAGGCACACTTAGCGACCTCCTCCGGTGATTACCCCGAGCACTACGCCTAGCGGTTTTTTGGACATGATCTCCTCCCTCTCCCTGTCATCCAAATTGACGTGGTGATCTCCCCGTGGTGGGAGGAGAGGATCTCCAATGGCCATGGAAACCCCCCTGTGAAGGATTAGATCCCTGGGATGCTTTCTCCTTGCAACCAAATTAGGCCTAAGGAAGGGAGCTGACGAACGCTAGGGGAAGTGGTCCCGACGAAGGATTCGCTCAACCCAGGAGAAATGATCCAACGAACTTAATCATTCGCTGGAGGACAACCCCC